>NC_092442.1:9069038-9436538 GCF_036169615.1 Heliangelus exortis | reverse complement strand
TAACTAACTTCTATGATTTTTGGGGAGCGAGTTTTACACAGTTTGTTCATCTTGAGGAATCTCTTTACCTTCTATTCTTCCATCTCTGTCTGGTCTTCAAGATATGCTAATCAGTGTGTAAGTATATCCTTTCAAATAATTATCATACATTATACTCTACTCATCTCTGTATAATTTCCTCATATGCATAATCGTATTTGACTTCCTTATGAATGTAAAAACCATCTTACCTTGGGCAAGTTAATCTTTATTGATTGAATATCAAATTCATTTGAATGTGTTGGCAAAGCCTTCCTCCTCCCTGAACAGGAGAAAGTGGAAGAGAAATACACATTTCCTCTCCTGCTGCTGAAGAATTTGTGTTTATTTGGTGTTTATATTTAATTTTGCTCTTTAAGTCCCTTTTTGCCACCCCACTCCTCTCTCCCTTCTTCTTTAAATAAAAATTCTCCCAGAGAAAACCTGAGCAATAACAGTGATTGCTTCACTTTCAGATGCCAAACACTTCTTTACTCCGTGCTTCTCTACAGAAGAATTAAGGAACCACAGAACCTGGATAATAAGGAACTTCAAAAGGGTGGAAAGCAAAGCCCAAAGTCCTTCACATGAAACACAATCCCTTCCAGAAACACCAGGCTGGGAAATCACCCTTTCTCCTTAAAACTGCTGGTGGGGTTTGAGAACAACAAACCTCACACACATTCCCTTCACTGCTCCAGCAGAAAACCAGGGTTTTTCTGCCCAGGAGAGGGATGAGTAACAGCCCCAAGAGAAACTCCTGAGCATTTGACAGGGATGGGTTTTCCCCTGGGACAAAGCTGGAGCTTTCCTGCAGGTGAGATCCTGTTCCAGGCTGCTGTCCCCAAGTCCTGAGCTATGGAATACTTGCACCTGAGTTTTAAAGTTTCAAAAGGTTTTTTTTTTACCTTAAAAAAAAATCAAAAATAATAACTAAGCACAAATTCATGAAGTGCCCTGGTGATATTTCCTTATCCAGCATTTAGGACACAAATAATATTATCAGTTAAAAGCCAATGTTGGAGATGGCAGAGCCCTGCCAGGCCACCGTCCCCTCCTCAGCACCATTTCAACCATTTTTAGACTACAAACAGCAAGAGGAAGATTTCTGTACTCCAGCACCTCTGATGGGGTGGCTTTGGACCCTTCTCCAGAGAAAGTCACCCCCAGGGCCACGGCCAAGGAGTGCTGGAAGGAAAGGGACCAGGCAGCCCAACACAGAGGGCTTCCTGCACCAAATCCTCCTGGCTCCACAGGGTGGGGGGGTCCCTTGGGACCTCCCCAAAGCCACCCGTGTGCCATCCCTCTGCCACAGCCTCTTTGGGGTGTGCTGGCCTGCAGGATACACACCCTGGTGATTTCTCCATCCCCTCCAGCCATCCCACAGCTCTACTGGAGCTGCTGCCAGGACTGGGCTGACGGGTGGCCGGAAATCCAGGCACGGGGCCAAAGTCCACAAATTCTGCCTGGGCAAAACTTCCAGGCTGGGAAACCTGGACATATGGGAGCCCCCGTCCGTGCCATGGCCGGGCTGAGCCAGGAGGGTGGCAGGACCAGGATGGTCAGGACATCACTGGGGTGTCAGGGCTGTGTCTATTTTCAGCTCCGTTTGTCCCCAGGAGGGAAATGTGTGTGACACGGCTTAAAAGAGGGAAGGTGATGGGGGGGCTGGGGGACATTAGAGCAGCAAACAAAGATTATATTGTGATTAATCAAGTTAATGTTCTGTACATTGTTAGCACCAAAATTATCAGAAGAGGTGTGTCCAGTTTGTCTGTGTGAGGGTCAGTTCCTCTGGATGAGAAATTACATGTAATTATTTTTTTTTCTCTGCGTTTTTTTTGTTTTTTTAAATTCCTCTGACTCAGTGAGGTATTTTGCTCTACAGCTCTGGCAAACCTCTCTGCACAGCTCTTCAGGCTCCTTTCCCCACCTGGACCAGTCTTTCTCCACAGGGAGAGCCTGATGCAGCAAACCCCAGGTACCACCCCTGGTGCTCAGTGCCTGGAGCAGACCCAGTGAGATGCTCCAGGGCTCTGGGCTGTCACAGGAGAAGCCCCAGGAGAACAGGGGACATCAGGTGGCAGGAAGGTGTGACAAGGCTGTGGGGTGGGAGATGGGAACTGCAGCTGCTAAAAATTTTAGGGTATTTTAGGGTATTTTCCTCCCTTTATCCCAGTTGGCCCCATCCCTTCTGAAATGACCACTCCTTGCTGAGCAGGTCACAGCACAGCTGCACTTCTGAAGCATCAATGACCTCAAAGTAGGAAAAAACCCCACCAGCCCACTCTGCCCCAACCCCTGCCTGTGCTCAGAAACAATATTTTTAGGTGGAAGGCTGGGATGAGGTCCTCTTGCCCTCATGCACACCCAGGAAGGGCCCAACTGGCCACTCGGGTGAGGTCCCCCGGGAAGGTGCCCCAGGGTGCTGGGGCCAGGGAGCAGCTTTGCCACGTGGATCATCTATCAGGCCCCAGCCAACACCTTTCAATGGGGATTTAATGATGATGAGCAGCAGACCCTGTCCTGCTTTTACGTCACCCCTGGGAGGCTGGGGACAGACAGGCTTTCACGGCCAGCTTGCACTTTCCCTGACCCTTGAACCTCGGGGGCAGCACTTTTATGGGGATGAAGCGACACAGTTCCTGTAACCTGCCTCGGGGGCCCTGAAAAATTAGACTGAATCAAAGCAGAAAATGAGTTTTCATTTATCTTGTGATGATGCACGAGGTTACATGAAAGACAAATAGCTGCTTCTGACTCTTCCTTTATCATTGTCACCGCAATTAATAGGCTGTGGCCTTCGTTACTGTGTTAGTACTAAAGAGACCACGAGCCCCGGGGGACGTTAACGAGAGGAGAAAAGCAGTTCCAAGCTTCTGAAAGTTCTGCCATGTCCTGCTGAGCTAACCTGTTCCTTTTACCTCGCTGCTGAGGTGGTGGTGATGCAGCGGGGGAGCGGCGCGGTGACGCTGCCGGAGCTGAGCGGTGGCTCCGCTGCCGGTGTCACCCATCCTGATCCCCTGGGCTGGGGGTGAGGGGTGCTGGGGACGTGGCTGAGGGCTCCTCCAGCCCCGCTGGCCTTCAGCAGTCCCCTCCTGCTGCAGGGGCTGTCCCCAGGCTTGGGTGTCCCCAGCTGGCATCGACGCCGTGCGGGTCGGATGCTCCCCCCGGGATGGCGGGGGTTGAGGTTTTTTTGGTTTCAGGGCAGGCAGCTCTCCCCAGGGCAGGACTATTTTGAGCACTGGTGACACCAAATGTCCTGGCAGTGCAGCCATCTCCCAGCTCACACTGCTGCCTGGTGATTTCTGAGCCTGCTGCAGCCCATGCCTTGCTCCTCCATCACAGCAGCGAGGCCGCTTCCAGCCCGGCTTCTCCCAAAGCTCCCTCAGCTCACAGCATCACCACCAGACACCTTCTCTCCAGCATTATTCCACATCCCAACCAGCAAATCCCCAGCCCAATGGAGTTAAGAGAGCAGTGGAAGTCACCCCCGCCACCAGTTCCAGAGGACAGGGAGTCACCTGGAACACGTGCACCACCAGAGATCTCTTCCCACCTCACAAAAGCAGCTGAGCTGGGTGTGTGGGTGCTGGAGTGGCTGCCTCCCGGGGCTGGGGGACACAGCCAGGCCTGGCCCCCTCACCACTGAGCCCATGGCATCCATTCTGCTGGGTAATGCCACCTGCCTGAGGCTCTGTGCCTCCAAGTGCCCAGAACCAGCTCAGATCTGCCCATTGCCCCTCTCCTTCACCACAGAGGATGAGGATCCCGAGAGCTTTTCAGATCTCCTGTCCCACCAAACACTCCCCCAGGGATAGTCCTGCCAGGGAGAAAGCTTCAGACTCTACAAAACAGCCCCAAAAGGGAGGAGAACAGACCCAAAGAGACATCACCAAGCCTATAGGGTGATGCTCAGAGATTCCCATGCCAGTGACCAGCCTGCCCAGGACACCAGGACCTCCCTTTACCCTCATCCAAAGCACAGCCACCTTGGCTCTCCTGTCCTGCTCCCTCCAGCATCCAGGGATGGGCTCTGGAACAGCCAAACTGGGACCAGTTTGAAGCACAAACCCCACCTGGAGCCAGTTACAAAGGCCCTGGGGTTGGATGTGCAGAGCCAGGCTCCTCCTCTGCCTCCACTTTACCTTCCAACACCTTCAGGAATCTTCATACACATCCCAGACAAACCTGGCTGTATAATTAGAAGCTTAAGTCAATCTACCCCAATTTTTCCCAAGACTGTGTGGGCTCATGCTTACATTAATTCCAGGGTTCCCCATTCCAAGCTAACTCTGCACTGCAACTTGGGTTTGGCCTTCCTCATTCATTTTTGGGTCTAAACCACTTCTGAAGGCTTTGGTGTAGCCTATTCTGATGTGACTGCAGCACTGCTCTCTTTAATTGGTGCTTCTCGAGGTTAATTGAAAAGGAATCCATGTTTGGCAAATCAAAATTAAGAGAACTTCTGAGGGATTAAAGTTGTCCTGAAACACGAGGGGAAAAAATTTTTATCTGGAAAAATGAACTTGCCCTGCTGGTGCTGTACATGCCCTGTCCCACCAGGAGATGAGGGGCCAGGCAGGGGCTGGGCCAGGGCAGGGAGATGTGGTGGGTATAAAGGCTGATTTTAATCTAAATGCTGCTAACATGCTCAGAGTCATTCGGGATAAATGGGATACTTAAGGACACATGATGGTTAATCTCTGCTATGACATTTGTGGAGAAGGAGGAGGAATAATTTAGATGGAGGGTATTGTACTGCTGTACACCAGTTCTCCCCTCTTGCCCACCATAAATGGAACCAGCAGGAGAGCTGGGACCACTGTTGGCATCTCCTGGGTGAGAATTTGGAGACATCTCCCCCACGTTCTCCTCTGCAGGGGCATTGCTGACCCAGTTTGCAGTGGGGAATGGAGGCACCATGATGCAGAACTGAGATGGGGCCACACAGCCTCTGGGCTCCTGCTCCATTTGCAGGTGAGGAAGCCCAAGTGGTAGAAAAAGCAGGAGAGCATGGCTGGGCAGTCACTGCCCCTCACCTGCACCACCAGGAGAAGTTCTGGGGCTGTACAGCTGGGCTCAGCCAAGAGCCACTCGTGTTTCTGAAGTCAGAGACATTTTTTTCCCTGCACTTATAGAGGCTTTGCACCTCTCTCCCTGCTGAGGTTCTTTCAAGCACCCGTTATTTTAATCTTGCACTTGAAAAAAAGTCACAAATGATCAGCAGAATCAAGAAAGCAGAAAGATTTTCCACTGGTTTTGCTCAGTGAGCAGCCTTTGTTCAGCCCAGGCAAACCCTGATCCAGCCCTGCTGCTCCCTCCTGCACTGCCAGAGCCAAAGTATCAATAGATAAATATTTGTTTTACCCATTGTTGAAGCTATTTGGGGTTCAGGGGAACCCCAAGGCCATATCAGTGTGAAAATCTCACTCTTTCCCCAGCCCTGACCCCTCCAAACTCTCCAGCAAAGCTCCACCAGCCGGGATTTCGCCCCTAGATGGCTCCAGGATATAAGTTGTTTCAGGCTATGCTGAAGGATGATTAGCAAACCTCCCTTCTCTGGTTTTATCCACCTGAGGGGCTGGGGGGTTCCTACAGATGGGGGTAAGGGGTGTCCCTGTCCCAAAGCACCCACACAGCCTCTGCCATGCACGGTGTGCTGGCCCTTGGCCTGGCCCCAGGATGGACTGGGACCAGAGCAAAGACTCAGAGGTGCTGGCAAGCACCTGGGTGCTTGTAAACTGCTTTCCTGATCCCAAACAAGGCCTTGTCTGGTTCCTGCAAACAAACCTCCAGCTCTGAGTTGCCACAAGCTGCGGGGTTGGATCAGGAACACAATTTTTGGGAGTAAGAGCAAAGACATCAATACATGGCCTTGGGTAGACAGACAGTGCAGGAAAAGGGGCACATCCCAGGCTGGGGGAGGGAGAGGGGGAGAGGCAACTCCAGGAAAGAAGAAAGGCAATACCTCTTTCTCCCCTGTTCTTCTGGAGAAGCTTTCTCCACCTCCTGGTAATTAAAGCCCAACCGATGTGGCCGGGCTCCCCCTGCCCATGGGGAGACATTGCCCATTTCCTCCCTGGTGATGAGAAGTGTAACCACCAGAAATGGAGTGGTGGGGAGAGCACTGCCAGCCACACTCCATCACCTATTTATGACACTTGGAAAAAAAGATCAATAGAAGCTATATGCAAGGGTCTATAAATTTAATGTAGCACGATCATTTAGTATCAGTTGTTGCTTAGATGAATAACACCGGGCTGGGCCACAAGCCTGAGACCCAATAAAACAATGCTGACTTGTTTTGCCCAACGTGCACCGAGCTGCCAGCCTCACCCCTCTGCTGGGTGCTGCCTCAGGCAGTGGGACTCACCCCTGGGTGCCCGTGTCACCCCAGTTTGCCTCTTCACCCTGCTGTGCCACAGCCAAAGCTGGCAGCACCCACTGCCACCACCTGTGCTTTCTTGGGTGCTGTGCACAAGCAGTGAGTGCCCCTGGGGGGGACAAAGGGCCTGAAACATCCCTGCCTGCTCCCAAACATCCCTGCCTGCTCCCAAACATCCCTGCCTGCTCCCAAACCTCCCTGCCTGCTCCCAAACATCCCTGCCTGCTCCCAAACATCCCTGCCTGCTCCCAAACATCCCTGTCTGCACCAAAACATCCCTGTCTGCTCCCAAACCTCCCTGCCTGCTCCCAAACATCCCTGCCTGCCCTGAGACATCCCTGCCTGCTCCCAAACATCCCTGCCTGCTCCCAAACATCCCTGCCTGCACCAAAACATCCCTGCCTGCTCCCAAACATCCCTGCCTGCTCCCAAACATCCCTGCCTGCTCCCAAACATCCCTGCCTGCACCAAAACATCCCTGCCTGCCTCCACGGGCTGAGCAGGGGCCAAGGACTGGCTCTTTGCATTGACCACAATATGTTATGGTTCAGTGGAAGGACCTTAAACTTACAGACAAGGACAAGGCAGTAAAAGATGAAGCACCTGAACCCCCATTTCCAGATTACTAGACCCCAGGTGTGTGCTAGGGAGCAGTTAAATTTCATCATTACCCTTTCTTCTATGGTATTTTTTATAGTCCTTTTTACTACTGGCACTAAAGGTGCCGGCCGCATCCCAGGAGCTAAGAGGACATCACTCCTCAACCTGACTGCTCGCTGATATAAAAAAATGACAAGTCCTGGCTTAATCTTTCTGATAACTGTGTTCTGCATGGCCCATCCATCTCCATGGAGGAGTTTTGGTGAAGCCGGAAGACAAGAACATCACAGCATTTAAGAATGACAAATTAAGTGCCCTTTTTGAGCACAGCATGGAGCTTATTACGGCAGAAGTGTTCGCCTGCTACTCCTCAGGTTGTGTGCATGGGCCTGGGGCTCCTCTGGAGTGGAGCTCCTGCTCTCAGCCTTTCATGATTTGGCTGCAAACAGGAAAGAAAAAAAAAAAAAAAGCCCCAACAAACAAAAGCCAGACAGGCCGACTGGCAGATCCCAAAGAGCTACAGAGATCTCTGACTTCAAAGCAGCCAAACCCCGGGAGGAGAGGACCCGAGCAGCCTAAAGATCTCTGCTGAGAGCCTGCCAATAGGTTGTTTCCTAAAGCTCCAGCCCCTGGGGAAAAAGAAAGTTTGATAAATGTGTAAAACCAGTGGTCAAGAAGGGAAGTTTTAAAATCTCAGCCTTGATGGCTTCAAGCAAACAAAGCCAGACCCTAAAATTATTATTCTGGGATCTTGGTGGTTTGATTGTGCAAGCTGGCATTGCTGAGCTTTAACCCCATGTCCCAGTTAGTCCCTAAAACAGCAGCTGCCCCCTCTCAGCCCACATTATCTTGGAGATTTTAAAAGCCACAGGCTCTGGCTCCAGATACTACTGCATCAGAAAGCATAGACTTTTTTTTTTTTTTTTTTTTTTTTTTTTTTTTTTTTTTTTCCACGAATCTTAAGCCTTCTTTATTTGGTTGAAGTGTAGCATTGCCAAAGAACAGGTGGAGATCTGGAGCCCCAGAAGCAGGACAGCATCTTCTGCCCAGCTCCCTCCCAGCCCTCTGTCCATCCACAGATGTTGCAGCTTCATGTGAACTGGCAGCATAGCAAATTGTAATTTAATTAACTCTTAGGCCTTCCTGTAATCCAGGCTGACAGGGCTCCCCTGGCCCTCTGGTTCAGGAGTGCTGTCTGCATTGTCTCTTTTGGCAGGCCAGGGGTATTGTTTGAGGAGCCTGAGCTGATTGAGTCATCTTGGAAGGCTGACCTGAAGCCCCTAGGCTGGAGCTCAGGCTCCCACCACCCTCCACCTACTCCAGGATGTCAGCAGACCCTGGTTCCTAACAGCCCAGACCTGCTTCTTTTAAGACCTTATTGTTCATTTGAAACAGTCCCTTGAAAATTCCTTTAGCAATGGGAGGGGAGCCAGCTGGATGCTCCTGGAGAAGGTCCCCATCCCATCCCATCCCAGACAGACCCCGAGCTGCAGGAACCAGCACCAGGGAGAGGGGATGGAGTTTTCTAAAAACCACTAAATCCCCAGCTTTGCTGTGCAGATGAAGAGCCAGCCAGCCCCAGCAGCACCACAGAACAGAATAATGGAATCACAGGCTTGTTTTGGTCGGAAAAGACCTTTAGGATCACCAAGTCCAACCATTAACCCCACCCTGTCAAACCCTCCACAAATCAGCTTGGAAACCTCCCCAAGGGTGAGGACTCCACCCCAGCCCTGGGCAGCCTGAGCCAGGCCCTGATAACCCTTTCAGGAAAGAACCTTTTGGTAGGATCCAACCTAAGAGATGCTCTCCTGACCCCCTCAGAGCAACCCAGAGCCCCTCCCCTCCTGTTTCACTGAGGATGATGATGATGATGGGATGAAGAGGGGCTTGGATGCTCCCCCACCAGGCAGTGCTGGTGGGACTCAGTGTATTGCTCAGATTTCCCTGAGCTTCAGGACACCCCTGGGCAGAGGGTGAGCTGCTCCATGCAGAAACCAAGCCAAGGTCCTGGCCCCATTGGCATGTAGGTCAGTGTGCCAGAACCCCAAGTGTGCACAGCCCCACTGCAGGCATCAGGAATTGTCCTTTGGGGTGATGGGAAGTGGCTCCCTGCATCCTGCTCCTCCATCCAGCTCCCAGGTGTCCCCTTTTGAGCAAGTCAACTCTCACAGGCTTTAATGGGGAGAAGGAGGCCAGCACTAAAAGAATACCCCAGGGAGAGGTGGAAATTTTCCATTGAAACCTACTTTTTCATGGCAAATTGGGTTGCCAACAAAATGAAAGCAAGCACTGCTATTTTTCCCGCTGTTTTGATTTCTCATCAGAAAATTAAAGAGAAGAACATTGTCACAGTTTCTTTCCCAATTTTTTCCTTTTCAGCTTCTTATGGCTGAAGGGTATAAAAGATATTTTTGGTCCCCTCCCTCAGTTTCTCAGGTTTCCTATTTTCAGCTTCCTGATGCAAACCTGGGATTCTGGGGAATTCAAACAAGAAGCCATCCCCTATCCTCTGCCTCCCTGCAGCACTGCCCCTGGCAGAGCCTTAGCAAGGTCTTTTCCATGGGGTTTCTGTGGATTTCAGGTGTCCTGAGGCTCCTTCCACTGCAGACATTTGGCACAGTGCATTAGCCTGGCTCTTATCTCAGTCTCCTCCCCTGCTGGACCTTATCATGGCAATAGGATTCCCCTGGCACACCTGCCCAGCACAAAGATGCTGAGCTGCTATCACAGTGCCACCAGCAGTACCAACAGAACCTCTGACACCTCCAGCCCCACTGGAAAAACTCTTTTTGCTCCTCCCTCCAAAGACAGAAGGCAATTAATGCCAGGCCAGCAGCCTGGGGCTGAGCAGGACAGGCTGGGCAGACACAGATCCCAGGGCTGCTTCCAACTTTGATGGAGTTGAGCTACCCAATCTTATCACCATTGGAGCAGCAGGACCTGATAATTGCACACACACCTTTCTGAGTGCTGGAAGCATCACCAGTGACAATTGCTAAATAAATTTTCCCAATTAAAGCAGCTGGTTCCCTCCACTCTACCTGTCATTAAAGAAACTTCCATTTATGAAATGCATTAATCGTTGGATCTCCAAAGCCCCATAAACCCATGAACCTGTGAATCCTGCCTGGTGTATAATCTTCTAATCTCCTCCTCCTTAATCTGCTCACTATGGAAACCCCTGTCATTAGGAAACAAATGGCTTTGTGGGCTGCTTTATTATTTGCAAGGCAAGATGTAAAAGAGGGTGAAGCTGATCTGGGAGGACAGTATAAATTACTGTGGTGGTTGCTTCGGTCGTGGAAAAGAGCTAAACAGTGGCTGGGAATAAAATAGCAACCCCCTTATCAGAGAAAAGTTTAAAAACCAGATTAAGGGGATGCTGTTGGCTTTGTTATCGTGCCTGCCCTCTTCCTGCCAGGGTGTTTATCAGGTAAGTGATTCAGGCACAGAAACCTCTGTTCATTTAGTATCAGTTCTCTTGTTTTGGGAGAGGTGATGCCCCAGGCTAAGGGAAGGGACCCAGGGACCCTGCTGGCTCACTGCAGGGGACATCCCCTGTAGGGAAGGGGACACAGCTCCCTGTCCCTGCAGCCCCCCCAAATCACTGGTGAGAGTGCATCCCAACTGGGAGCAGTCAGGAGCAGAGCCTTTACAAACCACAGCAGCACCCTCTGGCACACCAAACCAATCTGTCCCTGCCCCAGTGCCAGCTACTGCAGCTGTCCTTAGGGCCTCACTTCTTCTCACATGAGTGATGAAAGTTTTCTGAATCAAAAGGTGTAGGAGAAGAGAGAGGGAAGGTCAGCTGTGGGAAGGGAAAGGTGGGCAAGGCAGCACTAACCTGGGGCAGCATCTCCTGGGTGTGAGCTGGGACTGTCCCCATGCTCTGTGTGATGCTGAGGGAGCTCCTGTGCCAGCAGGGACATTTGCACACTTAGATACAACACAGAGAAATCCAAACTGAGCTCTGTCCTGGCTCAAACCCAACCCAGAGCAGTGAGAGCAAGAGGAGCTGTGACCACAGAGCAACGAGACACAGCAGAGAAGCTGCTCCCTGAAACCCCACCCAGGGCTCTGCCCTGAGCAGCTGCCCACTGAACTTTAACTTGGAGGCCACAACAAATCTGCACAACCAAAGCTTGGATTCCTTCTATGAAATCGAGGAAGGGCACAGGAGGTGATGGAGGAAAATCCCCAGGTTTGGGTGTGAGCAAGGGAGCTGCATCCAGGTGGGATCAGCTGCCACGGAGGGAGCAGGGAACCATGGAGGGGGAACTGCCCAGCAGGAGCTTTCTCCAGAGCCATTCCCAGTGCTGGAACTGCCCAGGAGCAGCTTTCTCCAGAGCCATTCCCAGTGCTGACCTTCGACTCAGCCAGCATGGCATCCCCTGCTGCTGAAACCTCATCCATCAGTCACCCCGAGGAGGAGGAGGAGGAGACCCAGGCAAGAGGAACCCAGGGAAAAAAAGCAACGTGAAATAAGAAGAGAATTAGAAAAGCAGGGACCCCAATTCTAAATGTGCTGACAGTGCTGTGCTGTAATTAATAAGCACCAAATCTAAGGGGGATTGGTACAGCAGAGGGAAGAGCACCTCATTAATCAAAGCCCAAGGTGTCAAGATGCCAGGCAGGAGGAGGACCTGGCAGACACCAGCAGGGAGTGGAACCATCCTCTGGAGCCAGAGCTGTGGCTGCAGCCTGCCCTCCAGATCTGGGAGGTACAAAACAGGATTGAAACCCCCCCAAATATCCCCCCGCAAACAAAAAAACCCCAAAGATGAACAGTTTTGAGTGTAAAGCAATGGCTTTTTCATGCCTGGAAGAGACAGGGGGAGCACAAGCACAGTGCCAAAGGGGGTCTCAAGGCTGAAACTGTTACCAGGAGAACCTGGCTCCATCATCTGTGTCAGAAGGTGCCAAACACTGCAGACATCATCTCACTCCTGCACCCACCTGGATCCCTTGGACTGCTTTGATTCTTTGCCTTGTTTCTCTGCACACGTGGTATAACTTAAAGAACAATACAAGGACTACTCCTTTTTTTCTTTTTTTTTTTTTTTGAGAGAGAGAAGAAAAGAGTCTTGCCAGCTATTTAGCTAAGCCTTCTTTGATAGAAAACTTTCACAGGCAATTATCAGTAAACCCACTATTTGCAAAATGAAAATAAATGAGAATCGTGTCTGGCAGCCCAACACACCCACCAGAGAATCCCAGAATCCCAGGGCTTGGTGTTGCTTTTCTACAGCAGCCTCCAGGCACCAAAGCCAAGCTGGATGGTGCTGGATGTGGCCTCTTGTCCCAGTCATTTCCACCCATCCCCATTTCCCTCTCAGCAGCACTTTGGGAGCCTTTCCTTGTAGATCCATAAGCACAAGAGCAAAAACAACATATTAATGCCTCTGGTTGCTTATTCACAGTCAATGGATATGTTTTCCTTCAAGCAAGCCATTAAACTTGTTAGCTCCTGGTTAGACACTAATTTTCTTTTTTCTTTTCTTTTTTCCCAAAGAAGCAGGGTGTTAGGAATGATGGTAATGAAGTATAAATCAAACCCATGCTTAAGTCAGAAGCCTGATGCCATCTAACCATACCCTGTGTATCAGCAGCAACACAATTTCCTGGGTGCAATCTGTCAACAGCCAATCTGGTCAGCTACTTCATTAAAGATAGATAATTAATGTCCAGTAATAATCTGCCTGCACTTTGTTGTTCTTGAGGATAAAAAAAAAATAATAAAAAATAGGCAGAAACACCCCCTCCCCCGTTTTTGGGCAGCCTTAAGTGGCATATTCTAAAGGATGTAATTGTTGAACATTAATTTGCTGTCAATCAGGAGTGCAGGGAGTTATTTATCTCTTCACCTGATCATGTGAAACACTTGGAGGGGGAGAGCAAGCAGCAACAGGAGGCTGCTGGGAACCGGAGCTGTCGGCAACCGCCTCAGAAAATGAGGAATTCCCAGGATAACAGTGACACTACTTAGATATGAATGGTGCTTCCAACGTAAAATATGGAGATAACCAAGCAACAAATAGGTCATTTCTTGTAGCACTTCACCAGCAGAGAGTATTTGTGTAGCAGGAATCCCATCTGTTTGCTGTAACCTCGGCGATTTGGGGTATTTATGGGCACTTCCCATTGTCCCAGGACCTCTCTGGAGAGGATGGTTTGAGCTGAAGTGTTTCCTCACCTGGGGCACGTGAGACATGAGAGAGCTGCTCATCAGCAGGGATGGGGTATCCATCAGCTGGATGGGGATGCTTTGGCCCAGGAAAGAGAACAGGAAAGGGAAAGAGAGAAAGAAGAAAAAAGGGGGAAAAAAAAAAATCTATCTCCTATTTAAGCCCTCCATCATCTGAAAAATCTAAGAGGTGTCTGGGCTACACTGCATGCACAGATACCACCCCTGCCTGTAATTGTGCCAGGCTTTCAGCCAAGAAACCTGCTGGCAAAGTCAGAGCTGAGAAATCCCAGGGAATGCCAGCAAAGTGGGGCTGGGCACTGGCTTGGCTGACCCTGCAGCCCCTGCCCGGGGGGAAGATGACCCCACCCAAGCTCTCCCTTCAAAGCAATAATACTAAAAAGAGGGAAAAAATAGTGAAAGAGATGAAACTTCAGCTTACAAGCAGAAGCACCTGGGAATAAGAAGACAGAGTACACAAGGATGACTTCTGAAAGAAAAGGGGAGAGGGGAGGCAGTGGGCTCAGTTTTGCTTTGGGAGAGCATCCCTGCCCCTCAGCCCTCCTCACTATGATTTTTTGTGCAGGGTTTGGGGTACAGCACCTCGTGCTGCTGAAGCAGAGCAGGGGGGCTGCAGACAGGCACTTGGCTGCTCCCCAGCCCCAGAGCCAACTCTGCCCTCTGCTCCCTCCACCACTCACTCCTTAACTTGCCAATGTTTCCCTCCCCTTTCTCAAGTGTGCCTGAAGGAAATTTATTGCAGCGGGCGACTGCCATGGGCAAATACTAATAAAATGCTGTTTTGCTGCAATTTGTTTAATTGGCCACAGAAGAGAAGCCTTGCATGTTAGATCCAGCTTCTGCCACCTCCTGCCCAGCCCGCAGATGTTCTCCCCATGAAGTGCTCGTATCTCTGTGTTTATGGGAGGGAGAAAACAAACCCCTACTATTAAATCTTTACTGTTGCTGCAGATCTGACTTGATTTAACATGCATATTCACTGTGGCAGGCTGCTGGCAACCCCTCTGATTTATTCAGCAAAAGGTACCACTGAACACACGTTCTCCCCCCTCCTCAACACCTGCCAGACACTTGTCCCCATCCCCATCCCATAATAGGCCCAATGGTCAGCAAAGGGCAAAGGCAGAGACACTGCTCTGCACCACTGGTAATGCTCTGAGCCAGCCCCAAAAGTTTCTGTCCTTTGCTTACCAATATGACTGAGTGGGATCATTTCATTTTTAGGTGATTATTCCTCACAGTAAATACCTATTTGATGGCACCAGGACTGGGGGTCCTATTGTGCTGCCTGCTGCCCAGGCAGAGTGGGCCAGGGAAGGTTCTGGAAGGTTTATGGTCTCCAGCATGAACAAGAATAACAAAAGCAGCAGATGAAGGTGCAGTTTTAATCCATATGGATCATTTTGGGACTCTAGGAGGGACGGGCTGGCTGCCTGGCCCACTTGCCTCCTTCTGCAGCAGAGCCCACAGCAAAGCCAGGCTGAATTCCTCCAAACTGCTTCAAGTTTAAAAAGTGGGGCAGAAGACATCACAAAAAAAGAAACTTTCCAAAGTTTTCTGCCTCCAAAGAGGCCAGAAGTACTGGGACAGCAGAGGTTTCAGTCATGCTGCTCCTGACTCTGGCACGCTGTCGTCTGCCAGTCTCACCCTGACTCCCTCAGGTAGCTCTGAAAATGGGTTGAATGCACTTCTAGGGCCCCAGGCAATATTTCACAGCTCTTATTCCAATCTCTGGAGTTCACTCAATTTGTACTTATTGTGTCTTGCTCCACTCTGCACTGCTTGGAGCAGAGTTGTTACCCCAGAGCTGTTACTCACTCTGAGGAATTCATAATATTCTGCACCGAGCTGCTTAAATTATTTTGTAATATTCTATTTTGTTTTATTCTAGCCTGTTATATCCTATTTTGGTTTATTCCAAATTTATTTTACTTTGTTTAATGCTGGTCTGTTTTATTCTGCTTTGGTTTATTCTGTGCAAACAGAGGCTGCTGGGGAGATGGGTGCTTGGGTGGGGAGGTGCAAGGCTCCTGCCGGGGTTGGGAGGTGGGATGCTCTGGGAATGATCTGGTGGGAGGGATGCAGGGAGGGGGGGGTGCAGGAAGCCTCTCCCAAACCATCATTTCTTGGCAGGGGTGGCAGAGGGCAGAGCTCCAGCCAAGCTCCAGCCTGGGCACAGTGCCATCCTGACAGATGGCCCCGAGTGCAAGGAGCCCAGAGCCCCGGCGCTGCCTGTGGGCACCGACTTTGCAGGGCTGAAGAGACAATTTCCATGCATGGACTCCCCAAAAAAATAAGCCCCACTCCACCAGGAGCCATGAAAAGGGACGGAGCTGCACAGTCAGAATTAGGAAAAGAACACAAAGCACTTCCCAGAAGGAGAGGAACTCAGCCCTGGGCCTGAACAGAGGGGTTTGCTCGCCCTGGGGAGGAGGGGAACCGGGACCCCGCAAACCCCAACTCTGCTCTGAATCTCTCTGCTCACTTTTCCAGCTCCACCCCAAGCAGCAAACCCAAATCACAGCCTCTCCCCTGTCCCAGCAGCTTTCCATCACCCTGGACCCTGCCCGGAGCAGGGCTGGGTCGTGTCTGGGGAGGGGGCATCCTGAGCCCCCGGCGCTGCCATCCAGCCCCAGCCCCTTGCTCTGCAACAGCCCCTGGAATATCCTTTCCAAGGGGTTCCTGAGGTTACTGGTGTATTAAGTTGAGCTAACCAATTTACAATGCAAATGTTACATAGATTACAAAGGGTAAATGAGTTGTATGTTGAAGGAGATAGGCTTTACCCAGACAAAAGTGGAACAGACCTGTGGCAAACTGCAATTAATGACCCGAACACATCTTCCAGAATGAAAAATTCATTGAGTCCTCTAAGGATATATAGCCCAAGCAGAAGAAATTATTCACCACCTTCTACATATCCAAAGTGTCACCAAGCCTATTTATCTGGCAAATAAAGTACTTCCCTTCAGCCTTAATATTTCTGCTACCATATGGCCCAGAAGTTCTGAGATTTTTTTTTAAAAAGTAGATTTCACAAAGAGACTGCAATTCCGGGGAAACCAAGAGCTGGTTGGGTGCTGGGTGAAAGAAGAAGATAAAAATGGTAAAATGAGGATTCCCCCCTACAGTCCACAGAGGAGTAAAGGGGTAACAGCAGCTTGTTTTCAGTCCTAGCTTTGCTGGAGATTTTCCAGGCAAGGAAAAAGCCCTGACAAACACCAGGAGTGGGTGGCAGAGGGATGGGGTGGGTGTGGGCACCCTGAACTCTCAGGGGGGACCCTCACCCCCCCAGGGGCACCCTCACCCCTCTGGGGTATCCTCACCCCTCCAGCCCCAGCTCAGAGGCACTGAGCTCCTGGTGGGGAGGAGGAGGAGGCAGCAGCGAGTGCTGCCCTTCTGCTACTGTTTGCTGAACAAAACCAACCCTGGAACTCAGAGCTAACTGGTTAAGCAGCACTCCTCATGCCTGATTTACAAAAGAAGGGGCATATTTCAAAATATTTATTCTGCCTTTCCCAGTTGGATTGGCAGAAGCATGTGGAAATCTTGGAGGAATCAAACAACTGTTAATCACCTCAAGCTATTCCAGGCTGAGTTTGCTGTGTAAGATGCTGCCCTCTGTTTACACACAAGAAGCAATGACTCAAAGAATTCTATAGAGACCATTTTTTCTTCCCCCCCCTCCTTCCTTTCTAACGATAAGGTCTGGCCAAACAGCTTAAAGGGCCCAGCTATTTAGTATTGGAGCTTGCACCTTCTCCCTTCCCTCTCTCCTCTGTAATATCTACATTTGTATTCAGCTGGTGAGGCTGCTGGGGTGGGGAGGGGGAGGGAGAGGCTGTGGCTTTCACTGCCAGCTTGGGGCTGCAGGACATGGGTGCTCCTGCCCGGGCTGGGTGACCATGACCAAGGCTGGACACGGCCAGTGGTCTCAGCAGCATCTTGCTGCAAAAACTGCCCTCCAAGAGGCTCCAGAAGTGGAATTCCAAGACCCAGCTGCTGCTGCTGAAGGGAGAAGTCAGGAGCAGAAGCAGCATCTCAGCTCTTTCTTGTTTTTTGGGGCTGCTGCCACCCACAGCCCCAGCATCCCCTGCCTGGCTCTGCTGACCCAAAGCCTGGAGATGAGTCTTTCCCCAGCTCACACCAGTGCTGGAGGACAACAAACCCAGCATCCCCTCCAATCAGTGGGTTTTGGGGATTTTTTTTTTCAATGAAACCCAGCTCCAGCCTGTTCCAAAGCCAAGCCAAGCCCCCCGTGCCCCTTCCCTCTCCCCCCTGGCAGGCAGGGAGCATGCGCCCGGCTCTCCCTCCCGCCCGCCGTGGCACTGGTGCTGAATGCTGATGAGAAATTCTTGGGCCAACCCCAGGCACTCATTTTCAAGTAATTAACTTGGCACCACCACAGCACACAGCAGATCCGACTTTCCCCGACCAGGAGATAACTGAATTAAAAGGCCAGGTGTGGGGTTATTTCTGAGGGCCAAAACTCCCTCCTTCCCCACTCCCCCTCTGAAGCCAGCAAGGGGAATTTTACCCAGATTCTCTGCCTCCCTCCCCAAAGGGGGATCCCCGTGCCTGAGCTTCCCCTGGCCTTGCTGGCAGGGCAGTTTTGGGGGAGAGCTGAGGGCTTTTTATCCTTTCTACAGCCTTGACATCACCTGTTATCAATATACCCTATCCCTGAATCTGCATGGGATGAGTCAAGTCCCTGGTGGTGCCCAAAGTCATTCCCTGAAGCCAGGGCTCCTGTTTGCTGCTCCAAATCCCCCCATCAAATCTCCCCCTTCCTCCTCCCAGACAAACCCCTGCCTGGAGCTGCAGAGAGCTGTGAGGAGGGGAAAAGGAGCACAGGAAGGAAAGGAGGATGGTGGTGGTGAGAAAGCCAGGGGATGGAGAACCAGGACCTCGTGCCCACCAGGCACGGCTGCTCCCTCCACGTGCCCGTGCAAAGGCTGCTGTGAGGCTGCTGCACCAGCAAATCATTCCTGACTGTAAAACCTGGAGCTTTCTAGGTAAAAACTCAAAGCACAACTGGATGGAACAAAAAGAGGTGACAGACACGGGTCTCTTGCCCACCACCCCACGGCCAGTCCCACGTCCCCCAGCACCAGCAGTAATTCCCACCCAATGTGCCATCCCTGCTGACAGCAGAGGAGAGCAGCAGCTGCCTGGCTGGGGGAGGAAGGCTGTGGAGTGGTGACATATGAGGATAATGAGGGCTGACATATGAAGATACAGCCCAACTGAAAGCTACAACCTATTTAGCTTTTAATTTGGATGCTCATAGAATGGATTCTGAAGCCTCGCTTCATCACTGCTCTTAAACTGGATCTGACTTACAGGAAACAACCTGATGTGAAACTGCATTACTTACAAACTTGACTGCAGTATCACCCTCTGCTTCCCTGGAGACCCCCCCTGGGATCTCATCTCATGTCTGGGCAGGTGAGCTGTGCCCCTGGCAAATGATTCTGGCTCAAAAGCCTTGCTTCATCCCTAGGAAACCCATGGATCTGGCCCCAAACTGGGTGGTTACAACCCAGGGGGTCGGTGAGGTGCCTGTCTCAGCTGCTCTGCTTGAGGCCAGATCCAGAAAAAACATCAGTGTGGTGCTGAGCCTGCCCAAGCCCCCAGCTGCACCCCCACCTTCCCTCCCTCACCAACCTTCCGTGGGGCAGCATCGAGGGGGAAGTTCCTGAGCATCTCCTTGAGCCAGGAGCCAGGGCAGAGCAGAGCTCCTGTCCCTTCCCCTGGGGCAGGGGGTGCCTTGGTGCTCCCCTCAGGTCACTGCCCAGCCATAGCACGTGGAATGTCCCCTCCTGACCTTCCCAACCTTCCCCCGGGTTCTCCTCTCCCACTTTGCTCCCAGTCACTCAATTACCTGGGGAAGGGCAGCTCAAGGTTCCCAACCTGTGGCTCCTGCTCATCCCATCCCAGATCCCCCCCTGGCAGCAAGAGCAACCAGAATAACATAACAACAACAAGCACACGTTACTTCTTTTCCATCTCTGCTTTTTTTTCTTTTTTCTTTTTAAAAGTAATTCCTGAGTCTCAGGCAGGAGAGGCCCCTGTGATCCCCGGGTAATGGCCTGCCCTCTATGCAGAGTGGAATAGAGTTAGAATGAACGCTCCAGAAACCCTGACAGCCCGTTTAACAAGGTGTCTAACATCCCATTTCCTCTGCACTTCCTCTCTCCTTAATCCTTTTATGCGAAACTCACTCAGGAGTAAGCACGTGTGAAATTGAGGACTCTCTAATACACATTGCACGACACGGGCTCACTGAAATGGAGTGTCTCAGCCTCCTTCCCTCAAACAGTGCCAAGAGGAAGCCGACGTTAATCAAAGAGTCTTTTCCATGTGTCCAGGGCCTCCTGCACCCGCAGAGCAAATAAACAGCTTTCTGCTGCCTCCACTGCTCCCCCAACACTTTCATCATCCTAAAGCTCCGGATTCGCCGGCGCGGTTCAGAGGGACAGGAGGGGTGAGAATGGAGAGAAGCTGCCCACCCCAGGGCTCCCGCTTGGGGCAGGGCTGTGGGAAGAGCAGATGGGTTTTGAACCAAGCTCAGGTTTTGCAAATAACATCTATCAGCAGCACCAAGCAGCCCCTGAGGCTGCCCAGCCCTGGAGTTGCTGGGGGGGCACAGCCAGAGGGTCCCCAGAGCATCCCTGAGTGGCAGCAACAGTCTGAAAAAGGGATAAAAGGCATTATCCGAAGAGTAATCTGTTGGGTTGGAGCAGCTCGGGTCTCCCTGAATTTGGGTTGAGTCTGGTTCTGCCCATATTCCTGAGTTTCTGGCTGCCAGGTTTGCTGGGAAGAGCCTGGCAGCCCTGCAGAACAAGGCCAAGGACAGCTTGATGTGACACAGGGATTGCTCACAGAGCAGCCCAGGGCTGTGGAAAAAGTCAGGCAGAGAGGCCAAGCTGCACACACACTGCTCTGCCCGGTGCAAGATGAACCACTGAATTATTTTTGCTGATTTTGGAGTTTTAAGATCTCATAGAATATACCCAGTGTTAAATATTCAGTATAATTAGCCCCACTCTGCTGTGGGAAAACGTTTGCAATTTTGTGACTTGGGTTTTTCAGCAGGGAGCTTTTGCTTTTCTGGAGCTGGGAAAACGAGAGGCAGGAAGGAAAAGAAACACCCTCCTGATAAATTCCCAGGGAACAGTTTCACTAGTTTTGCAGGGATTTTAATCACAAGCCACGTCCACCTAAAATTTGAGCAATTTACTATTTAACACCAGGTAGAGCTTCTATCAGGGGATAATATGGTGCAATTGCAGGCAGACAGACTTGATCCAATAGGTCTATTATCTCCCCCCGTTACTATGATCCGGTCCTAATTAGGATCTCACACAGACCAGATACACCAGAAGTCAATGACAACTTCATTTATCCAAGGGCTTTGGTCTAGGAAAGCTGTCTGGTGTTTTTAAGTCACCATCAAGTAGATATTGATTCGGCCAAGTCAGGAAATGATACTTCATTTATGTGCTTTAGCCTGGAATTTGGGGTGCAGGTTGGAGCTCACCGGGTGGCCCCAGGCAGCCAGGGCTGGGTCGGGTCTGTAGTTTGCAGGGCAAGCAGTTAAAATCCTGAGTTTCCCCTCTTATTCCACCTGACAGACTTTCCCAGGGCTAAAATTCCCTGTAAATCCATTGGATCAATAAGGGATGCAGGGGAAGGATTTGCATCTGGGCTCACAGCCCCGGGCCGGAGGGGAGCCTGGAAAGCAGAGGATGGGAAATCTGGGGGTCATCTGGAAAGGCAAGAGAATCTCTCTAATTGCAGGGTGGGATGCAGATTACAGACCTGGAGATGATGAGCAGTGCTAAACCCAGTGCCTACAAATAAATAAACAGACAATATAAAAGCCCCAAGTGAATGAGATTTCCACCTCCTCATCACACCTTGTAAACGAGAGCCTCCCTCCGGATCAGCCCGGGGAGAGAGGGCTGGGGCCTTGCACAGATAAGGCAGTTTTCATCTGCACACATCATCAGCTGAAGGGAAAAATATAAAATGCTAATAACAAAATGGAATTCAATCTAAAAAAAGGGTGCAACAAACACCAGGACCCTTTTTCCTTTCTTGTCTTTGGATAAAAACAAGCAAACAAATAAAGAGGAAGTCAGGTCCCACCACACCAACCTCCTGCCTGTTTCTTCCCTTTATTTTCTCCTCCCCAAATACTTCATTCCAACAGTTCAGGGGGTGGCAATATTCCCACAACTAGCTTGGCCCCAAATCTGACTCTGCCCCATACATCCAGCTTGGTGTTTGATATGGATCAGTGTACTCCTGACTAAACAGAGCAGCTCTCCCCATCCCTGCGAGGTGCAGGGCTATAAAAGGTAAGTGGCACAATTCATCATCTGAAAAGGTGCCTTATCTGGAGAGGAGGTGCAGGAAATATTGTGTGAGGGACCAGCTGCATCCGAGGCACAATTGGATTCCATTTTTCCTTTTGAAATAGGGAAGGGCGAGTAGGTTGCTGAGGCCTGAAAAATCATATTGGAAGCAGGAGGCAGGGAAGGAGGGACAGGCTCGGGGCAGGGAAACTCACGGGTTGGACCATTCAGCTGAAGGGAAAGATAGAAAATGCTAATAACAAAATGGAATTCAATCTAAAAAAAGGATGCAACAAACACCAGGACCATTTTCCCTTTTTTGTCTTTGGAAAAAACAAACAAACAAACAAAGAGCAAGTCAGGTCCCACCACACCAACCTCCTGCCTGTTTCCTCCCCTTATTTTCTCCTCCCAGCAGCCCAGCTCGGGGCAGTGAAACTCACAAGTTGGATCATTCCTGATTGTTTCCATCCCCCCCATCTGGAATATTCACCCCACCATCCCCCCCAAGATCCCAAAGCAGGGTTGCCATGTGTGGCACCCCAGCCCTATGGTCAGGGAAGTTTTTTGCTTTTTTTTTTTTTTTTTTCCCCTCTATTCAAACCAGCCAAATGCAAAATTGGAAAGGCAATTTTTCTTCCTAACTGTGTGGATCCCTGGGGCTGTGCCTGCACAGCTCTGCTGCTAAAGCAGCTCCCAGCTCTGGGCAGGGCAGGAGGTTCTGCAGGGATCTGCACCCCAGGGGCAGCATCCTGACCTTGGGAAGCAAAGGAGCATTTCTGCATCCATCCCACAGCAAGGGACTGCTCTTTCCTCCTGCACAGAACAGGGCTGTAGCAGGCAAAGCCATCCATGGTTTAAGCCTTACCAACCCCTCCTGAGTGGAATTAAGACAGAGCAGGGATGTGATACTCAATTTCTGCCTAGGCCTTCTCCATCTCAAGCAAACAAACTCACCAGCAGCACTCAGGTGGGCAGTGTTCCCTGAGCAGCCCCACTGCTGGGTGTCATTAGGTTCCAGAATTAACACCCTGACCTGGACAGGGGGTGAAACACAGCCCAGGTGCATTTTTCCTTCCCTTGGCTATGCCACAACAACCATGCTGTACACTCAGAATGAGCCTTTCCAGGTCCTTTGGTAACCCCCACACCCCCAGTGCTGGTTCCAGGCTACTGGCAGAGCCCAAGAGGCATTTCAGGTTTGTTCTTCCACGTCCCCAGGAAGCCAAGGCTCTGTGGCAGTAAAGAAAATCCAGCATCAACTTAGAGATTTGGGGTTAAGCCAGGGGCTGCTGCAAGCCTCCTAAGCCCCAGTGACAGTGTATTTATTTCCTCCCCACTCCTGTGCTCAGGCACTGCACACAGGGCAGATTTCCTATTACACACATGTGGCCAAATCCTGTACATCGGGCAGGGAGATTATTGAACAAAAGTAAGTGATAAAAGCACGGGCCAAAAAGATGTGTTATAGTGTTTTCCTTTGAGGCAAAGACAAAGAAGACACTTTGCTGTTTGTTGTGCCAGAGAATCATCTCTGATTGTTTGTGTCACGGTGGCAGATAAGTGCAAAGGAGATAGATGTTCTGTCTCCCAGGCACAGTTCTCATCTGGATGGTATAAATTTATGCCTGCTGGTTGCAAGCCTCATGATTCAGAGCCGGTGTATGACTGCCATCTGAGCAGAGGAAAGCCTCTGCCTTTACCCCTGATGTTGATCTGCTTCATTCCTGCTGTCACTCAGGCCCTGAGCAATGTCCCCTCACGTTACAGTCACCAGGGGCTGGTGCTGGGCTGCTCAGCAGCTCCTGCTGCCACCAAGCCCATCCCAGCAGGCTCAGGGAGGCACCAGGGATGTGCATTTTCCCCTCTGGCAGAGGGGGATTCCTTCATCCCATGGCCCCAGTCCCTGCACAAAGCAAGCAGGAGGAAAACAGCCTGGGAAGTGGCCAGTCCCATCCCCTCCTTCCCACAGCCCGTGGCCACCACGCTGGGCTCCAGAGGAGCCACCTGCAGACCAGCAAGGCCACCTGGTCTGGATTGCAGAAGCCACGTGTAGGAGCTGCCTCTTTGTGTTTAAGTTGTATTCACTGGGGCACTATCAAGATAAACATATAATCAAAATAATTATGTTCAAACTGAGCTGAAAGAGCATCTTGGCTGCAGCGTTCTCTCCTTCATTCACCACCCTGTTAATTAAGCAGGCTGTACAGTGTGCCAAAATCAGGCTTGGAGAGGTTAATGAGGCAATGGGAAGTTTTCTTACACAGCAGCATGTAACTGTAGCTGACACATATTAATGCTCACACAATTAGCAAGGACCAGATTTGAGCCCAGATGTCTCATATTCCATTTTTTTTTGTGTGTCTATCTCTGGGCTTCACATCACAGTGCAACAGGAGCTGTGCTGCTCCTCCCTCCCCTGCACCTTCCCCACACCAGGAGGATGCTGGACTCTTCCTTCCTTACCCTGCTCCTCAGGGACAAGGGTCACATCCCTCCTCCTGATGTCCCTACCCAGACACACACGTGGGAACAGGACCCACGGGGCTGGGTCAGAATGACAAGTGCCAAAAATTGTCACCAGCTGCTGGAAGCAAGTGTGAGCAAAGCCAGAGGGAGATGGGGAGAAGGGAGGGGCCCTTGGAGACCAAGAGCAGATAAAGGAATATTCTGAAGGCAACTTCTTGGGAAACATCAAGACCTGGACCCATTTTCCCCACCCCAGCAAACACTCCTTCTCCCTTAGTTGTTCCTCCAGGAGGAAAGGAGATGAAAGAACCTCTGGGCTTCCCTCCTGCCTTCCCCCCCAAGAGCTGAAAGTTTGTTTATTTGGGTCTGTAAACAACCCCAATTTCCCCCAAGTGCTGATTGCTTAATTTCATGCTCCTCTGAAACGAGCCCAGTATCTCAGCCCATCTCCTTACCTCTCCTTCCTGCAGGCAATCACTCACACATCCAGCTCCTCCCCAGCTTCCCCAGTTTGGAGTGACCACCCCACGAGGGGATCCCAGAGGAAATGAGCTTTGCTCCCATCACTGGACAATCTGGAGTGCTGGGGGAAATTAGGGCTAAACCCTGAAGTTTAATTTCCCCCTGGGATGATCAAGGGAGTTCAATTTTTTTTCTTTTTTTTTTTTTTTTTTTTTTTTTTGGTACCTCTGATGTTAAAGGGAATTCAGCCAGAGCTAATGACAAATGAGAAAGTTCACTGGAGGCTCAGGATTTCACCACAAATCACCTTTCCCAGGGATGGTTTTATTGCAGGAGTTTCTGGGTTAACCCAACACAGAAGCACCCCCAGCCCAGAGAGTCCCACTGGCTTTTGGGCAGCCAGGGAGCATCTGCCACCTTCTGTCCCTGAAACTGGACCCAAAATCCTGCAGGATTCTCAGGGTACCCACATTCCCTTGGGTCATACCACAATATATAAATCAGGGCATGTGTAAACTTGTACTTCCCAAGAAAAAAAAAAAAAAAAAAAAAAGAAAGAAATTGCTATTTAGCATTATTCCAGTTCCAATTCTTAATTTTACTGGCTGGTCACTGAATTCTCTTTCCAGCTCAGACAATGGGGAGCAGAATCCTCTAGAAGTGGCTCATTCCAATGGAAACCTGCAGTGGGCACCCCTAAAGCTGGCAGGTGAGTGTCTGAGAGAGAGGAGGAGAAGGAAATTACCAGCAGGAGATCACCAGCAGTTCCCCACCCACTCCCTCAGATGCCAGACACGACTTCTTGGGGAACTTTGCACCTCTCAGCCTGGCACCAAGTTCCTCAGAAGTTGTGTCATATCCATTGTCTTAGAAGATTGATTTTCCACCTGTAAAAGTGATCTACACTCTCCCTCCTCTCCCGGATGCCTTAGTCAAAAGAGAAAATGGATCTTTTAAAGATACATGTATCCATCACTCTTATTTACATTCTCATATGCGGCCGCAGCTCTGCTCCAACAAGGGAAATGTAAATCAGATGGACATCGTTCCCTGAATGCCCTAAAGAGCTCCATTCCCCCCAAATTAGACTAGAAAATGCTCTTTTAAAATGCACCTTTAGTATGTAAAAGCTGCTGCATCCTGACTCTAAATAAACCAAACTTGAGCTACATGCCAAATATCTCAGATAAAGGACAGGTAAGATGGTAGTATCTGGCCAAGGAATCGGTCCTAAACAGCTATTTATATTAATGCAAAGAAGGTACAATGTTCTTCCTCTTGATATATGCTGCAGTGGGATATAGTTCTGTCCCACTAGTGAGAATAAAAACGTACAGTTCATGATAGGCAAAGTCACATGTGTGAGATAAAAAGCTCCAACTATAATATATGTCTTCACCATGTATTCTCTTCAGGATTTTCTTTAGATCTTTGGATGACAACAAGAAAACACTTACTCAAGGTTAGACACTGCTCTCCAGGCTTTTTAATAACCATTCCCTCTATCCTGGGGGATTGCATCTGGGAAATGAGGCAAACTCAGCTGCAGGTGCTGAACTGGCAGAGAGAAGGCAGAACGCTCCGCGAGCCTTTGTTCCGAGGAGGTGAGAGCCAGGAGGGGCTCTGCCCGGGTCCAGCTGCCCCCTCAACACATCCATGCCCCCCAGCCCCTCTCTGGCCAACAGAGACCTCCCCAGATTTGAGGGCAGGAAGGTGCAAATTCTGCCTTCTGCCCATTTCTGCGAGACGGGGGTAAAAGCGGAGGGATTCCCATGGGCAGGGACTGGCTCTGCTCACTGGAGACAATTTTATGGGCCTGGCTCAGAGGTGAAAACACAGCCCCCTGCTTTGTGGCCAGGCACCCACCCTGTGGCCAGGCACCCACCCCCCCTGTCCTCTCCACACCCCCCAGCCCATCCCCAGCAGCTTTCCCCAGGGCAGGAGCAGGGATCCAGCAGCTCAGGAGCTGCCTCCGCACCAGGATACATTGGGGGGGGAACCAAGAAAGAGGACCACGAAAACTGTAGGTGCATTGTTCACACCTATTCAAAGAAGACCCAAGCTCATAATGAGACCAAAACCCTGGGTTTAAAAGCAAATCCCTCCTCCCACAGGGAGGTGGTGGCTGTGGGGAGGTGGTATCTGCCCCTGCCCTGCTGGGTGCCCAGGCAGGGACCTCACTGTCCCTCCCCACTGTTACCATCTCCTGATGGAAAACAGCAGAGAGAAAGCCCAATGTGCTGACAGTGCAGTCTTCCTCCTCCTCCTCCTCCTCCTGGACCCTGCCAGAGTGGGGGCACCTTCACTGCTGGGCTGGGGGGTCGTGAGGAGGACAGAAAAGGAGGGGGAGGAATCCACAGTGAGCACGAGTGGGAGCTGCCGGACACCTCAGCATCTCCTGCTGCCCAGCAGCATCACACCCCAAAATCAGCTGAAAAATAGTCAGCTGGCTACATATATCCCTCAGGATATAGTCCCATGTCTGGGTGCTATCAGGGTGACCCAGGACACTTTTGGAAAGAAAAACAATTTGCTTCCCACTCTTTACTTCTTGCTCCTGTTCTTGCCCCAAGGAGAATCCAAAGGTTTCTCCGCCCCTTTGCCATGAAGAGAGACACTCTCATCAAGGAGGAGTAAATCACAATAACAGGGGAATAAACCTTCCCCTCCCCGAAAAAATCATTCCCATTCATTTATTTATTTTTGTCTCTGTGTTCACCCGAGGCTACAGAAAAAAAAAAAAAGAAAAAGTGCATCAACTGTGGCAGCCTCTGCTCGTGATGAGCACCCCGCCTCGGGGTGAGCATCCTCATCCACTCCTCTCCCCTGCTCCCGGGGTGCTGGCAGGGCAGGATGATGCCATTTTCCCTTCAAATCCAACTCAGGTAATGAAAACATGCAAGAAAATAGTGCGGGTGCATCTGGGAGCAGTAGAAAACAGTTAGATCTTCATAGAGCCATAAAGAAGTAAACAGTAGGCTGCTATGAAGATCTATGGGACCCCGCAGTGCCATTGTCTTCAAAAGGAATTAAAAACAAATTGCTGAGGGCCAGCACATAATTTAGAGACTCACGGCAATTTTATGACTTGCTAATGTTCCTAATTACATGCCCGTGAAAGGCTTAATTAATTGGGGGATGTAGCAAAAAGTGGAGCCTGTGTTTGTTATCATGGTTCCACTGCATTGATTTTAGTGCCTATGGAGAATTTAGGGCCTCTTTATTTGCACAAAGAAAATGCAAGTCTCTCGAAAAAATGCACATTAAGATCAACCCCTCGCTGCTATCTAATATACTTTCCTCTACTTAACCAAAGTGCTTGTAATCATATTTTGTAAATGTTGGTGCCGTTAATTGCATTGTGAGAGAAAATAGGTTCCGCTCCACTGGTCGTGGAGAATTTTATAAAGTTCTTCTTCTCCTGCTCCCAATTCTGAGGACTCTGAGAGAGAAACTCATCAGAAGTTGCTGCAGTGGGCAGGGAGCAGCTCAGCTCCACGGCCCCTGATGTGCCAGGGCTGGTGAGCAGCTCAGCTCCTCCATCTCTGCCCTTCCATCTTCCACTGGGATTAGGAACAACTTGATTCCACAGACTTAAACCCACCATTTGACTGTACCAAACGACAAAGCTTTCTTTTTTTTTCCTTTCACCACTGAGATGGTTTTTTCCCCCTGAAAAGGTGGATGGGAACTTAGTGCTCCAGGCTGCTGCGGAGCTGAGGAAGCCAGGGCAGCCACAGCCTCTGCACAGCCTGGGCATGGAAAACCAGAGCTACAGCCCCTGGACAGAGAAATCTGCCCGAGGAGGAGGAGCAGTGCTGGCTGCATTTCCCCTGCACGGGAGGCTGAGGGCTCCTGCATCCAGAGAAGTCCCTGTGCAGGGGTTGGGTTTAATGCACACCTCTCTGGGAGGATTTATGAGAAACCAGGAAGCATTTCCCAAGGCAGGACAGAGCTGAGAGCAAGTACCTGCAGGGGGAAACCCCATGGGGCTGTGTGCCATCCAGGCATCTCCCTGAGCCCCGTGTTCAGGCCTGGCTGGGGAGGCATCAACACCCACCCTCACCCAGCACATCCCTGCCTGGAATGAATCAGTCCTGCATCCCTGTTCTGTGTCCCTGCCCTGCATCCCTCCTCCACATCCCTGCAGGCCTTTGACTGCACGACCTCTTCCCAAAGTAAAACTAGACACAAAAAAAAAAAAAAAAAGCTTAACATTTCTGTTAAGTTGTCCAAATGCAAATGTAGGTTACACAGCCCCCACAAAGATATTTAAAAGATCTAACATTTTGATTGGAGTTAAAATCTCACTGCAAAAGGAAACACAGCTGGGCCTGAGGGTGGTCCAGGGGAGCTCTCAGCCTGTACATACTGCAAGAGTCAAGATCCAGCCAAAAACCAGGAGAACAGAGGACTGGAACCAGCAACCACCCACCCCAGCTCCTGGCAACCTGAGCTCAACACAGGCAGCAAAGAGTGAGAGACAAGTCCAGCTCCAGCATCCTGCCCGGGCAGGGAGGATGGGGTCACTCAGACAAAAACAGAAACTGGGGATGGTTCTCTTTAACAACCAAGAACAAACTGCCCCGAGGTGCAGGATTGGAGCCCGGGCAGCCCCTCTGCTGCCTCCCCCCTGTGCCTGCAGCAACGTTGCAGCAGGAGGAGGGAAAAGACAAAAAGGCAAAGACAAGTTTGTCTGCTGCTCTGGAGAAAAGGAGATGTCTCTGGCAATCCAGTCGGCACTCTGACGATAAGACCTTTGACAGAAACATGAATGACATGAATACTTTGATCTCCAGTCTCAGAAGCTTCAACAGCAATTATGAGTCAAGAGGGGTGAATATGGGCAGCAGCTAAAGTGAAGCCCCCAGGGTGGGGATGCAGTAATTAGAGACAAAGCCCCGAGCATCTCTGCCTGCACCAGGCACAGCAGCCGGGGAGGAGGTGGGCTGGGGGGCAGCTTCACGGAAAAAAAACCCACAACCCTTATTCTTCTGAGAGACATAAAATCCACCAGACTTTATACATTTCAAAGCAAGATCTTCAAAGACAGGTAAAATGCTAATTCAGCTAATGTAGGTTTTTATGTATATGCTCTGAAAAGGTAAAGCAAATTAATCACCAGCTTTACCCCCTAATATATATCTGTGTTACAAATATATTACAGCATGTCAGATCTAAGGAGATATATCTGAACAGCGGCGGTTAAAAGAGCATTTCCCTTTTCATGCTCTAATACAGTTATTTTGATCTTTCAGTCTTCATATTTTTTGTTCTCATCAAAGGAATGATGGTGCCAGAGATTAGGATGTTATTTATTTGCCTCTCCCTGTCCTACCCATGTTAATCACTTCTCGTGTCAACAGCTGCAGCAGCAGCGGCGGTGCCGGCAGCGCCCGTGCCAGGGCGGTCATGCTGCCTGCACCCTGCCTGCACCCTGCCCTGCTGCCCACCAGGCTCCAGCAGCCCTCAGGGTCACCTCCAGAAACTCCCCCGACCTTCAGAAGCTGATGGAAATGGGATGCAAATGGAGGGCAGGGGATGGAGACGCCTGCAGAGCAGCGGGACGGCGGCGGGGAGGCCCAGCCCAGCTCCTGGGTGGCAGCAGTGCCTGGCTTGGCTTTCTGTGTCCCCTTTTGTGTCCCCAAGATGGTCGTGGAAACCATCAGGAGAAGGAAAGGCTGGTCGTGGGGCTGGGTGCAGCCAGAAATCCCTGTTCTTAAAGAGACCAAGGAAACAGAGCACAGAGAGGGAAGGAGGAACAGGGAGATGGTGACCTGAGTGCTGCTGGGTCCACACATCCCAGCCCAGCTCCTGGCTGCAGAAATGTGCATGGCACTGCCCAGTTCCTGGCTGCAGAAATGTGCATGGCACTGCCCAGTTCCTGCCTGCAGAAATGTGCATGGCACTGCCCAGTTCCTGCCTGCAGAAATGTGCATGGCACTGCCCAGTTCCTGCCTGCAGAAATGTGCATGGCACTGCCCAGTTCCTGGCTGCAGAAATGTGCATGGCACTGCCCAGTTCCATGCCTCCAGACTTTGCAGCTCCTTCTCTCCCCCAAGTTCCCCATGCAGAAATCCTGGGAATTAAGTCCTGCACCAGACAAACACAGCCTGACTTCTCACGGGAGCAGAGGTGGGAAGGAGCCCCAGGAGATCCCAGAGGTTACAGACCAAGCCCAGTTCCTGCTGGATACATCTGCTGTGAACTCCTGGAGCTGGCTGGCCAGGGGCTGAGCTTGTGAAGGGCAGAAGATGGTGATGTGCTGGTACCTCAAGAGTTATTTGCAGCCATTAACTGAGCGGGTGCACTTGGGGCATAACTAATCCTTGGAAGACAAGGAGCAGGTAAAGACTGCAGGAGCTCATGTCTTTGAGATAGGTGAAACCAGTGACATTGCCCACCATCAGCATTGTGTTCCTTGCCTTTAAAATGCTGACACTTCCAGGTCTGATGGTAACTAGACTGCATCAGGGCACCTTTGCTTTCACATCAGATCTGCTGACATGAACAAGAGTTGATTCAGATGGGCATCCAAACATTAAAGTCCTTCCCTATTTCCATAAAGTGATTGGCAGGATGCCTACTGCTAGTGGCTGGTAGTGCTGCTGATAAATGGCATCTTGATAAAAACTTGGGGCTGTTTTAAGGGAAAAAAAAAAAAAAAAAAAAAGAAAGCATACTCTTATTCTAATTCACTCAGCTCCTGACAGATGAGACATCTCCACTCTCAAAATTAGATCCTCCTGGTACCTTTGCTGTGTGTACACAGCATGGGGCGTGGACATTCCCTGCTCTCCCACCCCCTCCTGGCAAGGAAGCCCCCCCCTGCCTCACCACTCAAAATGTACATCTGGGGCCTCAGCTCAAAGTCCCTAAAATACAGTAAAGATTATCCCTAGGAAACGAAAAAGGGATTTTCCTTTCCAGGTCTTGAACCACTGAGGCTCTCTAAGGAGTCCTGCGGGTAAAATCTGGCTGGAGCTGCTCAAATCCAGGGTCATTTCTAAGACACAGACATGACCCATGGAACCAGTTCCTTCCTGCAACTTAAATGTTAACAAATGCATAATTCTCAGGAAAAAAAAAAAAAAAGGAAATTATAATTCAGTTTCTGTAGCTTTTTTAAGCCCTTCATTCTAGTATTTTTCTTAACTTAGGGTTTAAAAATTACCTAAAATGAATCTGAATGTTACAACAGGAACTTTTTACCCCCAGAGATCAAATGTATTTTCTCTCTTGTACCTTTGCATTTCAAACCATGGAAAAATCCAGGAGCTGAGAGGCTCTGCCCCATCTCCCTGGCAGCACAGGCACTCAGAATGCCCAAATCTCACCTGAAAACAGGGCAGGTAACACCTCCAGCCACTCATTACCTGGTCTTTTAAAACAGATGTTCTGCCACCCCGTGGTGTATGAAAAGGAGCAAAGCTGCATGGGACAATTCCAGGGTGAGGAAACACAATATCACTCCAGCCCTCACCTACCACAGCCAGGACATCCCACAGCCCTGCAGGACACCTGTAATGTCACAACTTAGACCAAGAGCTCCATAAAGACTCAAGAGGGGATGGTAAAGGTTTCTGGAGAGAACTCCCTTCTCCTGGGTGGAAAAAAGGAGTTACAATTCCTCAAGCAAGTTTGAAAATCTCAACAAGAACCAGTAGAGACTGACGGTGCCTGATGGACATCACTCTGCTTCCAGATCATGGCTGACTTCATTTTCTCAGGTAAAAGCCATCTAATTACCTTTTGGTGTGTGAAAGAGGTCCAGAAACATTCCCTGCTGGCACGACAGTGACAGCCAAGGACAACCTAGTTCCATGCAGCAAAGCCCCCCAAGAACCACACTTTTTTTTCTGCTCAGAACAGCCCGAGTACACCCAGACCCTAAGAAACCAGAGAGCTCACTTCCACCAAGCTGTCATTCCTGGAGCTGCTGCTCCCTCCTTCTCCTTCCTTCTGCCAGCTATGGCAAAACCAGCACCAGAACTGAACAAGCACCTCTGAGCACAGGGAAGCATCTGTCCCCAGCATCTGTCCCCATGTCCTGCCAGCAGCTGTGCCTTGTCCCTGCTTGGCTCCACACCCTCCAAAGATCATACACCCAGGCTGACCACACAGCCCTGGCTTGGAACCACAGCTCAGAGGCACAAACCACCAGGAAAACAGCCAGACACAGGCACCAAGGCACCCAGACCCCTCAGCACCAAAGCAGGACAGATCAGGCCACCCAGAGTCCCTGGGCTGCCCCAGTAGAGCACTGACATGAGCTGTGCCCATGGCCTCTTGATTTCTTGAGACTGCTCCATGTTCCTGAGCAACATCTCTGCCCTGAGCTTTGTTGTCTACAAAAGCCCCCATAATGCAAGCAATTATCAGCAGTGACATCCCTACCTTGATTCCTGTCATGGTTGGCTGGAAGTTGCTTTGAGTCCCGGAGCTTCAAAGCGGCTTCGCCCTCATGTGATCTGACATCGTGGAGAATTTACTGTGGAAACAACAAAAAAAAAAAAAACAAAAAAAACCCTCACAAGTGTGAAATGTGACTGTCGATAAAGTAATCCTCAGCAATCAGACAAAATTAATTGTGTGAACATCATTGATCAAACCTACTTAATACATTGGGTTTGTAGAAAGCTGGAATGTAATTTCATTACCAGTCGGCTCCATCCTAATGAAATTTCTAATAACACTCTAATTTTGATTTCGGTTAAGGAGAGAATGATGGAAATTTTCTTTTGCTTCTCTTGTAAGGTTTTCTTTTATTGGTTTCCTGCAATCCCAGGGATACTAATTTTTTTTTTTAATTTGACATTTTATTAGCAGGGGGTTTAATATAACAACACAGATAAAAAACAAAATTGCAAAACGGACAAACCTTACAGAAATAGAATTGATGTCAAAATTAAGGAGGGTAATTTTAAAGAAATTGATTTATTTTATGAGTGGTGATTTGGTTTTTTTTTTTTTCTTTTTTTGCTTTTTTTTTTTTTTGCTTTTTTTTTTTTTCCTTAAGTTCTAGCTGACTTTCTGACCTAAAGTGATTTAACTCGTACTACTTTGCTGTGCCTTTTAGCTGTAGCTCTCACAAAGCAATGCTGGAGGAGTTCAGCCACGTGGCAGAGCCACCCAATCCTACATCCCTACTGCATGGATTAGGGTCAGAAGAGCCCAGCCCTACCCATGTCCATGGCAAGGCCCCTGGTAATGTGGACAAACCCAGGGCCAGGTGAGGACAGGCTGAACCACGTGCTGCCATCCCCACTTCTGGGACACAGCACCTGGCCCTGCCCTGGTCACCCTGCCTGTGAGACTACAGCCTGCAGGCTTCTAAAAGGTATTTAAAAAAAAAACAACCACCAAACAACCACCACCACAACTATTTTGTTGCTTTTGCTGCTGGGCAAGTACTGACAAGGAGCAGCGCTTGCCTCTGGCACCTACGGGAGGCAAACCCTGAGCTGGGAGCACCTGAGGTCCCAGCTGGTGATGTGGGGGGTGAACAGGAATGGTCCTTCCCTGTCCAGAAGGGTTCCCTGTCCCAAGGGTTGGGGTCTGAGCTGAGCAGGATGCACACGGGTGCTCTGCAGACACCTGGGGGCCTCGGGGTGAGCAGACAAGGGGGCAGCGAGCGTGTGTGCTCAGTGCAGGGAGGGGATGCTCTGGGACTACTGAACTGGTGCCTATCTTGGGTATTTCCATTTTCTGCAATCTGATGTGTTTTGGTGATTTATTCATGACTGGTGTAGTGAGAAATTGGAAAAGGCTAGCAGGAGAGCCATGGCCTGGAGATCCAGAGTCTGATTGAGGCTACAACTGAATTACTGTCAGAGGCATCATGCAAGGTTTACTCCAGCGAATGTGAAGTTGAATCTTTACATTAATAAGTGAACATGAACTATCAGAAAGACTGGCATATGTCTGCTGCCAGGCAGGTCTGGGAAGGAGCTGTCAGATCAATGAGAAACTCGAGCAGCCAAACAGAGAAGCTCCAGTGCCCCTCTTCACATCCTTCAGAGGTGTCTGCAGGCACTCCCCCAGCTCACCGGAGGAGTCCAAAGGCTGCTGCAGGCCAAGCTCCCTATTTTAAATCCCTGGGGTGGAAGCATCCAAAGAAGCCCCAACAAGATTTCACTCTGTTACTCAGATGTGAAAATCTTGCCCCTTGCTCAGGCAATGCTGCTAAACCACAGCTGATGAGCAGGAGAGACACCAGCAGCCAGCAACACCAGCTCCACAAGGGACAGTCCCTGAGAGATGGAAGACAGGGAGACACCATCAACACAAATCCAACCCAGCACACCCAGACCTACAGCACACACTTATCAGAAAGGATAATTTTGGCCCTGTTTTCAAAAAGCAAAAGGAAAAGGTGCTGATGGCACCTGGGGCCTCCCCGAGCTGCCCCACGTTCATTTTCACATCAAGTACAAGAAGATCCTTTCCACCTTGGCTCCCAGTTTGCTGGCTGTGAGGGGGAAATGCCTCTTTCCAGGAGGTTCCCCTCCAAACTCCTCAGGTTTCACAGGAAAAGAGCCTCCAACACCTGAATCTGGGCTGTAAGCAGACCAAAGCCTCACCCCAGAGAGCCAAATGGGGTTTTGATGTTTCACCTTTCAGGTTTCTGGCAACCAGACTGAACCTGTCCAAGGCTGCATTCCAGCTCTCTGCTCCTTTCCAGGCTGCAAGGTGAAGCTCAGCCTTGTGAGCTCCTCCTGCTGTCTCCAAGCAAAAGATCCCAGTGAAGGAGCATCCAGGCTGACCATGGGCAGGTGGACATGCACCAGAACCCCTGCATCCCAAGCACCCTCTTGGGGGTGAGATGCCTCCTGTTTTGGGCTGGGGTGTGTGTGATCCCTCTGCTGCTGTCCCTTTGCTAATCATTAACATCACCCTCTCTTTGGCAGGGAGCAGAAATGGAGCCAGCTCCCACCAGAGAGGCAGGAGAGCTGATTTCCTAATAATTTATGGCTTGGACAAAGTTGCAGGGCAGCAACCAAGTATGCGGGAAAGGTTGGGGTGAAAAATTATTTACAAAGTGAATGCCCTGAAGACACTTGTACTGGACAACAATTACAGCACCTTAATTAACTGAAATTTAGTTCACCCGTCGACTGAGGCATGTCCAGTGCTAAAGTTATGCCACTGCTGCTGTCTACTACTGGTTAATGAATATAAATCAGATGGTTTATAGTTAGTGAACATGTAATAGGCTTGCAATGAGTTGAATTCCAATGCAAAATGCCTGGGGATAGGAACATGCCATCCATAAAATATATATAAATAACAGATTTACATTTCTACAAGGAAAAAAAAAAAAAAAACAGAGCTATCCTCCCATCTTGGTATTCTCCCAGCTTGACAGACCTGCACTCCAATGAGACAAGGGATCAATAAGGAAAAATTTAAGAGTCTGGTCACCAGAGTTGCAGCTAATTAGATGCCAAAACTCTTCTGTGCCCTCTGTGTTTCCTGCCCAGCCACTGAGCCCTGTCCTGGAGGTTCAGGGGTGCCTGTTCAGAGCTGCTTGGGAGCAGAGCCCGAGGGGCAGGGGAGCTGAAGGTGACTCCTGATGGTGCAGAGCACTCGGTGCAGCTCCCAGGGCAGGAGGTAACTGAGGACATGGAGAGGGGAGTGCTGCCTCCCCAAAGCCCAGGGGAGGGAAGCCAAGCTCCTTTTGGATGAGCCTGTAGTGTTACCAAAGGGAAGAGCAGAGAGCTAAGGCTCTAGAGGTAATTCAGGTTAAAGAAGAGAAAGACCAACCATCTCCTGCCCCCTTCTGCAGTCAGTCACGAGTGCAGGTTGCAAGCAAGCAAATCCCTCCAAGATTCTCACTTGAAAAATAACTTTTCCTTTGTGCCAGTGACATGCTGGCAGGAGTGGGCAGGCCTGGCCAGAGAGCCCTCGCAGCTGGGGACATCTCTGCATCATCCAAGATATTGATATTTAGGAGGCAGTCATCCCCATCCTGGAAAAGAAAGCTCCCCCAGGATATCCTGGGCTACCTAAGAAGATGGCATGCCCCAAATCACCAGACTGCTGGGGAATAGGTGGCCAGGGCTCTCAGTGAGGCCTCAAGCCATCAAAAAGAGCCCCAGTGTCAAAACCCCCTGGTCTCAGCTCTTTCCGTTTCCCCGCTGCAGAAGCAAGAAATTGTGGACTTTATTTATTGCACAAATTAGGTACAAGAAAATTATTTTCTTAATGTGAGACTTGATGAATGTTCTCAACTCTCCACCCTGCTAGGAAGAGGGGGTTACAATGAAAATTATTTACAAAGCATGTGCTACCCTGCAGGGATATTTATTCAGGCAGGGGATGTTTCCACAGATTTTGTTGACAAAGGCAAATCAAATTACATTTTTGCAAGCATTACAGCAAGCATCTTGATTTGATATGGACCTCAGCCATCTCCTGACAACGCCAGGGAAGCAGCTCTGGCCCTGCAGCCTCTGGGCACCTACAAAATGGTAACTTCAAGGATCAGGGAGTAGATGAGGGGACCTGGGAATACGAAGGGCACGGCGGGTCAAGGTGTCAGGAAAAAAAAAAGCACAAACCCTGTGGTACCACATAGGCTGCTGCTCTCAAAATACAATATTATCAAGGAAATTATGTAAACCTTTGTGAAACATAAAGCCTGACTAGATAGTCTGTGCCACCTCTCAGGGTGTAAAAAGCTGAGTATCTGATGCTATGCAGCAGTGTTGCTGGGTACTGGAACCCAGGAGCTCCTCATTAGCCTGAGATCTGATGGAGCTCTGTCCACTGCTGCAGGGTCAGGAAGGGTTTGGAAAGCACCCAAAATCCTACTTGGATTCATGATGGGATTTTGCACATTGGAAAGAAACAGTTCAGAGCTCTTTGCTAGCAGGAAAATTAAACCTGATTAAACCTGTGGGTCTTAAACTTGGTCTTCAATCAGGTCTTTGGGAAGTCCCCACAGATTACACCATCCCTGTGCTCAGCCACCATAATGACTTGTGAGTGATGAGCTTAACCACCATTCCCCCAGCTCCATTTCCATGGATGGCCTGGACGTACCCACAAAGACGTTCACATTAATTTTTAGATAATTAAATCAGGAATGACCCCAGTGCTGAGGAAATAAAACCTCAATTCTTCCTGGGCTGCACAGAGCTCATCCTGGCTTTAACCCTCAGAACACAGAACCCACTGGAAGGGATGGATCCATCTCCAGCCCTTCTCCCTCTTCTCCCCCACCTTTTACAGCCCTTTCACCCAGTTCTATAGGATGACACGTGCATTTTCTGGGAAATTACCTTAACAGGCAGCACCACAACTCAACAAACCACTGATGAGCAACAACCCAGCCCCAGCTCCAGGATTGGAGCTTTGTGACTGCAGAGGAACAGCCCCTGGAGCCACCTGACCCACAATTTACTCCTCAGCCCACAAGTGTCCTGCAGAAGGCAGTTCCTGCATCCAGCTGGAGCCTGGGGACAGCCAGCATCAGCTCTGGCAGCTCCTTAACTCTTGGAAAACCAAGGATGAAGGCCAGGTCTTCCCAGAGGTCCCCTCCCACAGCAGCAGGTACCTCCTGGGAGGAGAAGATCCCTTCCTGGAGCTCTCCACATCTCCCATCTCCCTCCCACAGCTCCCAGCACTGGGTACCAGGGTGCTGACCACTCAGCAGGACGTGCCATGGGACTATGCAAACTCAGGAGGATAATTACTCTGGGTTTCATCAAACAATCCCCCCTGGGAGGCAGCAGTGATTACTCACTTCTACTGTAATTTTAATTGGTGGGCAAACATGATCTTTTGTAGAGACAAAGCCTCATTCTTCTCTCTCTTGTAACAGTTTAAATCAATACCAACCTGGGGCTGCTTGGAAATATTTAATGAAAACTGTTTTGACAGAAAATTGGATTCTTGATGGGGCAAAATATTTGTTTCCAATGGAAAAAGTTTTCACTTGCTTGAAAGTCAAAACTTTTGGCTGAAAGGTCAAACTGCAGGACACAGACACGGGTGGCAGTGCCCTGGGTCAGGGTGGGCAGCCAGGAGCTCTGTGACCCCATCCAAGCCTCTCTGCCAGGGATGATGGTCACAACCTTCCTGCTGTGACTTCTCCCACTGTGACAAACACCACCCAGGGACAGGGGGCACCCGGTGTGTCCCAGGAGGAGCAGCAGGACTTGGTGCAACGGCACAGAGTAAAAGCCACTTCATCCATCCCAGCAAAGCCCCTGCCCGAGGGTTTCTGCCTGTGCATTCACCTTGAGGTGAAATTAGTGATGGCAAAAAAAACCTTACTCAGGTCTTGGCTAATGATTATCCCATTAAAGAATCAGCTGACATAATATCATTTGGTAGTTTTATAAACCTCAGTGACAACAAGACTGATGAGACCTAAAGCCCTGATGGCTCATCTGCCCAGAGAAGAGGAAAAGTACAAAAATTTGCTATTTTACTGCCTTGCAAATGTCACGTTCTTAAAATAGCACAAAACAAGCTTCAGAAAGGTGGGCACAACCTTTGCCCACCTCCAGAAACCACGTGTACAGTCACCCCCAGCCCTCCCACTCCTTGGTACCTTTCCATCAAGCTTCAGAAATGCAACTCACAGAGGGCACCTGAGCTGGGCAGGACCACGGGAACATCGTGCAGACCCCACAGCCACGGGTGCCTTCTCCCCACTGCCCAGCACCCCCTCAGACACCTGGGCAGGCCCCAGGACCCACTTTGCTGCCAAGACCCTCTGGGAACCCCCCAGCCCACACTGAACAGTGACCTCCTGGGCCTCAACCAATCTGGGACAAGGTGAGGGCAGCTCTCACGTGGCACCAGGGTCTGGCACAACTGGTCCATTTCATGAAAAAAGGGAAAAACCCCAACAATTTGTATATGCTGCAGTTCTTCTCCTTGCCCACAGCTCTACATGGAAGGCCCTGATGCTGGCAGGACAATACCCACCTCCAACTCCATCCATCTTGCTGGTGATGACAGAAATTATTTTGGCAGCACACGTGGTTTGTTGTGCTGTGGTTTGAGAGAGGCAACATCACAAGATGGAGATGAGCACTGCCCTCTCCCATCGTGTTGTCAATACACATATAAATTAATTTTAAAACTTTTTTTTTTTTAATTCCACCAAAAAAATTAGCCAAATAAAATAAAGCTTTGGCCTCAGGCACCGCTGCATCCCTGGCAGTCTGTATTATACACTTTGGAAAAGAAAAGCAAAAAAAAAAAAAAGCAAAAAAAAAGCAAAAAAAAAAAGCAGCTTGCTTTGCTTTTCCCCCCCTTGCCTGGGTGTCACGAGCAAGAAATGAGCAGCTGACCTGAGTTTGAATTTAGAGTGTTCATTAATAGGATATTATGCCATATGCTCAGCACACTGTCTTTTTTTTTAATGCAGCCGCCAATTTGAGAGAATTTCTAATTAGTAATGGTATAATGAGAGTATTCAGAGGCTAATGTGGTGGGTGGGGAAGAGAAATAGATCGCTTGGTGAGGACTGGAAATATTTCTGTTCAAATTCCTCCTGAAATAATGACCCTGGGTAAAGGGCTGAGATCCCTGACAAATGAAGGACGTGCAGGGAGGTTCCCTCGACTGCAGAGGGAGCGTTCGGCAGGGCCGGGGGGAAAGGGGAGAGAGTTGGGGCTGCTCAGCCTGACCCAGGGAGGGTCTGGGAAGGAAAAGCTTCCTAAATGGGGCTGGGCTGAAGGGGAGGAAGCATAAAGGAGGAGCTGGGTGAGGAGGAGGAGGAGAAAGAGGAGGAGGAGAAGAAAGGGAAGGAGGAGGAGAAGGAGGAGAAGAAAGGGAAGGAGGAGGACGAGGAGAAGGAGGAGGAGAAGGAGGAGGAGAAGGAGGAGGAGAAGGAGAAAAGGAGAAGGAGAAGGAGAAGGAGAAGGAGAAGGAGAAGGAGAAGGAGAAGGAGAAGGAGAAGGAGAAGGAGAAGGAGAAGGAGAAGGAGAAGGAGAAGGAGAAGGAGAAGGAAAAGGAGAAGGAAAAGGAAAAGGAAAAGGAAAAGGAAAAGGAAAAGGAAAAGGAAAAGGAAAAGGAAAAGGAAAAGGAAAAGGAAAAGGAAAAGGAAAAGGAAAAGGAAAAGGAAAAGGAAAAGGAAAAGGAAAAGGAAAAGGAAAACGAAAACGAAAACGAAAACGAAAAGGAAGAAGGAGGAGAAGGAGGAGAAGGAGGAGAAGGAGGAGAAGGAGGAGAAGGAGGAGAAGGAGGAGAAGGAGGAAGAAGGGGAAGAAGGGGAAGAAGGGGAAGAAGGGGAAGAAGGAGGAGGAGGAGAAGGGGAAGGAGGAGAAGGAGAAGGGGAAGGGGGAGGAGGAGGAGGAGAAGAAGGGGAAGGGGAAGAAGAAGAAGGAGGAGGAGGAGAAAGAGGAGAAGAGGGAGGAGAAGGGGGAAAAGAAAGGGAAGGAGGAGAAGTAGGAGGAGAAGGAAGGGAAGGAGGAGGAGATGCTCAGTGAAGTTCAGGGTGGGGAGCAGCTCCCTGCCCAAGCTGGGGGTTATTAAAGCGTCGCTGCCCGAAACGCCTTTGAAAAGTGCTTCTGCAGGATATTTGAGGGTCAGATGGTTTAATAGCTACTTGGTTATTGGAAATTGGGACTAATGAGGCATGGATGCAGGTTGGTGTTTTGTGGGAAGTTGTTGGTATAAAATGTTCAATATATTTTCAATAAAATAAAGGTTTGAGGTTTGTGAGCTGGAGGAGAGCAGTGTCTGAGGCCGATGCATATTTAATCCTCCCTGCAGAGCATGGACAGGAGATAAACCTACACAAACCATGACAGTGGGCATGGCTCCAGGAGAGCCCATCTTAACATCTCAGAGCATCCTTCCATTTGAACTCATCATGAATTTTGTCTCCCATGGATTTTGGAGGGATTGGGATGTTACAGAAGAGAAAAGGGACAGGTTTGCAGTGGTCTGCAAAAAGTCAGGCTGCAGCACAGGAAAAAGCTCCTTCCCTTATTAAAAAAACAAACCCCACAGACCTTATAGATGGGAAAATCAAACATTTTCCCAGAAGAAAAGGGATGGTGGGAGCTGAGAGCACAAACCCCTCCCTTTGGTTTCAGCAGGAAACTTCAAGCAGCAATGGGGAAAACCTGAGTGCTGCAGGTTTAAAATAAAAACTAAACCCATAACATCCTTGCCTTTTTCCCATGTCCCAGCCAGCAGGAAATCCCTCTGGAGGGAACACAGCTCGTGCTGCAGAGGACAGCTTTTCCAGCTTTTCCAGCTTTTCCAGCTCTGAGAAGACTGGCTCCTAAGACAGCCCCTGAAGCTGGGACACATGCAGATTCTTTCAAATGAGCCCTCATTAATTTGCCTTTTGATTGGACCAATTAGATCTTTAACACTGTAGGAAATAATTTTTTACTAATGATTAAGCTGAAGAGGGGGAGTTTTCCCTCTCCTGTGCCATGTTTTGACTGCATTACCATATTACCTTGAAGAAAGCCAATAAAGTTCTACGACTGTGGGGTCTCCCCAGCACCTCCTGAGCTTTCCACACATGTGAGTTTTATAGGAACAGATGCCACAAGAATAAAGCTGGGCACTAAATGATGATTTTTGGTAGAGAGGAACCCAGAGGAGCAGAAAAGCTACTTGAGAGGAGATCTGCTGGAGCTCCAGGCCAGGAGTGTTGTGCAGGGATGGGCTGACACCCCAGTATTGTGTAAACCCTGCTCTGAAAATTAAATATTCATCATGCTCATATTAGATTCCAGAGTGCCTTTTAGGAAAAAATAAATGAGATTTGCTTTAAAAGAAGAAGAAGAAAAAAAAAAGGCACAGGGGCCATATAGAACCAAGCCCCAGCTTCATAAATAATATGTTTTTATGCCAACACTCAACAATTAAAAGGCTTAAGATTCATTTTGGAGAGTGAATCAAGCTTAAAATTCATCCTCCTACCCTCATGCATGTGCCACAGAGAATTAATGCATTCACCCAACATATTTTTAGAAGGGATTTATTCCTTGCTCTCGCACCATCCTGATTTTCCAGAGAAATAGATGTGAGTGGTGAAGTGTAAGCAAGATTTTTTTCCCCCCTTCTTTCAAGTAAATCTCCATCTTGTTGACAGCCATGCCCCAATCTGTCAGCCCTGAAGGCTCTGCACAGCCCAGCTCCTCTCTGGATCCTCAGCTCTGCTTCCCCACTCCCTGCACAGGGGCAGAAGGCACAGTCAGCACCACCCCTGCCACCAACCAGGACATTCCCAACACTTGGATGTGGGAGAGGAGGGAAGGAGCAGGGGGGACACACTCAGGTCCCCCAGCCCCAGGGATCCTGGGGTGACCAGGACAGGTCAGCCCCTGCCCCACTGCTCCCACCCTCCAAGGCCACATCCCACCATGAACCTCACCCAGCTCATTACACAGCCCATTAGTGAGAAATAAATATTAATATAATATAATATTATTCTGATAGAAGTGACAAATGTGACTATAATAAGGCTCTCACGTTCTACTGGATTAATCTGCCTGTTAATTACCAGCAGTTCCTCTGGTCTCCAGCCTCTCAGATGGTCCTTGGTGAGCAACCCCCATGGTCAGGAGGTTCCCAAGGCTCCACTCTGAGCCTTGTCAGGATGTTGTGACAACCCAGGGGCACCCAGGTCACTCATGAACCAAGGGACTCTGGTGGCCTTGGTGGCTGGGAGCTGGTGGGAGGACAAGGACCAACCACCAGCACTTCCACCACAGGGCATGTGGGGAATATGGAGAATATGCAAGGGGGTCTTGGGAGCCCTGGGATGTGTCCCCTCTCTCCTGTGTCCCCCTGGACTTCAGAGAAGAAGGCAGCAGCATTTCTCATGCTGCAGCTCAGTGGGCACAGGGCAGAGCCCTCTGGCTCTGTCAGATGTTTGCTTTTGCAAAAATAACCAAAAAACCAACCACAACCCCAACAACCAACCCGATGCTCCTCTACTCAACTCAAAATGAAACTTCCCACTTAATAAAAAAAAAAACCTATAACGTCAAAGATTAAAACACCCTCAATAAATTAGGTCCAACCCCAAATTTTCACAATAGAAAACTCAAAAAAAATTCCGTTTTCAAAGTGCCAAAGGGAAACTTGTCCCATCCCTCCAGGCCCTTGTCCCAAGTCCCTCCCCAGCTTTCCTGGAGCCCCTCCAGGCACTGGAAGGTTCTCCAAGGTCTCCCCATTCCAGCCTTCTCCCCTCTGAACACCCCCAACTCTCCCAGCCTGGCTCCAGAGGAGAATTCCCACCAAACCACCACCGGGGGAACATTTGCTCCTTCCCGACACACGCACGTCCCCCCAGGGAGGTAAAAGGGATAAGCTGACACCTCCAAGGAGGTCTGGAGATGAAAAATGTTGTAGATGTGACAAATCTATGTCAGCTCAGCCCCGGGGCTGGCAGCTCCTGTGCCCGGTCCCGAGCCACCCGCGCGGTGTTTGCTGGGACCTGGGAGAACCTCCTGGGAGGGAACCCCCTGAGCCTCCTGCCACTGCTCCTCTCCCTTTAAATTGTTATTTAAGAAGTTTTGCCAGTTTTACTTTGCACAGCCTGGTGCTGTTCATTTTAGGTTTGCTAGAAATGTTCTCCAGCTGAATACTGAGTGAAATAAATTCAAATCCTACTCCGCAAATGACACTGCACATAAATATTCAGTAAATTAGCAGCACACTTTTATAGATTTATCAGTCATTGCTGGCACAGAATGACAGGCAATGTTGTAGCTGAAATATTAATGCTGACAAATTAATGATTTCTGAGTAAATGATGTCATTTTTGCACCGTTTCATTAAAATTTACTCACTTTCAATATCAGCTTCATTTCTACGCCAAAAAAAAAATTAAAATCATTTTCATTCTCTTTCTCTCTCCCTTCTCCTCTAGGAGGCTTTTTTGAACCCAAAGGGCATCAATTTCCCACCACTCAGCTCTGAGGAAGAAGAAGGGCTGAAGTTTGATGAGCAGGCAGGTGGTGGAACCCCCCTGACCCACCCTGCAGCCAGGTGATCAGATGCCACAGGAGAACCCATCCCACCCATCCCTGAGGAGTCACAGGGTTCTGCTGGCTGCAAAGAACCTTCCACATCATCAGCTCCAACCATCAACCCAACTCTACTGAGTTAAATCATGTCCCTCAGCACCACCACAGCTATGGAAACACCTCCAGGGATGGTGTCAGTCCCCCCCCCAGTGGTTGATAACCCTTTCAGAGAAGAAATCTCTTCTAAAATCCAACCTAAACCTCCCCTGGCAAAACTTGAGGCTATTTCCACTTCTCCTATCACTTGTTCCTTGGGAGAACAGACCAAGTCCCCTGGCTCCAACCTCCTTCAGGGGGTTGCAGAGAGCCAGGAGGTCTCTCCTCAGGATGAGCACCCCCAGGTCCCTCAGCTACTCCTGCTTTGTGCTCCAGACTCTCCTGAGGAACTTGCCACCAAGCCCTGCAGCACCACTAAACCTTGTGAAGACCACCAGTATAGTGCTACCACCCTACAGCCCATTTCCACCCTGGACAGGAGGAAATATCCCCCCAGGGATGGGTTATCCATCACCAAGAGCATCTTCTGCCACCCGTACTCATCCTGGAGACTTCTCCCCATCCCAGTCCCCATAGCAAGGGGGGAGAGGCCACAAGCACAGGGCAGTTTGAGAAGGGGAGGTCTGGGTGTCACCCCTGCCAACCCTGCACACACAGAGAGGTCTCCTGAGCACTGATGGATGGAGCAAAGCTCTCCCAAAAGGCAGCAGAGCTCTCCCCCACCTTTCCTGAAGCAAAGAAAGTGGCACCTTTGGGGTTCACAGCAGTTTGGAGAAGCAAAAGCTCTTTTTGCCCCATGGCTGTGTAATGGGGTTCTCCTCCCTGGAGCCTTTGCCACCTACTGCCATCTTTATTGTGCCCCATTGGGTATTTTGGGCAAATTACCCCATCAAAAAGCCTTCCTGCCCTGTCTGTCATCCTGGACGGGACTGGTGACATCCCTGACAGCTGACTGACAAAGACAGTTGTAGTGGATTGGAAAAAGGAAAAAAAAAAAAAAAAAAAAAAAGGTGGGGGTGGAAGGGGGGGTAGAAAGGGAAAAAAAAAAAAAGAAAAAGCCAGAGAGAGAGCAAGAGAGAAAGAGCCCAGAGAAGGTTTTACCCAGGATTCCCTGGGCTGAGCTATATCAGTCAATCTCCGGGCTAATTCGTGTCAGTACTTGTTTCCTATCTCCTTGAGTCTCCAGCGGAAGGTTGATAAAATTGAAGTGGAAATGAAGTTGGATGCACAGGAGGATACATACAACAATAGGCTGGTGAAATGGGTTTGTATCCCTGATACACTCTTTGGAGCATCAGGATTCGCCGTGACCTTGACAGTGTCCTTGGGAGAATAAAATAAAAGAAAAGGGAAGAATTTTGAGCTGCCAGAAGAAATGTAAGCAATGAGCTGCGTTTGGTACAGAGACTTTGGAGAGGGAAGGAGGGAGGTTGGCTCCCAGCAGATTGGTTATCCCGTGGGAGTTTCTGGTTGCACAAGAACTTCCCTGGTGAGCTATGGGGAAAAAAGGGTGTTGTGTCCAGTTGGTACAGCAGTAGAGGATGCCTGTGTTTTGTGAGAAAGTCTCCATCACCTCAGCTAAGTTGGTGATGAGTAGAAACAAAATCATTTAAGAACTTCAAACCAAACGGATCCTGGAAACGCTCCAAGCAAAACCAGATCTTGGAAAACTGCAGCTTCTGACGGTCTGTTTGGGCCTGGCCCTCGGTCCCAGCAGAGGGAAGGTGGAGTTAAGACCCCATATTGACAAAAAAAGAAACGTATCCTCTGTTAGGAAGGCAAGGACAGCACCCTGGAGCAGGGGCACCCTGAGCCACCAAGCACCCAGGGCCCCGACCTCCCCGGATTTGGCTAATAGGAACCAGCTGGGTTTTTCCACTCTGCTGGCTGTGAGAAACTGATGACAACCTGTTTGACCACTGACCTCTGAACTTGACCCCCTGCTAATACCTTCAGCTGCTGATTGTCATGGGTGGCTGGCAGAGCCCTTTGTCTTTTGCTGTTTTGGAGTCCAGACAGATAAATGATTTCTATTTGTCCTTTGGCGCAGCGGAAGAGCTGATCGATATTATCCACGAATGATGTCAAGGATTTGTCGCCACAGCTTATGAATGACAAAACACTACCCAAAAAAACACCTTTTGGGGCAAAAGATTGAAAGCTGGAAAGGTTTATTGATTTTTGCTTTCTTAAATAGCAGCTCAAGCCACAAAAGAGAAAACGAAAAGCTTTGTGTGCTAAAATGCAGCAAAAAGCTTCCTCGAGAACAACGATTAGATCAGCTCTTGCATTTAAGTACTGTGTGCCTTGCCACAGCCAACTGCTCAATTTTGTCTGCTAAGCCCACTGCAATTTCCACCCATTTTTCCTCGTTTCAAAAGTGCTCGTATAGTGAAATACCAACCTCTGGAATCAAATGCTTCTCTGCTTTTGGCCACTGGTCACTCAGGAGAAGGCTATTCATCTCCCACACGTGCAGGCAGTGAGCTCAGGAGAGCAGGAGAAAAGCTTTTAGGTCCAAGAGCTAGAGAGGTGGGCTCAGCCCCAACACCTCTGGGCACCCACAGCACCCTCAGAAAACAACCACAGCTCCTCTGCACCCATCTCAGGGTGAAGGATGCTGTGGCCATGCTCAGTGATGCTCCCTCCTTCCCTCCCAGCCCCATCACCTAGGACATACCCTGGGTACACACAGATTTAAGAGAGCTGATGAAACAAAAGAGGTTCCCCTCTTAAATATCCACCCATGGCTCTGCCTTGGGGTTCCTCTGGAGAAAGCAATGCTTATAGAATCACAGAAGGATAAAGACTGGAAAAGATCCCTGAGATCATCAAGTTCAACCATCAACTCAACACCCCCATGCTAACTAAACCATGTCCTGAAGTCTTTTGAACACCTCCAGGGACGGCAGGAATTGATTTAGCTTCTCCAGGAAGCTTCAAGGAAAGCATCTCATCCACACAGCACACATGGGAAGCAGCTGAATGGACAAGGAGCTAAATTAGGTCACTGCCAGCAGAGGAACACATTTGTGTTCTACAAATGGATGTGCTTCAAAACTCAGCACCAACCCTTAAATGAAACCAGAGAGTTTCTCCCAGCCCACCCCAGTCTTGCTTGAAGTCCAGTGACCCCTGCCCAGCCCTCAGGTGGTGAGAAATGCCTGTGTGGGGGGCTGAAGACTTTGGTTTCAGCAGTGTAAGGCCTGGCTCCAGGGAGGGGATTACCTTGGTTTAAAAGGCTGGAGCTCAGTGGGGTGAGGGTGGCTTCTCCTCCCCAGCTGGCTGATCTGCACGAGGAACAAAACTGAGTGAACAGTTCTGCTCAGAAACTCTGATGAGTGAAATGAGACAGCACTTGGAAGCACTCAGCTTTGAGGACACAGAACACAAAACCACAGGGACAAAAAAAGGGAGCTCACCTGCAGCTCTGAGCAACTTTGCTGAGCCCTTTTGGGAGCAACTCGGTGCTGTTTGATCCCTGTTCCTCCAAAAAGCCCCCATGAGCCTCCCAAGGCCCAGGAGCACTCAGCTCACCGTGGCATTACAAATGATCTAAACCACTGCCCACTCCCTGACCACATCATTCCCCTGCTCCCCTTTGAGCTTTTATTTTGATCTGCCAAGTGTGTCCCAGCCCCGGTGCCAAAGGAAGTTCCCGAGACAATGTGCCCTGTGTTGTACTCATGGCACCCTCTTCATTTGTCCTCCTCCTGGGGTAGCTTGACAGCTCCTTTCCCTAAATGTACAGGGCTCACATTTCATGCCTGCATTATTCATTATCAAAGAATCTAAATTCCTCCACCACATCCTGAATCGGAGCAGAAACTGATTTCAGCACCAGGCTAACGAGCTGGGTGGCTCCGGCTTCAGGCTCTTAATCAGATGCTGGTTAAAAGGCACAGCCTGGCTTCTACTTTTAGAATTAAGACTTCAGAAAAAAACCAAAACCGAACCAAAACTGTCACAAATCCAGACCCAGCCCCCCCAGAAAGGAACTGAGGATTTCTTTTCCTCCCTGGAAAACTTGGCCCCTGTTTTCCCGCGAGTGATCTCTTACACCCCGCTTGCGGCGGCAAAGAAACCATTTTCTAAGTAATAAAACGTCTCCAAGCGCGGGGATTAGACCTAATCCAATTCCTTTATCAAATAAAGATTCCATCGTGGCCTTTGAAATACAAAGGCAGAAGTTCCCTGGCTGGTTCCCACCCCCCATTTCTCTCACGTCACACCCTGGCCAGAGGCTCGGCCGGCCCCGGCGCTGCGGCCGCCACCTGCTCGCGCTCCTGCAGCATCTGGCACGGGGGGATTAATCCCCACGTTTGGGTTTTCCATCTGCATCCCATCAAAGGTAACCCCTGTCAATCCAGAGACACCAACCCGTGTGGAAGAGCAGCAACTTCCAGGGCTGGCAGCAGATTTTTTGCTGTGAGAAAGGCGACGCTTTCGTTCGGGGCTGTTTGTTTAATTAAATTTTACGCGCGGCTAAAATGTTCTGTGACATTTCCACTGTGGGGTGTCGTAATTAAAAGCTGCTCAACTCCATACAGAGAGCCAACCCTTGTGAAGATGTCTTTGTCTGCCATGTGAACACGTTTAGCTCTGCAGCCAGGGAAGGGACAACTTGAGGTGCTGCTCAGAAGCTGAGAACGGCACCGGGTTAAGCGGGGAGGACACTTCTCTATGGAAAAAATAAACAATAATTAAAAAAAAAAGTGAACAAAGACAAACCAAGAGAAAAAGTAACTACACCCCAAACCCTGTAAAATCTCCAACTTTTTCTCCACGCTCAGGAGCTGTCACGTTTGCCAAGCTCATGTCCTTTCCCTTTTGCTCCAACTATTGTGCACATCACAGTGAGAAGGCTCCTGGCGGCTCCCACTGCCTGAGGAAGGACTCCAAAGGCATTCCAGGGGGCTGCCCAGCCAAGAACCTGCTCTGCTACCCCTCATTCCCAAGCTAGTGAAAAGAAAAGTCACAGGAACAGACTCAAATCAGGAGCAATCAGAACAGATGTCACACCTGTTTACTTAAAAATGAAATTTCTTGTGAAAAAGAAACCTGGCATTCCAGGTGGGGGTTCTGAGCTGGGAGCTGGATGGGGTTTGGAGCAGGATCAGGAACATTCCCACGTGGCAGGGAGAGGAGGGTTCATATCTGGACCCCCTCATGAACTCACTGCAAGTCTGAGCCTCCATAAGAGACTGACTCTGAGTGCAGCTCCCCAGCCAGAAATTCTTAGATCTTAATTTTAGTATCATCATTCTGTTTGACATTGATTTTTCCTCCAAGTCTCGGCACAAATCCATGAATCGGCACATGCATGAGAGGAGAATAAGAAATAAAATGTAAAAATATTTTTGTGCTTCTTTTCCTGGAGCTGGCAGCAAAATCTCTGGAAGTCACCAAAAATCAAGGAAGGAGGAAACGCATTCCCTTGAATTTTGCTCCACCCTTTGGTTGCATGGATCATGGAAAGAAGCCCTGCAAGGGACTGGTATTCCAGTGTCTGGTTGGTGGGAAAGGAGGAGCTCTGGGGAGTGCCAAGCTTTCCCTTTTTTCACACTGACCTATTCCTCTGTCATTTTATCCACCAGACTCAGAGCACAGGCACGGGCTGAGGGCCCGATGTGCACGAGCGTTAAGGGCTATTCACCACCTGTTGGAACTGTCAAGTTCTGTGGGAAAGCATATCAATTAACAGCCCTGATTAGCTCATCAGACTTCCCATCTGACAAAACACTCACCCCCTTTCCAGCCTAATCCCCCCGGAAAGCTGGGGCTGGGTGCGGGGCAGCGATGCCCGAGCCTCGGGCTCAGCCCTTCCCTGGCTGCAGCCAAGGAGTTTCACCCTGCAGACAGCAGGTATTTGGGTTAAATTCCCAGGAGCCTCCTATGTTCCCATATAGCTTAAAAAAGCTGGGACACCGGCCAGGAAAAAGGACCTTCTGTGACCTGCTCTTAACCCCCAAGGAAAGTTACACAAACTCTTTCACGCTTGGCTGGGATCGCTGTGTAGGAGTTGGCCAAAACAATACTTTCCCTTGTGTTTGCCTACCTTATTAAATATCAATTAATATTTATGGAAGTTTATAAACAGCACAGCTTGGGTTTCAAGGGTGCTTAGAAATCTGATCTCCTCCTCCTCCTCCTTTCCCTCTCTCTCCACACCCCTCCCCAGGCTGCATTTCTCCTGCTCACTGCTCCATGGTGAGAGCCCGACTCCTCCACCAAGGGATGGGGGGCCTGAGGATCAGAGGGCCTGGGGGTGGGGGAATCCTGGGGAACACCCCCTCCAGGGGCACCCCCAGACCCCACGATCCCACTCATCCCTGTACAAAAGTCTGGGGCCAAAAAAAGACCAGGAGGCAGAGGTGGGTGCTAGACCAGGATCAGGCCTGATGGATTTGTACCAAGTCTCCTGTATTTATTGTAAGTCCATTCTCCCTTTTCATCCCCCTCCCCCTATTGACACACTACTTTGTTTTAAATTATGTTTAATTTAAAGGATTTTTCTGTACCCTTATTTCCTCGGAAGAGGCTTTCTAAAAGGCTCCTGCTGATTAATTGTTGCTGGGCTCTTGCCAAGTGTTGGAAGTTTTACATGTAAAGAGAAAATACGGCTCCCTCTCTCTCTCTCTCCCCGCTTGCCCGTGCCTTTTCTATTTAGTCCTTCAGTCTATTTTACAAACATATGGCCTGTCATTCAAAGCAGAGAGCACCATCCTGCTCTCAATATTCCCTCCCCATCACACACATTTAACACCAGAGGCTCCAGGCACAGCCCGGGGTTGCTGCCCCTCACCGCAGCCTCAGGCCGCTCCGTGCTGCTCCTGCTTTCACTCCTCTGCTTGGCTTTACTGGGTAAATCAGCACAGCACAGATGTTCACTGCCCCATTTTTCACAGGTCCTTTTAAATTTACTCTTTATTATTTGTAGCAACTTCAAATACTTGAAATTTAATAATATTAAGAAAAAACAACCAAGGATTTTTAATTTTTTTTTTTTGCCTGCCCTTGGTTTACCCTTCACACTCAGAGCACTACAGTGGGGTTTGACACCCTGATGGCAGCAGCTGTAACACAGGACAGAGTTTGGGTTCCTCTTACTCTCCAAACCCAGCCAGCACCCCCAGTGCTTTGCAGTCAGTGCTGCAGCCCAAGCTTTACCTGCCCTGCACACAGGGGACAGGGGACCAGACACAGCATCTCCTCCCACATCCTAGGGGAGGGACCTCAAAACCATCACCCCAAATGCCACCTCCTTGGGCTCATCCTGGTTTCCTGGGGAAGGTGGCTGTTCCTCTCCAACTATACCAAGGTGTAAGTTATGGGGTTTGGGTTTTTTTTTTCCTTCCCAACCCTGCAGCTTATCTGCAAGGAGTATCACCAGGAGGATCTGCAGTGATAAGGTGAGAGGGTGTCAGGTTTAATGCAGCAGACAAACCTGTGTGCCTGGCCTGCCAGACCTTGCAAGCTGAGAGTTTAAGGAGAGGAGGATTTAGGGCTGGATTCCTTCCTGGCCTTCCAAAAATAAACTTCTGCAAGCCCGAGTTCAAAAGCAACATTTTGTTCGAGGGCATCAATTTTGGAAAAAATCTGCTACATTTCTGCAAGCCCCAGGACTGGGGATGATAGCAAGGAACAGTCAAGCAAAAAAAAAAAAAAAAACCCAACAAAAAAACCCAACAAACACAAACCAAAACAATCCCCACTAGTAACTAAACCCCTTAATCTCACACAGGGTTGTTATTTTTCACTCCTTCTCTCCACATTCACCTCCCAAACCTATCACCATTTAACGCAGGAAAGCAGCTGTTATGTTTTAATAGCTCAGATCAATAGCAACCCCCTCCATCCTTCTCTTTTTTAACCTCCAAAATTATTTTAGGCAAGGCGAGGTTCATTTTATCCTTATTTATTTATTACTTAATCGGTAGAGAACCCTTGAGGCAAAATAGTCTCGTTTGCAAGAAAGATCAGGTGCCAGAAGCAGCAGAGGCAGAGCCACAAATCAGTATGCAAACCAGCCCCCAGCACCAAGGAGCAAACCAGGCACCTGCCTTATTTGCTTACATTACTTAGCAGAGTTTAACACCTATTTTTAAACACAACACTTGTTTATAAGAGCCACGAGAGGGAAGGGCAAGAAGTTGTTTCCAAACCATGATAAAAATGGGAAAAGGAGTTTAGGCAGGAAAAGCACAGCTCTCCCAATGATGCTCTGCAGTCAATTTTTGCCTGGTTAACACATCCCAGGAAAGGTGCCCTGTCTGGCCATTAAAGCTTATCCCTTATCTTTAGATTTATCATTAATGATCATACATTTCCCTCACTCTGGAACTGGTGAGAGGGGCTGAATGAGCCTGTGTGGGAAGAACTTCTTGTTCCACATCCCATTCAGAAAGACCCCCTGGATCTTCTTGTCCCAGTTGAGGGACAAATGTGGTTAAGATGGGATTATTGTGCTCCCTAAAGAGAAGGGTGGTCTCACCCCTGCTGGCACCTAGGGAATGTCATTCCCTGTCCTTATTCTTTGTGGGCCTGAGGGACATAAAGACCTCTCTACCTGCTGGCATGAACCCAGCTATTAAGGGGAAACTCGTGGAACTTTTCAAATAAGTTGTTCCTTGTTGGAGGTTTTCTTAAGCTGTATTTCTCCAATTCCAATGATTAAAGGGTTCTCTCATTTTCCTCATTCCCATGTAGGGAGACAGGTAATGGATCAATTCCATCACTGGCATTAAGATGTCACTTGAACACTAGCTTGTTCTGAATGGTGCAAATAGTGAAGACTGAGATGAAAGATCTGGGCTGAGAAATGAGTGTGAGTCCTCGTGTCATGGACTGGAAGGTGGCAGGAGGATAACAGGATGTTGTCATGCTAAGGACACCCAAAAGAGATCAGTTTGTCCCCAAAGGCAGTTGGTGTTTCCCATGGATACACAGACACATATGGAGAGGTCAGAAATAGGCAGAAAATGGGAAAAGCTCAGAGGCAAACTGAGGTAGGATAACAAGATATTATAGGAACCACAAGAAAATGTGAAGGTTTCCAAACAGCAGAGGATGAGGGACAGCCAAGTGCTGGCCTTTTGAAGCAGGGCTTCCTATCACCTCAGCTCTCTGCTCCTGCCCTCCAGGGAAGAGGAAAAAGGAGCAAAACACGATTAGTGATTAATTGCTAAACCCCTTTTGACCACAGAAGATATTCTTCTCCCTCTTAGCAGAAGCTTACCCCCAAATCCCCCCATTAACAGCAGCAACCTGCAGCCTGTGGTGCTGGGGTGACCCAAAGGCACCAGGTCTGGGGCTCGTTCTTAACCTCAGTGTATGAAACCTCTGTGTGTGTGACCTGCCCATTGATTTACAGTCCAGCCAGGGGACAGTGGATTAACAGGCAGCAGAGCTGGGTCAGCTGCTGAGGTGGAGACAAGCTCAGCCTCCTTCACATCCCTCCCTGCCTGGGAAACTCCAGCATCACCCTCTCCAAAGCTCAGTTGCAAATCACACTCCCAGAGGTTGTTGTTTTGTTGCTTTGGTTTGGGTTTTCTTGTGTTTTTTTTTTTTTTTTTTTTTTTTTACAGCAGCAGCAATCAGTCGGTCAAGAGTCAAACATCCCAAACTTCCAGAGAGCAGCCTGTTCCTCCTCCCACTGATCCCTCTGCCTTAGATGGTTTCCATGGGGAGATCTTTCCCTGAAGGGCTGAAGGAAGGGGGCAGTGAACTCCAAGGCTTCCCCTTCTCCACACTCACTGACAACTGAACTGGGGACACTGCCCCAGCATCCTGCTGCTCACCAGGACATGACACCACAACAAGGTGGCCCAGACCACAGCAGTCCATGGAACACGTGGCACTGAGGACCTGAAGCTCCTTTTCCACAGGGAGCCACAACAGCACCCTCCCTCCTGGCAGAGCCTTGCCAGGGAACTGTCCCCATCCCTTGGGGGAGGATGAGCCCTGGCAGAGCAGCTGCAGCTCACCCTGGGGGACATGGAGGGTTTAATTCCAGACTAATCCCATCCTACTCTGGCCTGGAAAACCCCCCCAGCAGCTTCAATTTCAAGTTGCTCCTATCCAGGGCCAGAGCACAGCTGCCAGCAGCTGCCAAGGGCTCCAATCCTGTCTGCAGGAGAATATTTGCTCCTTGTTTCCCCTCTGCAGAGGGGCAGGAACAGCACAGCTGGGATCAAACCCCTCCTTCTGCACCCACGCTCCCTTCTGAATCTCTCCACCACTGCTGCAACACCAAAGATTGTAAAATTTGGACTGAGAGTGTTCCCTGATGTGCACAGCCCATCCAGAGCTGATATGTCTCTATCTGAAGTGACACGGGCAACAAAAGGGATGTGTCCCCCCCCCACCCATCCCCAGCTATTGAGTGATGCAGATGGGCAGTTTGGGAGGACTGTGTGCACATATGCAGAGATGCTCTCATGTCCTTTGACCCCTCATCCCTCCATCATGGCAGATCTATAACATTTACAATCCAAAAAACAAAAGAGAAGGGAGAGTAGGGCCAGAATTCATCTTCCAGGCTGACACCTAGCGTTAATTAACGACTTAAAAATCAATGACATAAGGGACAGGCAGCAAATGACACCTCCACGCAGAGCCTGTCTGCTTGCAGGAGCAAGAAAAAAATATCTTTGAGGACAGCTTTGACACATGCCAAAGAGCAGAGACCAGGAGGAGTGAGTAGGCTGGCACCCCCAGCCCTCGGATCTCTGCCAGCTCAAACTCCCTAAGTCCTCCCCCTTTATTTTTTCATTTTCCAGCTCCACGTTTGGGACAACTCCACGCTGACAGACACACTTGGGAGCTTAGCCTCACAAGCCAAGCACGTTCCTTACTTCCCTCTTAGGTGAGAACCAAGAAGCCCAGGCCTGCACCGCTCTCCCCAGGGCTCTGCTCCTGCAGTGGAGCATCCCTGGCTCACTGACACCCAGGCTGGCCAGGAGGTGACTGCTGCTGGCCAGGGGATGAAGAGCAGGTTCCACCAGCAGGGCTGGCACCCGAGGAGCAGCCAGACCCTTTCCCAAGTGCAGCAACAACCACTGAAGTGAGAGCACCCACAGCTCCCCTGGGATCCCACCACGTGCCAGTTTGCAGACCAGTCTGCTTAAAACAAATCACCCTGATGTGTGTAGAGGTAGAGGTGGGACTCTCAGAAGCTGCCCATCCCCAAGGCCTCGGGGCTTCTCCTGCAGGAAAAAAAACTGCCACAGAACTTTGGTGCAGGAGCTGTGTGGAGGGCTGGGGCTGCAGAGCAGATGGTCTGCCTTTTGGGGTTGGGTTTTTTTTTTTTTTTTTTTTTTTGGTTTTTTTTTTTGAGGAGTGAACCTTTCTGGAATACTAAATCTTACAGGAGCTGTAAATGTCAAATTTAAATTCATACTTTGTACCACCTTTGATTTCAAAGAGGATTACACCTATTCGCTGAAAGCAAAGCAACACCAAAGCTACATGAAATGGAATTACCACTACTTAGGCCTTTTTCTATTGCCTCTTTATATTGTTAACTCCTTCCAATTCATTAAGTCTAATCCTTATTAGGCTAAGTAACACACATATGAATAGACAGGACTGGACACAGGAGCATATGTGCCTTTTGTATCACTTCCCAGTTAATCCCTAGCCCGGGGAGGGGACAGACACGGGGAGAAGTGGCCGGCCCTGGCCCAGCAGCGTGTGGCCCAGCAGGGAGCAGTGCTGGGGCCACCGAGCCGCCCCGGGTGGCCACCCCGGCGTGAGGCTTTGTTAATCAATCTGCTCCGGAGTGAGGGCACCCGGGAGGGAGCCCCCTCTGTTATGGAAATCCACTGCACTTGGGCCCATCCCACCGCTCCGGAGCAGCCTTATCAGCATGTCCTGACAAAGCAGGGAATTTCACAAGGTGGGGAGGGAGGGATGGGAAACAGATGCATTGGTAGGGGGGGGGGGAATAAAAAGTGCCTGTTCCCAGTTTGCCATCTTCATTGGTAAAAAGCCTTCCAAAGCATCCCGGTTTTTTTCTGCATCCCAGGGCCGTTTTATGGACTCGCAGCTCAAGTAGCAAGACTGGGAAAGGGCTGAGAGCAGCACCCACCTCACACAGACACGAGCCTCTGCCAAAGGGCCTCCTGTACGTTTACAACATGGGATCACAACAGAAAAAAAAAAAAAAATCAGCTCCGTGCTGAGCTCCATAGAGAGCAGCAGCATCGCTGCAGAAATACACAGGGTGAAGCTCTGCTTTGCCAGGCACGGTGTAAACCCAAGAGGAGCTGCATGGAAGTCAGCAGAGTTACAGAGCAGTAAGTGAGACAGGAATCAAAGTATATAAAAGAGATATTTATACAGCACCAGCGTTGCTCATAGTGTTTTAAAAACAATAAAGCAGCAGCTTATATAGTCTCGTGCATATCGTGGACATGAAATAAAGCCTGGAGAGGAGCTAGAACATCTAATTCCCTGGCTACAAGGAAGAGAGAGAGTGATTCAGGTTTACAGGGTGCCATTCAGTTTTATGACAATATCTCCTAATACAGCAGGTTTATCAATTGAGCAAAAAGGCACAACGGGGTGCGTTATTATTGGAGCCTAATCTCACGCCTCGGGTGTGTTGTGCGAGGCACGAGGGCAAAAGGCCACACCAGTGTGTGATTATCCAACAGCAATGCTCACTCAGGATGCCGTGTCTGGATTATAAAGTGGATTGGCTTAGGTTTTGAAACTGAAATGTTAAGGTTTGTTGCTGAGGTTTCTCGTGAGGATGGATCTCCCTGCTGTGGGGTAAGGGATGAACAGCGCACGGAGGAGCGAGCATCCTCCTCGGGTTCCTTGGGGCTCCTCTTTGCTGCCCATGGCCTTGGGGTTCCATGTTGCCTCTGACCAAACATTAAAGAGAAGAAAGCACCTTCCCGGGCCATAAGAATGAACTGGGAGGTAGAGTTATGAATATAAACAGAAAAAAGACAAGTTATTTTGCCACAAAAAACTTGAGCAAGTCACTTGTAAATCAAACCACTGAAGGATGATACATTCTGACCCTCTCTACCAGCAGCCCTGGCCAGGAGGAGCCCAGCACCTGCACCCATTGTAGGCCTTGGTCATCCCATCTAACACCTTGTTTCTCCACGGATGTTCCCAAGAAGCTGCCTGAGATCCCAGGCACGTGTGCTGCCTGTCACCCAGCACCTGTGCAGGAGCCACCCTGCAAAAGACTCCCAGAGAGGGTAAATTGTCCCTTGCTGGATCGGTCCCATTCCTGGCAGTGGGATCTGGGGGCACATGCTGCACACCCAGAGGGAGGACAGTACCCTACAGGTTTTAATTAGCACTCTTCCAGCAGCAAAGTTCCTGTCTATTGTCACTTAATTACTGTGTATCTACCCCACCAGACATTAAGCTTTCCCTCTGACCTCTTGCTCTCTACACCCTTGTCATTCTCTCTCTCAGAGCCCCGTGTGACACTGGGGAAACATGGAGCAACTTCTTAATTAATTGGACTAATTAGTCGCCTAGATGGCTGGACAGCTGGACCCTATCTCCTCGCTGATCTCCTCGTGGAGGGAACAATCAAATCAGGGTTTGTTTCTCCAGAGTTGACAAAGTCTCAGTGCTGCCTGTGATCTGGTTCCTATTAACCCGACTCCCCCGAGGGGGCTGAGGAGGATGAAGACGTTTTCCCTGTGGCTAATGAAGTCAGCAGTGAGACCACACGACCCCCAGAACAGCACCTGGTAGCCCCAGAACGGGTCAAGGTTTCCTCTCAACCCCTTCCCCCCGTTTCATGAGGTTTATAACGTGGCTGTAAAACTTTTCTCTGGTTGGAAACCCTTCCCACTGGGTCCCAGCCCCACACCGTAATTCTTTACACCTCCTAACGCTACATTTCTGCCTTTTTTACTTTTTTAACCCTTTGCATCAAACCTGATTTTTCAAGAAGTCTGATACTTGATGCTCCCGAGAGGGTATTTTTTCTCTTCCCTGCCTCTGTGCACAGCCAGCACCTGAGCCCTGCCCTGCCTGGGGCTCCCTCCCAACACCTCGGCACACGCCTCCTGCCAGCAGAGCACTTACCTCCTTTTCTTGCTCTATAAACTGGGACATTTTCCATTCAGGCAAAGGTTTAGATAATGCCACAGTAGCAAGGGTTAACCTGCAGCACTGGATTTTTTTTGTCCTTCTCGGAATGGAGGGACTGTCACTGGTTTTTGATGCTTTTCCGCCTTTAGAGAGCTCAGAAGTACCTTTGCCTCACAATGGGAACATGGGGAATAATTGGTCTGGACTGTCAATAACAGGAGAAAAGAAAGCAGGAGCAGCATGGAGTCAACCTTGGAAAGCAGCAGCTGAGCCAGGCTGTGGGGCTTGGGCCTGGGACAAGCAGCAAGAAGCCACCAGGCTTTAGCAGACATTTTGTGTGAGCTGCTGGGGTTCATGGGTGGGGTTTGGTGGGGAGCAGGGAGCACATCAGAGCCTTGGGGTCATCCCTCTGGTGGGTGGATGGAGGGAGGGATGGATGGGCTGATGGATGGAGGGGTTGGACTGGTGGATGGATGGCTCTTGGGCACCAACACACCTCTTGCACTTGGACTCACAACTATCTGCACCCGTGTGATAATCTGATACAACAGAAGAGACTGAGTGAAACCAACAGGGAGATTTCTGAAAGCAAAACCAGGTGTGGGTCACTCCAAGGTTAGAAAAGGAAGGGAAAGGAGGCTGCTAAAGTACTCCCCACATGAAGAGTTTCATTTCATGGACTGCCAGGACTGGGGGCTTGGCCACTCTCCTCCTAACCACACTCTGGGTTCCAATGAAGCTCCAAAGGTGTGAGCAAAGGTACAGCACAGTGCATGTCCAGCTGCACAGATCCTGCTCCAGCTCCCAGCAACTCCTGGAAAAAACTCCCCAGGAAGTTGTAGCTCAGTTGGCACTGGATTACTGCATCCAGCATCCCATCCCCTCACTCCAGATCAGATATTCCCACTGATCCCATTCCTGCCTCACATCTTTCTCCAAAGACAGGTTGTGCTCAAGAAAAGGGAAGTCATTTTCAGTTTGCTTTTGCCACTCATCTACACACTACAAATTAGAGAGAAAACAAGATAATATTTTCTAGGTCTGGAGATTCTTTTGCAACCCTCAGAGATTTGATTCCTGATTTGCTAGACATGAACTCCACCTAGAAGCAAAGAGGGGGATTTATTTTTTTCCCCCTCACCCTGTCTCTGTTATTCCCTCAGGGGCTACAATATGCTCTCCCCAAATGATGCAGCTTTAAGAGCAAGTGGGATCAGGGAGAATCCATCTGGAGATTTAAACCAAATACACTGGGTGCATTTTGGAAGCAAACTCCCAACAGCTGAACAGTGCAGCAGGAGGGAGAGAAGAGGCAGCAGCAGTAGGGAGGCAGAAAGCAAAGGAGCTCTTTGCTCCTGGAGCAGGAGCAGCCACAGAAAAAATGGTTCTTGAGGACTGCAACCAGCACATGGAGGAAGCACTTTCCAGAGAAACAAAAAGCTACAGGGTTCACTCACACCAGCACAGGATGACTGAATAAAAATAAATGAGTCAGTGCCCAGGCAGGCTCTTCCCTCCCCTCTGAGCGGGGGCTCAGGGAACTTTCTGGAGGACCAGAAGCTAAGGAGCCCTGAAGAGCAACCTGTACAACTCACTCAAGACACCCACTGCTGCCTTTTTGCGTGTTACCTAAACAAATGGCACCAAAACACACAGAAGATGATAGTTAAGAAGCCAAATACATCAAAACATCCCCACTGTTGGGCAAACAAACAAATGAACAAACTAATGAAGCCCTCTCTTGCTAACCCCAGCACTCCCCACCCCTCAACTCCAACCCCCCAAAAGGAGGGGACCTCCTGCTTCCCAGCACCTCTCCTGCCCCAAACACAGAACCCTCACCTCCCATGCTCTTTGAGGAGGGAGCAGAGGGACTGAATGTGCCCCCCAGGAGCCTCCTGCTGATCCTGGGGAGCAGCTTCCAATTCCCTGGCAAAGCCCCAACTATTACCTTTTAAACTCGTGTATTTTCAATACATACAAAGAACATGTACAACAAGGTTTGGCTGTGGTCAATAATCCCTGAAATGATGTTTTCAACAAACCTCATTTCAAGTCTAGATCTGGAGTAGAGAAGTGATTGGATGAAAGGCCATTATATGACTGCTGTAATTTATTCTGCAGAGAGCTAAAACCACCAATTATCTGACATGAATGACACCACTTCTTTTTCTTACCAACACAAAAGTGCATGGTATCTATTTGCTGAGATCTAATTTAAATTTAAAAAAAAAAAAAAAAAAAAGAAAAAGAAACAACAAAAAAACCTCCTGCGTTTAAATAAAAAGTGCTGGATACAAACCAGCCCAAATCAGAGGTGCAGAGCAGCAGGGAGAACCCCAAGCCAAGGCTGGTGCCCCATCCAGCAGTGTTTCCCATCACCCTGCAGTACCAGCATTTACACCCAAGCAGAGCTGAGAGGAGTTGGCATTTTGGTACCCAGAGAAGTCAGAAGTGGGGTTGCAGAGAGAGAGGGGGAGTTTAATTTCAGAGAAGCTAAACTTGGGCAGACACCCAGCCCCTCAGCCACCCCGTGGTGGGTCAGTGCCTTGGCTGGTGGCTTGCTCGACCAGAGCTGTCTGGAGGAGCTCATCAAGGTAAGCAAAAAGCCCCAAAATTATGAAATCTGAGGTGTTCAAAGGGCAGCATCCTCTGCTCTGCTCCCCTCTCTCTGGCTGAGGGAACTGCTGACCCACTTGCTGGACCAAATTAATTCTCATTCACTCATTAACACTGACTAGAGGGTGACTGCTTATTTTAGAACCTCATTTCTTTCCCAGCCTCCCCTCCAGAAGTTCCACAGCACCAGGTAACCATTTCTGTGGTGTTCCTCAGGCTTCCCAAGATGCCATCACTGGCTGGGGCTCAGGTTGGGGCCCAGCAGTGTCCCTGGGCTGGTTCAGAGGTAGATCCTGGAGCTCAGAGGATGCTCCAGCAGTAATTTACTGCCAGGAAAGGCCACTGGCACAATCCACTGGTTTGTGGCAAACAGGGCAACACCTTTTCAACTGGCAAATGGACAGACAGGAAACATCTGACAACACCTTGCCAGTTTGCTGAGAGGGGATGGGGGGATCCCAAACCCATGCCTTTCATCTTCCAAAAAAAAAAACAACCAAACCCCAAACCAAAACCAAACACATAGCCAACCTACCAGCAAGAGCAGGGAGCTAAATCTAATGAGAGTATTCTGAAAAGCTCTGTAGGGATGCACATCTTCAGTGCTGATTTCTGGAGCTGGGTTTAGGACAGGGAATGAAGTCCCTGTGCTCCTTCTCTAACAGATTCAATCGTGTCCCAGAGCAGGCTGGGACAGGGAGAGGTGACACGTGTGGGGCTGAGGCCACCCCCTTGCAGCACTGCCCTGCTGAATCAGCAAAGTACAGAAGTGAATCTGGCATTTGGAAACCTCTGAATTAAGTGACAGCACCATAAATCCACAGTATTCCTTTTAAATGTCATTAACGTGGCTGATGTTTCAGGTCAACCCCCCAGTTTGAAACTAGAAACAGTCCCAAGGAAAACATTAGCTCTGGGAGGTGAAAAAAACCCCACCACAGCACCATTTCTGGGGCAGGGAGATATGGTTCTCTAAACTAGTTGGAACTTATTGCAGCAGCTCCTATTTATCTTGAACAATCACTTCATAAACTCCCGTTCCAGGCCTAAAAAGAAGGTAAACACTTTTTATGGACTGCCTCAGTTCATTTAGTTCAATTCATCATAGCTTTGGGGATGGAACTGGTGAGAGAATGAATCCCTTCATGCCCTGCAGCTTTATGCCAGCACAGTCCTGTAGGGATGGGAGGGGAGCTGTCACTTTCTTCTCCTGATGTTTTACAGCCTCTGCTGCTGGAGGTGGTTTCTGCTTTTCCTAGCATGGTGACATCTGAGAGCTGCTCCCAAGGAGGCCAAATGGCCAAGTTCTGGCAGGTTTGGGACACTGGGGATTAATCAAAGTTCAACGTTTATGTCCTCTGCTCATTCATCAGGGGGAAGGGCCAACACTGCTCTGACTGAGGAGGACACCTGGGTCTTCCTTCTGGTTTTTGTTCCCAGCTCTGGGGAATGGAGGAAGTTTGGTCACTGAGAGGCACTTTGGATCATCACAGCTGGTCCTGTTTAGCATCCACCCCCCAAATTCCCTGCCTGAGCTGGGGCCTCTGTCACTAACCCACCCCAGAGCCAGCCCAGCAGCTGGAGGGGAGGTAGGTGTGAGTCCCAGAGTCAACTGCTGAGCCTTTTAACCCATTCTGGAAGGGCAGGAAGCTGAACCCTCTGTCTCTGGGGTTTTTTTGCCATCCTTTCTCAGAACAAACTTTGACCTTTCCATTTTGCCCATGTTCACACACACGGGGCTGACGACACCAGAGAAAGTGCCATTAGAAGGCAACTTATTCTGGGAACTTTTGAACTTTTAACCACACAACTTTGCTCTTTTTCAGCCTCCCTCTTTGGTCTCTGCAGGAGGAGCACAGGAGGAGGCTGGCACTGGGCAGTCTGGGAGGTGCTGGCACCTTTCCTTCTCCTCTCCCTGCCGAGGACAGAAGACAAAAGCCATGCTCCTGCAGCTCCCTGGAGCACATCCTCCCTCTGCTGCTGATCTGCAACATATTGTCTGTGACTCATCCACGCTTCCAGAGCAGAATTAGGAGGCTGCCAGGGGGGGAGGATGCCACGGGGGTACCCACTGCTGGGAGCCGGGCGGGAGCTGCCAAAGCCGGAGCCCTTGGCACTGCCCATCCCCGGAAAAGCCCTGGAAGCAAAGACCAAAACCCTGGAGAGATTTAACTCATCCCACTTGCCACGTGTGACGGAGCTGTCGTTGGAAAGAGGGCTGGAAAATCGTCGCTGCAGATTTTTCAAGTGGCTGCTCTCAAGCTGTGCTAAGGAGGACGAGCGGGCGAGTTCGCGTGGCGAAGCGCGGAGCCGAGGAAGGGGAAGAAATATTACATGAAATAAAGCAGCAATTAAAGGGGGAGACACACACAACAGTCTCCTCAGAATGATTGGCTCTGTCCGAGCTGAGAACCGGAGCATTTAACCTTTTGTTTGTGCTCCGCAGAAACGTCCCCTTCCTATCTGCTGGGGTCAGCACCAGGTCACAGCCACAAACCATCCCGCTGGCCGTAAATCAGGGGCTGGGGTGCAGCCTGGGCCCAGCCCTTCCTGATGTGCCCTGTCACCCCTGGAAGTGCTGCTGGGATGGCAGTCAGGCCCTAAGAGGATTTCGATGGCCGTGGCTGCTGGTTGCTTCTTGCTGAGGGGTTGGAAGGAATCCCCAAACTGAGCAGGATGGATTTTGCTATCCTGTGGGCATTTCCTGTCCTTACAGCTGGACGGGGCCCTCCAGCTGGGGCTGGGTCAGCTTTCCAACACCACTGATCTGCCCCAGGACTCATGCTGGGAGAAGAGGTGGCCCTTGGGGTCATCATCCAGGGGAGGAACAAGAAGCTCGAGCCCTCCTTTTGGAGGTGCTTGACTTCTAAGACTGTGTTTGAGCACAGGGTCGCTATGAAATCAACATTTTCACAGAGAGAAAGGGAATTTTTTTATTCCCACCTAAAATGCCACCAAACCTCCAACTTGGCCCAAGAGGCAATCTGAGTTATTTACCTGTTTGCAGCCCAGAGGTGGGTCAGTAATTGAAGCACAGCTTGGGAGGGGACACATACAGCTCTGAAGGTGACACACAGGACAGACCAAGACATTGACAACCCCCTCAGAGCAGGAGGAACCATTTGCTCAGAGGGTAAAAGACACAAGTCCTGCTGTGGGTCAAGCCCCAAATCCATCCCTGCATTCCCTCAGGCAGCTCCCTCCACAGCCCTTGCAGCCAGGTAGGACTCTGCTCCAGTGCCCAGAGGATAGGATGCAGAAGACCCCCCCTGTTCCCTCAGCCACTGCTCTTTCCCAATTAACAGCAATTTTGCCAAGTTTTGCCCATCCACCAGGTGACAGCAACCTCTTTGGAGTAAATGGTATTAATTAAGGGCCCATTAATTAAACACAGCATGGAGCTGAAGGAGAATCAAATGAAAACTGGGTGTGGTGGGGATGGCCAGGGGTCCCCTGTGTGGTCAGGGAGCATTAGGGAACCAAGAGTGGATTTTTGGTTTTAAATGCCACCTTTCTGCCACAAAAGCAATGATTTCCTTGCTCTCCCAGGGTGCAGTGCCAGCCTGGTGTAGGGACAGTGAATCAAATGCACTGAGTAAGCCCCAGCCAAAGCTGGAGTTGCTCATTCTGGAGGTTCCCTTCAGGGGCTGTCCTGAAGGCATGCAGCCAGGAAGAGAGACTGGATTTTATATCATGAATAAATAAAAAGATTTTCCTGCAAGCTAGAACTTTTCAACCACATTGAAACTGTATAAGAAAATGTTTAGTCCATCCTTCCAGCTTTTCAAAGAAAAAACAGAATCCAAGATATCCCACACCTTGTAGCAGAACAGGTCAGGCAGAGGGCAATTTTTTAACTTGATATTTTGAAAACTGACCAAATTCTAATCAACCAAATTCCTCCCTTCTGCCCCAGTTTCCAATAATAAAAAACAACATAACTTTGTGAAGTCTACCAGGAATTATTGTCTCCTTGGCAGCTGGCTTAGAAAGTGCTGTGAGGCAAGCAGGGAAAGGCACAGCCACATCTATCCACAAGGAGCTCAGCTTATTTATTTACCTAGTAATCAAATCAATTGTTTCACTCCAGCTCTCTGGGCTCAAGTCCTCTGTTTATTCCTAGGGCTTGAAGCACCAAGAGTGGGCACAGCACCCCTGCCCACCCCCCTGCAAACTGGTGCAGCAGAATGAGTGCAGCCACCACCTCATCCCCCTGCATCACCCAACCCCTGGGGACAGAACTGGGTGTCCTGAGTGTCACCTGGGTCCTGCTGCATGGCACAGTCTCTGGTGACAAGTCAGACTCTTTTCCTGCTAATTTGACCTCATGCACAGGAGTGTGGGACATCTCTGCTGTTGTTCTTCCCCACTGCATGGCCTTCACCCAGAGGGTTTGCTACCACCTCATCATTTGGGGATTAGCTCTCAGGTAGCTCAGAGCTGGCCCCATTTCTCTGCCCCCCTGCTGTAACATGTTAAGGCAGGATTTGTACCTCTTTGCCCAACAGACTTTCACTTAAACATAAAACCAGAGCAGAAGAAACCCCTCAGAGATCTCCCTCCCCATCACCCACCCAGGGGCTGAGGGGAGGGATGGGGTTGGGGAAGGGCAGCTGCAGTTCCTGCTCTGCCCCCCCTTCTGCCTTCCTGTCACACATTGCCACGGGCTGCTCTTACCTATTTTGACTCCCCAAACCACCAGCAAAATGAACCAAACCCAGCACAGCCCCCAGAACCACACCAGGACATGGCCTGTGGAGGTCCTGCTGCAGCCCAGGCCCCTCTGCTGCCCCTGGGTGACTGTTTTGGGGACTGGGGTACCACACACTACAGCACCTGCTGGGACGTGGCCCAGCAAGCACCCCTTGCCAGCACCCAGGGACTGTGTCCTTGTCCCAGTGCTGCAGAGCACCAGGAATAGCACCAACTCCTCTTGAGAGATGGGAGCTGCCACCCAGCCAGCTCCATGCTCTGCTGAATCGAGCAAGGAGAGATGAGAGAAATCATTTCCAGCTTCCAAGACAAATCCAAACCAACTGAAAAGCAGAGCCAAGCACACAGCTGGGCTTCCCTGGGGCTCCACTGGCTCAAAACAGCCAGAAAAACCAACCTGGAGGTCCTGGTTCCACACCACAGGTTAAATGTGGATCTACTCCTGTCCCCAGCCACTCCTCAATTTAAAAAAAAAAAAACCAAAGAAAAAAAAAGACAAAGAGACAACCCATCCTAAACATTCCTAACGTGCATTGCTAACTGCATATTGCACTTCCAATCATTTGTATGACAGAAAAGGAACCTAATCCTGAATCTGAAAAACTATGTGATGGAGGATTTACAGTATTAGAAGGCAAACAGTGGCAGGTGTAATTAGGAGAAAAATTTGTCATGCTCTTGACTCTAGGAGAGAATGAAAGGTCTGGAATAGCAATCTCCCAAGTGTTTACCCAATGTGAGCACACACAAGATGGAAAGCACATTTCTGACCACGGACAGATTAATATTTGATGCCAGAAAGAGAAATGCACGCTGTTCATGTTTATTTAGGATATTGTGAAATACAGTGAAATTTGCAATTTTATTGGATTCAGGGGTTCTGTGTTTTTGAAAAGTCCTGAGCTACTGTATGTTGTAGAAACAGCACATATGTTAGGAGTTTAGACATGCCAGCAGCAGGGAGTGGAAGGGCTTCCCCTCCCCCTGATTTTAAAGAAGAAGGAGGGGGAAAAAAAATTAATAAAAAAAATGATATAAAAAAATGATATAAAAAGATTAGCTGCACGATAAACTGGGAAAACTCCACTGAGCTTTCTGTGCCTCTTCTACTAATTTTAGTGGCTGGAAGTGACACAAAGGAAAATCGTAACTAGGTTACTTTGTCAGGCACTGCACTCTGCAAGGAGGTGTTAAAGCAAAGGGGTGCTCAGAGGCCTCTCCTGCCTTTCATCCCTGAGCTCCTTTGGGGCTGGGATGCAGCCACCCAGAGCCTGGAAAGCCAGGAATGGGACTGGTGAGCAGGCACCATACTCTGTCTGCTCTGCATTAACTCACATCAGCTTCTCCATCCCTGCCCCTTTATCCCTTTCCAGCTCAGAGCCCTGGAAAACCAAACTCTACTGCCTGGTTTTTGGCAGCAGTTTGGCAGCACTCAGTTCTGAGCTGAATTTCTGCCCGAGGGTGGCCAAGGTGGGGCTGGAAAAGCCAAGCTGAGGTCCCCAGCCCATTCCTCTGCCTGTCCCCCAGCCCTGTGACACGTCCCTGTCACCCTGCAGGATGCTGTCCCCATGTCCATCCAAATGTCCCCAGGGAGGCACAGCCTGAGGGCTCCACAGAATTATGGCTGGGATGGTGGTGATACTCTAAGTTCAAATTAAAATAAAATCAGGATATTCTGGGTGAGGGACAAAGGAAGAAAAAAAAAAAAAAAAAAAAAAAGAGGAAAAGAGGTGGGCTTGTTTCTCTCATTCCTCTGCCCAGTTGTGAGCCCAATAAAAGGGATATATTATTCTCCCACACATCATTGGGCAGGAGAGGAAGTGTGTGACAGGTTCCATATTCCTCACCCAGCCTGGGCAGGGAAGGAGAAGGAAAGGGAAATTCTCCTCTCCTGCTCACAGAGTCTGAGAGGGGGGAGCCTGGAGCCTCAGGGTGATCCATGGCTGGGGGGGAAATGGGAGCTGGGAGCAGACACATCATTTGTAGCTGGAGGAAGGATGGTTTGTAACAGAGGGAATGGAGAACAGGGAACAGAAAATACTCTGAGGGAGGCAAAACCTGGAGAGGGAAGAGGAGATCTGGGTGACAAGGCAGGGAATGAATAAATGGTGAAAGTAATAAATACAGAGGGTTAATGAGAGCCTGGGAGAGACAGAGGGAAATCAGAGCAATGGATTGGGTGTGAGAGGAGGGCAGGGCAGAGGAGGAAGAGCACACTGAAGGTTATGTGGCCCCTCCATTCATTCCTGTCCCCAGGCTGGGGGCTTCCATTAAAATATGGAAAGTGAGCAGGGAGGCACCCGGGCTGCACGACCTCCAGCCCAAGAATAAATGACCCAAACTGGTGGAGTCAGGGTCAGCCCCAAGCCCTTTGTGAGAGGCAGCACATTTCCCAGCTTTTAAGACAACTGAAATATGAGCAAAAACAATTAATTATCCCAGCAGTGCCCTGAGGAGCAGCAGGTAGAGGGCAGAGGGAGATGCACACAACCTCTGTGCATCCCCACACTTTGTTCCAGGATTACTGCACCAAACCCTGGGCTACGATTCCAAAACTCCCTGAACTTTAGGAATTAAAAATACTCCAAGCATCATAAAGGTTTATAGCATTTGTGAGCCTGTCTCACACACACAAAACCCAACTCATTTATATAAACCCCACAAAAAACACATTTTCTGTAGCTATATCTGTGGATCCACACTGGAGTCTCCTAAGAGCTTTGCACGAGACAGACTTTTCCATGAACTCTCTGCAGCTAAAATTAGTATGAAAATGGTGGTGTTTCATAAAAGAAAGATATGTGGATGCCCGTAAGTGCCATTTTATTTCTCAGTGAGAGGATAAAGTGTTTTTTCCTACATAATTTTTGATGTAGAGGCTAAATTAGGCCCGAGAAGAGGGACAATACAACTTTAAACATCATTAGTATTCAGCCTACGTAAGCCAACCAACAGCAGTTATGTATTTTTGCAAGTATGCATATAATTTATTGTGGAGAACACAATTTACATGGGTAGTCGATGCCTGTTTTATAGCCTCACAAATAGATGTATGAACTCAAGCATATAATGGCTCAACCAGCAGGCGCAAATACGTTCTAAATCTTCTAAATGTGCTTCACAAAAATGTAACTGAGGAATATAAAACAGATCAATTCTTGCATGTTATATATTGGTTTTTGATTTACAAATCTAATCTGGGAAATTTCTTTAGAAATGAGTGGGGTTTTTTTTACTGAACTTCTTCTTTTACAGGATTGTGCCAGTCAAATCCTAGAGGATTCCCTTCTGTATGTGACTGGTTTCAGAGGTTTTTTATTATTATTTTAAGCTATGTAGAGAAAATACAGTATGTATTTGTAGCAGTTGATTTCATTGCTTCCTGCCCCTCCTCGTGCTAATTTCCTAAGGAAACCCTTTCCTGTTATTTACAAGCTCATAACACACACAGTGTTTTATCTGTGTTTGCTCTAATTAGCTTCCCAAGAAAGAAAAAGGGGAAAAAAACCACCAAACCAAACCAAAAAAACCACATTACTGTGTGGATCCTTGCACATCTTAGAAAGTTGGCAGTTTCATTTCTAATTCAGGTGCAGGGGGAAGATAAAATCTGGGTGTCTGGAATAAAACACATTTCTAATGGGATGGAACGACAATCCCTTATTACCTCCCACCATTTTTCTCATAGTTTTGCTCCAAGTACAGCAAATCCCTGTGCTATATTTTTTCATAATGTATAGCTTGCTATTACCTCTCAAGAACAATTTTTATAGAGAGGGTGCCCTGTTCAATAGATCTGTAGTGTCTCCAAGGGGGAATTCACACAGGGTTTTATTTATGGTTACACTCAACTATACCATGTTGCCAAGCTCCCCCCTTTGGATTTATCAAAAAAAAAAAACAACCCTACAACAACCCCACTCCTTTCTCCACCAAAGCCTCCACATCACATGGGTATTAAGATATAAAGGAAATAATTATTTTGCCCTTTATAAGACCCTTATGGCACTTGTCTGATATAACATCAAAAGAATAATAATAATTAGAAGAACAAAGTTGGATGTTTGAATATCAGAGAATGAATATTCCAAAACACAGGTTTTGCTTTGAAGCAGGGATTATCTAGAATCTCCAGAAAGATGATTGTTGGCTGCCTGATTTTATGTTTTCTGACTCACATTTATCTGTCTCCAAAGGTTTCTGGTATCATCTTTGCTGATACCAGAGCACAAACAAATTAATTCTACCATACCCCTCGATAGCCTTCAATTTAGATTCACATTTCTGCCCTTTCCACACACAGCTCAATATTTTCTGTCAAATTAATTATAAATCTAAAAAAAAAAAAAGAATAAATATATATGTCACTGGAACTTGAAATCAAAAGGAAAAATGCTTATCATGAAATAAAATAAATACCACCTTGTGCTGACCTTTCCTCTTGCATTAATTTCCCAGTGGGATGTGTGGCTCAGTTTGGGTCCCTGTCTCTGGGTGCTGGCAGAGCTTGGCAATTAAACTCCTTCATTACCCAACACATTGAGGGAGCCCAAACCCTCTTTGTGTAGGACACCAAAGGATTGCCACGACAGCTCTGAACAGAGACATTTAAACAGAAAATAAAAATATCAAGAGGTCATGGAAACATTCAGGAGAAAGAAAAAAAAAAAAACCAAACCCACAACTCTCTTTGGAAGGTTAAAATGAGTATGGTGAAAAAGAAGTACCTAGAGACAGTTCTGCTTAAAATAAGAAATGTAAATGTTTCTCTGCAAACTGGTTCACCTGAGGATAATCCCCTAAGGCCAGTTGTTGCAGTTAAAGACAGAGAGAGAGCACTCCCCTCTGGAAAACCAGGCTCCTGGCATGCCTGGGAGCTCCAGAGCCTCAGCCTACAGCCCCAGGACACGGGGAGGCTCCCCTGCAGGGGTGGGGGGAGCAGCCACAGCTTCCCCAGGCCTGCAGGGTCTCACTTCACCCCTCAGTGTCCCGCCAGTGTCCCAGTGCAGGGGGCAGAAGGGGTTTGGTGACAGCCACTTCGTTGGCACCCAGCCTCTTGCTGATGCTCTCCCAGCCAATATCCTCAGTAAGGAGATGTTGCCTCACCCCTTCACATCACTGATGGCTGTAATTAATTACCCTCTAAAAGCCAATATCAATGTATTCCTTTTTGTTCCATCCTCAGGGCTGTGACAGTCACTGGAGAGGGTGACAATCCAGCTCAGGAGTTCTGCAAAGGGAGCTCCAGATCTGGGAGTACAACTGGAGTGAAATTTCCAGACCAAGGCACGAGCATCCCCACTTCATTTTAATTGATCCTGCCAAGGAAGATTGATCATCTGCAAAAGGGCAGAGGAACACCTGAGAAGTAAACAAGGATCTCTGCCAGCAGGGAGCAGGGATGCCATGAGGAAACAGGGACAGCTTTAAGAGAGGGCAAAATCCTGGGGAAATGGGAAAAACTGCTTTCAAAACCATCGTTTGGAAGAGAAGGCAAGAAGGGAGGTTTGGGGGGAGCTTCAGCACAGCTCCCACCACAGCCAAAGCTCAGGGAGATCATGGCCATTCTTCAACAGCCTCCACTTCACAGCTTCTTCCAGGGTTTTTGGGGATGCCCAGGACCACCAGTGTGGCATAAAAGCCACCAGGAGACTCAGGCTCAGCCCGAGGACCTGCTGCATGCAGCTGACTCAGGATCTCTTCCCAAAAGAAGTTCCAAGAGGGAGGTTGCCACCAGCTTTGGTAAGAGGCTGAGCAGCCTCAAGGAGCCCAACTGCAAGCCACGAGTCAGGTTTGCACTGTGAGGACCCAGCACCCCCACCAGGTGTGGTTCCCATCTGCTGCCTTCCCAAGCACAGCTTTGCCAAAATGCTAAAAACACGTATGACCCTTGCTTGGGGTTTCAAGGAAAAAAAACCTGTTCTCTTTCTCCTTTCAAGGCAGGCTAACACAATAATGATGGGAGCAGAGAGCTGGGTGCTGCAGAAGTGCTGGCTGAAGTCACATCCTGTTCCTTCATTACAGTAACAAATGTGTTCGACAGTAATTATCCAAAGGGGAGAATTCCAAATCTTCTCATCTTGCTCTCTCCTAATTAATTAATAGTTTAAATGTCATCATGATGGGAAGTGCTCATCAGAAGCAGAATCTGCTGCCATGATTTACAACTCTGCCTCCAAAGGCTCTGAAGCAGTGGCACCCCGGGGTTAAATTTAATTCAAAACCCGAAGGCTCTCGTTGCTCTCCTCACCAGTTTTGCTCTCAAACTCCCCAGTGAGTGAGCGGTGGGAAGACGGGGCTGAGCACTTCCTTTCCCTGTTTTTTTTTTATTATTATTTTTCCCCCCACCCCTCCCTTCATCATTAGGTTGGAAACTGAAAGATTAAATTAAAATGAGTCATTTGTCAACTTGTTACAGCTGGCACTGGGGGGACCTTGGACAGAGGGAGCTCCTGTGCCAGAGCTTCTAATCCCAGCTGGAAAAGGAGCTCAGCACTCCAGCTCCACAACAACCAGGAAAATGATGCTGTCTGCTCACAGAGAGTGCCATGGTCCTTGCTCCCAGACAGCTTTCCTGTGTCCCAAGCATTTAGCCAATTAACCAGCCCAGCTTTTCTCTCCAAGCAGTTCTGGGCTGGAATAATGACACTTTGCACTCAGCCTCTCCAGCTGCAAGAGCTTTGCCTGGTCCTACCAACTCTCAAGTGAAGTTGGGAGCTAAAAGCAGGTGTAAACCACGGTGTCCAGGAGCAGAGCCTTCCCCAAATCCAGGGGAAGCCCTCCAGAGAACTCCTGGTTCTCTCCTGTTTGACCTGGGAGCCACCAGCTCAGGTTTGGGGTGCAGCAACCCATGTTCCTGGCAAGGAGAGGCAGATCCAGGTTTCCAGATCAGGGGAACTGGAGTGGCATTGCTACTAACTACCCCCCAAAATGCCTGGGAACTAGAAACTTCTTCTCTAACACAACTAAAAACCTAATAACGTGCTTTTTGGGTTGCAACCATGAATTCTTGTCCACTTCATTCTAAATGAAACCCAAACATATTGGCAGAGTCGTCTCATCTGGAGTCACACACCAGGAAAAAAACCTTATCCATTCAGAGACTCCTGCACAGTGAGCTGGGGTTTCAAGCACTGGGAATATGATCCTCAGAAGATGCCCACAGACATCCAAATAACTCCTTGAACTGCAAAAAATGCCCAGCATCTCCAGGGTGCCCTTGTGATGCCATCAGAGGCTTCCAGAGAAGTCAGCACCCCATGGGCTGCACAGCTCATCCCAGTCTCCACCTGACCTGATGGAGCTGAGATTTCTGGTACAAGAGGAGGGGGTTGCCCACCAGAGCAGTGCCCTGCCCCAGGCCCCACACCTCTCCTCACCTGCTCCAGAACTCAGACCCTTTGTCTCTCCCACCTTCCCTGCACACACCCCTTCCAAATCCATGAGCTAGAAAAAGGGAAATTATAGATCTCTGCTCGCTAACTTTTCTCCCCCTCCCTTTCAATAAAACAACTCTTTTATTCCCAAGCAGGAATGGGGGTGGGAGCTTGTTATTTTTCTATTTGGGGTAAAAGGTTGGCAAAAGAAGAACCCGATTCATGCCATTGTATTTCCTTATTGTCTGCATTAACCTTCCCCATGGTTACTTGTTCTTTGTAATGTTACACTTGTCTTGCTGCAACACATGAATACCCGAGCCAATTTTGTCATGCAAATGAATTCAGTTGGATTGTAAATTGTGTGAAGGAGCATTAGTTTATCAGGAACCTGCCTGCATGCTGCACCCAACTGATTTCTCCCATTCACACCACCACCAGTGCACTGTGTCCTGCTTCATCCTCAGTGTCCATTCCAAAGCTGGGGGGGTTATTATTATTATTATTATTATTAGGAATATTATTTGTAAGGACTCTTCCGTTTACTTATTTATTCAGTTGATCACAAAGCTGTGTTCCTTTTCTAAAGCCTGATTTATAAAATCAAAACCCATGGCTATGCCTTCAAATATGAAATATTACTGCAACCCATGTTTGTATTTATTGTATGCCTGAGTGGAAGCCTTGTACCCAACTTGGTAAGGAACAGGTAATGTAAACTGGGAGCCACCAGATTATCATTGTTGGCATTTCACACTCTAAAATTAAAAATATATCAATGAAAAATATGCCTACTGGGGTCAAGAAGCAGTGCTCACCCCCTCCTCACCCCAACTCCTCCATACTCAGCAGCTGCAACACCCCACACAGTTCCTTAGCCCCACACCCAGCTCTGTCCCCAAAGCCACAGCAAATGCTCAACCTCCCCTTTTTGTTTCAGCCCCAGACAGAGCTGCCTCAGCTTTGCTTTTGAACCACAGACCAAACCCAAGTGCTCATTTCAGTGCTGACCACAAAAGTTCACTCCAGGGATGAAGCTCAGGTACCAGCAAGCAGCCTCCCATGATTTGTGGTGAGACCCCAAATTATCATTAAGTTGGTGGCAAGAGCAGAACAACTTCCAAATCAAGAGCAACAGCCTTATTGCTCTCCTTATCTCCCTGCAGACCAGGCACTGTGTCATGGGGAAGCTGCAGCAATGAAACAGGAATTCCCATTTCCTCACAATTCCTTTCCAGACTACAGATGGAGTCACCACACTGCTTGGAACTTGCTCCATCCCAGCAGATCAAACCCCAAGCACCAGAGAGAGCCCTGGGGGGCAGGATGAGATCCCAGGGGGGCACAGACCAGCCCTACCCAGCCAGCCTTGGATATTGGGATGGATTTGGCCACCTTATGGAGGTGTTGAGGGGGTCCTGGCCCATGGAGAAGCAGCCAGGCAGTTCCAGCCTTTTGGGAAGGGAAGGGTGGTGGCAAAACTGCTTTGGTTTGGTTTGCTCCCAGGGGACTGTCCCATCTAACCAGCCTTGGAATCCAAAGGGAGAAGAGTGGGTAGATCCCAGCCCTGCCTGGGACTTCTGGAGAGCAGGTGAGGGGGGGCTAATCCTGCACAAGCACTAAAAAGGCACTGGGGTGAGTTACTGGGAAGCAGGCTCTGGATAAGCTTCACATCTTCCAGCTTAGCCCAGCCTCTGGGCCTCAGTTTCTCCAACTGCAAAAAAATCCTCCTCGGGGAGGCATTGGAAACCAAGTGCAGTTGAGAAAATACCTGGGAAAGCTCCAGATAACCTGTGTTACAGGCTGGTTTTCACAAGGGTGCTGTGTAAAAACAACTGAAGGAGTGAGTTTTAGCTGCTGGGGACCTGGCTTGAATTTGAACAGAATTCTTCCTCCACCACAATCAAGATAAAGAGATCAAACTGTGGGCAACTGAGGATGAAAAGGGGAAAGAGCAGCACCCAGAAAGAGCAATGGGAAGGAGACTTTTATCCCTTTGCAGAGCAGCAAGCTGGAAAAAAAAAAAAAATATCAATCTAAAGGGCAGGAAAGCAACACAATGGAACCAGTGAAGACAGCACCAGCTCCATGGGACACAGCCACACTTTCCTGCATCCCCTTTTTCAGTTACTCCAGCTACACCATCTCCAGGGAAAAGCTCTGCCCAGGATGTGTCTTCCCAAAACAGAATCACAACTCCAATAAAAATGCCATTTTTGCTCCAGAGGTGAGGATGAATCCCATCCCTGGCCTCCAGCAGGGGTGTTACTCAGGCTCAGGGCAAGAATTGGGCTCTGAACAAGACCAGAGGTGGGAGCTGGCTGTGCAGAGCAGGCTCCCTGCAGACAGATGTGCAGAGGGGTCCAATCAATAGGGAGGCAGAGCTGGTCACTCCACACTAAGCCCTCTCTGTATTTATTGTCAGTCTTTGGGAGTAAATAGGTCTTAAGCTTGTGGCAAGTCATTATAACTTTTTGGAAATAATGATGCTGCCTTTAGTTTTTTTGCTATAATTTATGCCCAATGCAGTAGCTCCAGTCACTCAATAGTGTAGAGTCTGCAGAGGTGGAGATAGCCCTTAATGAGAAGAGGTTTTGCCTTTATCTCCTTTATACTTCAACCATTATCTTCCTCCAGTCTATAACCATGCGGTTACCACTGACAATAATGCTCAGAGGCAACAAATGCTGATGAGTTTTCTATGCAGTCTTCACAATAAGTCTATCAAAACAACCTCGAAAAATTATGAACCCTAGTGACAGACAAATAGAACCAGCTTCAGCACGAATTTACAGCCCAAATGCAACGTTCCTTTTAATTCTTCAGGCTTTTCTTATCTCTGCTGTTCCTCTTCTGGCTAGGAGATAACAGTAATTCTTCTGTATGCTTTTTTTTTTTTTTTTTTTTCCAACTGAGTAAGATGTTCCTCGTGTCTTTCTGCTTGCTAAAGATAAAGGGTTAAAGACCAACTTGTGTTGGTCGCTTTGTGTTGGGGGAAAAAAAAAAAAGTAATCAGTATTCAAGAGATCGTTATCAGAGGTAAAGCACAGAGAACAGTAATTTTGCCTGCTCCAGTTAGGGTGGGTGTTGGGGGGGTTTTTTCGGTTTTTTTTTTTTTCTTTTTTTTCGTTTTTTTTTTTTTTTATGAATGCACATAATGCCTGGAGTGTTGGGGCCAGATAAAAGAATTAGTGGCAGCGCAGGGGGACGGAAGCCCAGAGTACACTGGAGAATTAGACTGTCTATCTTTGTCTCTCCCAGCTCATCCAGGCAGCCGGGGCTCGCAGCTCGTAAACAATTTAATCTTTTTGCTACAGTTAAAATACAAAGCCAGCAAACCTCCTCCTTTCCAAGCAGGGAGGGGGTACAGGACGGCGGGGTGGGGAGAGAAAAGGAGGTGGCAATTGTAGAAGGGAGAAATCAAAAAAGGGCTGACACAAACTTTTCTGCCTCAGTTTAACCTCTTGCCTTCCACCATCAGCATAATTTTCCAGCCAGAAATTCAGGAGGATATTTTACCTCCCAGAGGTTTTTTCCCCATCCTCTCTCCTCTCCTCCTCCACCCAAAAAACCCCAGCTCAGCAGCCTCCCAGTCTTGGTGGCTGAGAATTCCTCTGGCTTGCAGGTTAAAAAGCAAACTGGATTAAACCCTGTACGGAGATGAGGGGAAAAAATAAAATAAAATGTGAGGCTTCTTCCCCCCCCTTCTCCAAACACAGATTGATGCAACAAAAGTACAACACGACTGTCCCTGGCTGCTCACCCAGAGGTGACACAGGAGATCCCAGCTGGGGACATCCATGGGCCAGGCAGGAGGGAACCAGGGAATCCTAAAATCCTAGAATGATTTGGGTTGGAAGGCTCCAACCCCCAGAGTTCCTGCTCTGCAAATACCACAACAAGCACAAAACCAGAAAACCAAGGGAGGAAGAGGCAAACAACAGCAAAGCAAGCTCAGCATCAGCTTTCCTTTAATTCCATGTACACAGCACCCCTGCTCCTCACTTCCACCTCTCCATCACCAAAGTGGGGTCTTTGGGGTACAGCCAAGAGGGGGGAAACCCAATAATTGTCTGGGATTAACAAACTCAGCCAGTCCTGGGGTGCCTAGCAAGGCAGAGGGCTGCAGAAAGGCTTCCTGTGAAAGGGGAGCAGAGCAGATGCTCCCACTCACAGCTCTGCCTGGGCTCCTCACTTCCACAAACAGGAATTCAAATGCTGCTTTTTTTCTAGTCCAGATTAAGCAGAAAGGGGAAATAACTAAATGATGTTAATATTTTTTAAATTAGGGGACAAGGAGATCCCGTTTAGGAGTCAAAAGGCTGCTCTCAGCCAAGGTTTTGTTTTAGAAAGGAGTGCAGAAGTTAATGAACCTAGAATAACCTTTAATTTTCAGTGTCCCCTCACTGTCTATTCACTCAGCATTCATGGCAGTGGCATTGCTCCTAATGAATGACTTGGTATTCATGGAGCTCTCTCAGTATTACTTATGTGTCTGATCTCTCCTAATGGAAAAACTGATTGTCACTGGGAAGTTATGAGGAAATATTAAAAAGATCTGATCCACGGGGAAAGTTTCTTCACTGTAAATGAAACTGTCAGATGACGAATGCAAATAAATTTGGGGAGCTTATTGGTACTGAAGTTTAGTGCTTTTATAATTTATATCTTTACTGGGGAGAGTCTGATCTCAAACTTAAATGGAACCAAAACCATTATGAAAAGAGGAATCACCAGACTTTCCACATCCTCCCACCAGCAACTTCAGCCTCTCCGAGCCTCCTGTTTACATCACAGCTCATTTGTTTTACATCCACACTGATGCAACAATTCCTCAGGATGCCAAGAGAATTTTTTTTTCTTATTTTAAAATCACCCACGCTGGGTGATACTGTGCTATGCTTTACTGTGCTTTAGGGAGAAACTGTGCTATGCACCCATTTCCTCCCCTCCTGAGGGCATCTCTGCAGCCACTCCCCCCATGGGCTCCCTGGCTCCTGCCCTCTGCAGGTGAGGGGTGCTGGGTCCCTGCTGGGGGACCAGGAACTCATCTTCTCCTTCCAGTTCTGCCTCCTTTGCAAATCCACCTCACTCAACACTCAAGTCCTGGTCAGAGGTGCTCATGGTCCCCTTGGTGTCTGCCACTCTGTTTCTGCTCTCCTGTAGCAGTTCAAAAAGGAGCTGCTGGCTCTCCCAAAGCAGGATGCAGGAAGAAAAAAAAAAAAAAAAGACATTCACTGTGCTCATGCTTTCTGCACCCACTAAAGCAGTCATAGGGGAGGCTCCTGGATTCCCTTTTTGCCTGGCACATCCAAAACAAACCTGGCAAACATTGCAAGGCCTGGCACACAGAATAATCTTCACTGACAACAGTTGTATAAACTGGGAAGAGCAAAATAATTCACAATTTCCATCCAGAGAAGAGCGAGGCAAACCAAGCTATATAAACCCTCTGAAATCTTGCCTTGTGATTTGTATATTTGAGCAGGCTTTGGTATTAAGTCTGAACTGATTGGGAAGATCAGTTGAGAGGCATCAGAGCAGAATACCAACAGGAGCTGCTATTCAGCTCCTCTCCCCTCCTTCCTTCCCCCTTTATAAAATTCCCCTGGAGGTAGCAAATATCTGCTCTCCTTGCAAGCACTTTCCAGCAGCCTTTCTTTGGGATAATAACGCTAATGAAAAATGCATGTGAATGATTAGTTCTAGCAAAACAAATTTCCTTCCCAGAAAAAGCTTGGAGTTAATTCTGGGCTCAGAGCCCCATGTCCCAGCACAGCCCACGCTGCTGCTCCCACCCCAGCTGCCTCCTCGCTGCCTCCAGCACCCACCCAGCTCTCCCTTCATAAAGGCACCACTGGGCCTGAGGGGCTGGCATGTTGTTCACTAAAAGGGGTGGAAGCCCATTGTATTTGGCTTTTTTAGCACTGCCAAACTCCTTGGAAGAAGCAATACTTTAGAATGCCTGCTGAGAATTATATTTTAATTTTGCCACTGTCTTCCCAGGCAAATTATTCATCTGCTCAGTGGTTCCCTTACCCAACACCAGGTACACAACACTCTTACAAAAGCTTCTCTGCTTTTAGTTCTTCACAACACCCTCCTTTCTGCTCTGCCTTGCTGTACCTCTGATGTGCTCCAGCAGCCAGAGGCTCAGTTGGGTTTCCACTCATCAGTAATCCCACCAGAGCCCTGCAGAAGCAGCAGAGCTGGCAGGAGATGGCCATGCTGGCAGCACACACCACGGCACTCCTGCTGCCCCAGGACAGGCAGCCTGCACCCTCTCCTCCCCTCAACTCTTGGGCTTCCTAACTTTTCAAACAGATCCCCTCAGTCCTCACTCTTTGTCCCCCAGTCCTTTCCCATCTCCAGGCTGATGGGTGTTTGTGTGAGCAGGGGAACCCAAAGCATTGTCTGATTCTGTCATGTTGTACCAGGAGCTTGGGAAAACTTCTGAAAAAGCAGTTTTTAATTCCCAGGAATGTTGTGCCAGTGCCACCAATCTGACCCTGCTCCTTTCCTGGGGCTCGGCACAGACAAGAGGCAGCACAGCACACCCCACCCAGGAGTTGTTCAGAAACACATTTACCCATCTGAGAGAAGCCAGGGTGACTTTGCTCACCAAATTTCTACAAACAAGTTTAAATTAACCCAATAAAGCTACTCCTAGTTAATTATTTGCCCAGATTCCACAGGAACCAAAGCTCTGGCTTCCAGATGAATTCGAGATCACCAGGCATGGGTAGTAACTGCATCAGGCTTTGTTTGGCCAGTGCCAGACCTTTGTTTTTCCCCATGCACCTGGGAATGGCCTGGCAGGGACTGCTGCAATCCAGGCCTCTTGGCTGGAAAGCCCTCCAGAAGCTGACACATGGCTGGGGCAGCCAAAAACCAAAGCCTCCCAAAGTCTGAGGTTCTCAGGCCCAGTCAGCCCTGCACAGTCACATCACCTCAGGCTTTGCTCCATCCCTGGAAGCGTTCGAGGCCAAGGGCTCCTTATCTAAGGCTTGGAGCAAACTAGGCTAGTGGGAGGTGTCCCTGACCACACAGGGGTTGGAATTAGATTATCTTTAAGTCCCTTCCATCACGAACCATTCCATAATTATGGTGGTGGTGGCCACAGCCTTCCTTCTCCAACCAATGGGACCTTCTCTGCTGCAGCAGCAGCCGCCACCACCACCCTTGGTTTTCCCTCGAATCAACACGAGGTAGAGGAGAGCCCAGCAGCTCTGTCTGGCACCTCAGGACACAGACACATGTGAAATGTCACCAAGCTCCTCTCAGCAGCCCTGGCCACCCGTCACAGGCTCCCCCTGCTTTGTTCTGGGGCTGCCAGATGGGGTGGGACGGGGGTCAGCCCTGGCAGGGGGACACAGAGCTGCTTGACTCACTGCAGCGTGAAAAATGTCACCCTCCTCGGGCTTGGGTTTTTTTGGGTTGGTTTTTTTTTTTTTTTTATTATTCCTTCTTCTTGCCTTTCTCCCCCCCTTCTGCACCCAGCTGTTAATGAGCCAGTTTGCTGGAGCCAGACAAACGCCGTGCGGAGGCTGCCGCCGGGAGCGGGCGGGCAAACAGGGCAACGTGGCACTTTTGGTGTAAACATGTGGCATGTTGGCGTGCCAAAAGCTTGGTTGGTGGCCTCTATTTGTTTTTCAAAGAGCTTGTCAGGTTCATTTACACACATCACTGCCTGCCTGCGCTCCAAGGGAGAGAGGGGAAACACATTCTTTGTCTGCCGGGTCCCCCCGCCAGCCCTGCAGCCGCAGCGCCCGGGGACTGCTGGAGCTGCCAATGGGAAAATGGGTCCTGCAGGGTCACCCCGTGCTCCAGCTCCAGGAGCAGAGACCAGCAGAGAGATCCTTAAGCCACCCTCCTCTGCCAGCTGGAGAAACACCACTTTGACTTTTAAGCCGCATAAATACCAAGTCGTGTTGTGCCCTGCCCGTACGCGTTATCCCGATTTTCCTAACGCTGAGTTGTGGGGTTGAGGGAAGGCAAAACCCTGCCTGCTGACACCAACCCTATTTAGAAAGGTCCCCCAAAGCCACAAGCCTGTCTAAATACCCATCCTGAGCCTGAGAGAGGTCTCTCCTTGAGTCCTCTGCCAAATTTAGATCCTATGTGGTGGGAAGGAAGCAAAAAGTAAAGAAAAGTTTTTGATTCTTTTCCAAGGTGCTTTCTGAGTTTTCGCAAGGAAAACTGGTGCTGGAACTGTGATCACCTGTCAAAACTGCTACCAGGAGATACATGGTTTTAACCAGCTCTAAAATGCTACTTGAGTGAAGTGGAACAGAATTGAACCAAAAGGGTTTTACCTCCCCAATGTTAAGTGCATATTGAAGATTTAAGTAGCAATTAAGGTTGCTGTAGAAGATGGCAAAACAGCACGTTTATTTTCCAGAGATAAGAAAAAAAAAGTGGGAAAAGGGAAAAAAACCCAACAATTAGGAGAGCAGACTGGGGGGAAAATATTAAATGGATGTTTCTGCACAAGAAAAAAAAAAAACCAGGCTGACAACATTTCTGCTTTGTAAGGGGGAAATTACTGTAACGCGCTGTTTACATAGCAGAAATCAGGGGAAATTATGCTGTCACACTGACATCTGTAGGAGAAGGACAATTTTAAAATTACACTGTTCAACACCTTTAATGATTTGTAACACAAGAGGTGTGGCTACTCCTATTAAATGTGTTGCCAAATCAATAAAAGGCATAATTGGAGTTGTTAGAGCAAATTATAGCACCACCGTTATGTTGCAATACAATGTTCCCTTGTAAACTGCTATTACAGGGAAAGCTGTATTTCTCTCTTATTTGGCTGTTTTGTAATGAGTTGGCATTTTGCTCCATAATAGTTCCACTTTCTTTTATGGAGCTTTCACTTTTACTTTCCTCTTTTGTGCAGCCTATAATTTCCCTTCCCTTCCCTACCTCTCTGCCTGTTGACAACTGGTCTATACACCTTTGAAAACAGCCCTGAGGTTATAAAACTATATTATTTAACATTATTTGTAATCTTTTTCAATTGGAAGTCAAGGGGGGAGGCACAACATTGGCACATTTAGAAGCTGAGATGGCTTTAGGCTCGGGCCTTCGCCTTCCCTGGAGGGAAGGGAGCTGCAGAGGGGAAGCAGGGATGGGGAGAAGCTGCAGAAACTCTTCAAGGGTCTTGCTAGTGGCATTTCAAATAAGGATTTGGGCTTATCTAGCTGGAGCACAAGGAGTGGCTGTGAAAGCACCAGCAAGGCAGTGTATTAGTTGGAAATCAGAGAATGTGCCCCGCGTGCTAAAGTCACCAAGGGCTCAGAGTGGTCAGGCAGGGGACCTCGGGGCTCTTTGTCCCTGGAGGAAGAAGCCAGGCTAATAAAGCTCTGCTCCTCCACATCCTCATCCCATCCCCTGCCTTTGCTGCCAGGCAGAGTCAAGCTGCTGCCAAACTGCCTTGGTTCTCAGGGGCTCCCTCACACCTCTTCAGGGCTTTATCATTGTCCAACAAAAGTTACTTCACAGTTCAACATTTAAAAATGAACCAAATGTCAAAAAAAAAAAAAAAAACCAACAACAAAACAACAAAACACTGAGCACAAAAAGAGAAAGAAGAGAAAGGAGAATTGGTCCTGATTTAAGGCAATACAGCCCAAGCTTCACTCCATCTCACAGAAAACCCTGGGGCTGGGTGGGTTCTGGATGCCTGCAGCCCCAGCCCTGCTGAGGAGTGGTGCCCAGCCTGCTGCCACCAGCACTGCTCCAGGCTGCCATTCCCCTCCTCACCGAGGGAAGAAAGGTGATAGCCCAGATTCAGCTTCCTTTGCTAGAATAAAGAGTCATCTGGGTCTTCTTTTGCCTCTGAAGCACCACAAAACTTCATCAGCGTGAGACACCTGGACAGGGCTCAGGTCATGGGACAGAGCTTTGGGCAGGCAAAACCCTCCAACCCCCCAGCAGCTGATTTGTAAAGGGAGAAGGAGACTTTTCAGAGAAATCCTTGCAGAGCCTGGGCTATAACCCTGCCTTTCCTCAGCCTCCTGCAGGAGCAATCTCCACCCTGCCAGGCACCGGTGCTGTCCTTGGCCCCAGCACAGCCACTGTCCCCTTGCCACTGTCCCCTGGCAGGGCCTGGCCAGCTGCTGGGCTCTGCTTTTCAGGGCAGGCACAGCATGACAGGCAGGGGGGTGTGCAGCTGCTGTTGGTAAATTTATTTCTGAAGTTATTTTTAGCAACTTGAAGCAAAGTCAGGAAAAGAGGAGCTGCAATTAAAGGCTGATGACCCACAGGAGAGGAGAGGAGGGGGCTGGGGAGCTTTGCCCTTATGAGATTATTTGTGATCTGCAAACAAAGCCAGGGAAAGGAACTGCACTGCTATTAAATAACAGAGATGTTGGGAAATTAAATATTCCCACTGGCAACTGTGAGAAAGAAAGGCTGGATTTTGAAATCCCATGCAAGCCCAAGAGGACATGGAAGGTGTGCTTGGCAATGGCTTGGAAACCCATATGGATTCTCTTTCTGATGGCATGAGAGGGGGGATATTTGCATCTGGTCTTACAAAACTCATAACTCCCCCAGGAACACACCTGAGCTGAAGGTGTATCTGAATCCCAGGGTGACACTGGTGGGACAGGATGAGCAGTCCTGCCCTGCTTCTGCTGAGGAGGAAGCCAACCCATCCGTAGGGATGCAAAGGGGGCAAGGAGGGAAGAGGAGCAGCTCCCTGTTCACACGTTCCCTGTCAGATAAGATACAAACCCAAGCCACGAATAGCAACGTGCATTTTTCCAGCAGCTGGGGTTTTGTTCCCTCCTCCTCCATTCATATGCAGAGAGGTGGGAGGCGGACAGCCAAAAAAAAAAAAAAAAAAAAGAAAAAAAAGGAAAAAGTGAGGCTCACATCTATCTGGGCACACGTGTTCATTTCTCTGGGCTTATCAGGCATAAGAATGCATTGCTCGTAGCCCAAATGTAAAGCAGTTAATAAACAGGCTGTTAATGTGTCAGTAGGCAGCAGCAGACAAGGCACACTGTCTCAGGCTTCCCCCCCCTCCTCATAATCCTAATTGCATCAAATCTAATAATTTTTATGGGATAAAAAGATTTCCATAGATGACAAAGGGTTACATTCTCAGCCCTGTTGATCCATCTAGTAAAATTAGATAAGAAATAGATTTCTGGGCAATGCATTAAAGAGGATGGGGAGGGAGGCAGGAAGAGAAAGGAGAGATCATTTACTGCAATTCAGTGTCTCACTCCTCGGTTCAGGAGAGAAAATGTAAATGTGATGTTCGTTTGGCCACAGGCAGCTGCTTCTATCAGCCACTGCAACTGCAGCAGGACAAAGGGGTAACTCTGGTAAAAGGAAAGGTTAATAGCAAAGCTGGGGAAGGGGGGAGGCTCATTGGCATGTAGGGCACGTCGCAGCCTCGACACTCGGTGATGGGTTCGAACTGGGAGCTGACATGAGATATAGAAGTGCTCCCTGAAAATAATTCAGAGTGACGGCCGCGTTGGCCTGAAAATGGAGAAGGGCTGAATCACCAAGCACTTGGCGAATATGCAGGAGCAGGGTTGCCAACTGCTCCTGATTATTTTCAGTAATAGTCTGGATTTTCCTGACCACTCCCCTCCTCCCCTCACCTACCTGCCCCCAGGAGCTCCTAAAGTTGGAGGGTCAGGGTGCTGTTTGCTCCTCTTTGAAGCAGAACCATACACACAGATCCCTGGGACAGCTGTGGTTACTTAACAGAGCACTAATACAGGGAGTAGTAATGAAGGAAAAAATTAAAGCTGCACTCAGCCTCCATTTCTAACATTGGTTTTACCAACAAACATCCTGACAGCCCCCGACTGCGCTACTCACACGCTGGAAATAAAACATACAAAAGAATCAAGGCCTACTCTGCTGCTTACACACCCAATCCCAGCTGCTCATCCACAGAGGCAGAAAATGAAGGCTCACAGACAAACCTACACATCATGCCAGGAAAACATTGCTCCTGAGCAACCAAAATATGAGTCTCAATAGGCAGCCACACAGCGATGTTTGGAGCTCGAGCACCTTGGGGTGCAGGAGCAGAAGCAGCACAGAGCTGAGCCTGCTCTGTGACAAAAAGGCAAGTGCTGAATGGTTTGAGAAGCCCAGAACCGGGTCAATTAGAACTGCAAATGTTGCTCTTCCAGGTTTGTATAAAGACACCTTTAGTTAGGGGCACCCTTCTCCCCAGGAAGCACAGAGTGCAACCTGTCCCAGGTGGGACACTGAGGTGGTGGCAGGTGACAGCCACATCCCTGCCCAGCTCAGCTCCGCTCCCTGCGTGACTTGTTCCAAGAGAACAAGTGGGTGCCTGTATCAGACCAGCCTTCTTTCAGGTATTAGCACAGGAGAAAGTCTCACCGGGTGCCTGGGGGCTTTTGTTTGTTTTGAAATCTGGCACGGATACATTTGGAACACCAGAAAAAGAGGTTAAAAATATGCTAAAGCAAAAATAGCTCCTCCATCCGCAGCTCGTCTGGATGGTTGGCACTCACCCTACAGCAGGAGCTCTTGGGAGACTGAGAAGCTTTAAAAAAATCAGTGTCCAAAGGAAAAAGACAAAAATGGAGACAATCCATGGGGATTGATATGGACATGACATGTCCCTATTGATATGTCCACCAGCACCAGCCACCCTCCAGCATCACCCTCTCTCTCTTACTCCTAATGGACCTTTTCTGGGTTCTGCTGCAATAGCAGCCCAAGCCAGAGCTAAGGCAGGTTTTGGGCCAGCCCCTGACCATACCACAAGACAGTGCTTCTGCAGAGAGGCAACCTGTCATGCCCTGCTGCCAAACAAAGCTTCTTCTGATGCTGAGGAATATTTGGAAAAGGAAAGCAGAGCTGGCTTCTGAGCCAGACCAGGAAGGGAGCACTCTCCTCCCTGAAGCACCTTCCTCCCCAGCTCACCCCCCTGATTTCACCTGCCCTGGGGAAGATCACTTGGATCCCAGAGCTGAACCTCCTCCTGACCCTACGGGTGCCTGTCCTGCAGCCCACACTCCTCCTCCAGCTTAGAAACCCACAAATCAGCTCATGCAAAGCAAGGAGGGGTACCCAAGGCTCAGACCCACTAAATCCTGCCTGGCTCCAGGAGAAAGCCATCTAGGAAGCCTCTCGTGTGGAGCAGCAAGCAGTGGGCAGCATGGGGAGCAGGCAAAAAACCTGTCCTAGAGAGTGAGGAGCCCAAAAAGTGTTGAAGAAGGATCTTAAGCAGAGGCAGAAGCTCCAAGAGCAGAAAGTGCTGGGGTGGGCAGGGCATCTCCCACACAAACCCAGAAACCAGAGGTGAGGGATCTGCTTCCACTGAGGGCATTCTGCAGCCCTGGAGGCAGAGCCAGCCCCAGCTCCAAGGGCAGAGTCCCTTGGGAATGAGGGGAACCTCCCGGGGTGCTCAGGCACCCACAGTGCTTTCAGCCTCTGCTTCTCCTTTGTCATTTTCAAGGTGCCATTGCCAGGGCCCTTCTGAAGTTCTGTGAAGCCCAGCTGGTTAGCTGAGGGCAAGCTGTATTTCTAACACAAGTGCTGAAACACAGCCTAATGCCACATAAATCTATGGCAAGTTAATCACTCCTGCACTCCCACCCCAGTTGGATGAGGTCAGGACTCTGGGCCCTGCACTGCAGAGGTGGGGGCTGTCACTGGCTTCAGGACAGCCAGCCTGGCAGCACCCACAAACCAGCTCCCCACAGGGCTGTCCCGAGGGTTCCCAAACTCATCCTGCACCCCCACAGATGCCAACACCAGTCAGCAGGGATCTGCTCTCCCCCTCCACCCATATTTCAGCTGACCTGCTCTTAGCTTTGTGTGATGGGCAGAGGCACCCAGGTGTGAGGTGTCACAGCTGTCAGAAGGATCCATCTTGTTCTCATCCAAAGCATCCTGGGGTTAAGTTTCAAAGCAATGGTTATGCCTACACCTGGTTTCATCAGTAGTGGAGATGGGGAGAGGTGGCACAGGCTCCTGAGCCAAGCCATGGAGAAGCCATTGGCCAAGCCTTAGACCAAGCCATCAGGCAGCACATCACCACCACTTCCCCAGGGAACAGCAGTTTGTGCCCAGACCTCCTGAAGAACTTCTCCAACAGTTACCAGGAGTTTTACTGATACTCATGCAACACCCACCCCTGGTGCTACAGCCAGTTCAGGTACATCCCCCTCTCTCTGCAGGAATCAGAGCACGCACCACAGGGTATGGGGTACAAACTCCAGAGGAAGCTGCTGCCAGGCTGCCTCAGTTTCCCTTCCCTGCAGTGAGGACACACACACTTGCTCAGCCCCAGGACTATTGACTTTGCTAAGGTTTGGCACGGGCATAAATCTTTGTTTGAAGAAGCAAAGAGGATCTCAGCTCAGGGTGGTTTTGGCACAGACAGACAGAGGACAAACAGATTTCATGCCACATGGAATGGCTGGAAGGAAACAATAGCTGGGGGCAGAGAAAATGGCCAAACTCACAGCAGCACGTCCTCTCGCTTCCCATCTCTGCTCTGGCATGGAATTTCCAAAGATTTGGGGAACAAAACTAAGCTTTGATGTTTCTGTTGCTCTTCCCTGTGGATGCAGTTACTGAAATAGAATAAGGAAAGGTCATTTGGCTGCAGTCATCCTTCCACAGCCCACTTCAGGGTTTTAGCACTGACATTAGCCCGTAAATACTGAAGGCATCATTTTGGGAAGTAAATTTTTAAACTGTTCTGTTTATACTACACTTAGTAAAACATGTGAGGTCTTCCCACAGTTGGCTTTTGGAGGTCTATGAAGTGACAGTTCCCCTCCAGAAAATTAAGAGAGAGACTACTGGTAATGTGAAGATGCAGCTTTTTAATTATTTTCCCTTTATTTCCTAGCTAGCATGATTTGGCAATAAAGCACAATTATCAAAACACAATTCTCAGCTGTTAAATAACCTGGGCAGCAAAGATTACTCTAAAATGCTCAGAAGTTCTTCCAGTACAGACAGAAAGCTGAAGGTGCTGGACCTCCACACTGTCTGGATTTCTGTGCTTGGATATTTGGCTGCAAAACAGTCTTATCAGCTCACTTATAACCATCTGCTTAGGCCTCAGCTCTCTATCCCACTCAGTCAACACTTCCACAAGCTGGAATTGAAAATATTGACAGAAACAATTTCTGCCAGGCAAGAGAAGTTCAAGCAGCTACCGCAGGGTTTGTTGTTTTGTTGGTTTTTTTGTGTATGTGCATTTCTGAGGAAGCCTCTGTGTGCCCCCGGTGCTGCCTGCCAGCTCTCAGCCTATTTATTTCACCTTTCTGAAATGCAAAACGTTAACACGAAAATAGCAGAACCCAGAGTGCAGTTCCTCCTGCAGGCTGCTGGGGAGCAGAGGCAGCCCTGGCTGTGGCTGCCAGAGGAAGGGGCCAGCCAGATGCCACTCAAGAAGGGCCTTGGGATGCAGCTGGGGGACCCGAGGAAGCCGTGCAATCTGTCTGAGCTAGATGTGCAGATAAGATATCAAACAAGAAGGGCTGACAGCTCCTCGTGGCCCTCTGGTTTGTACTGATTGGGCTGATGTTAGTAGCCAGCCCAGGAGAGGCTTCCCTGGGAGCTGGGAGCACTGTGTGCCACGGGCTCCCACCACTGGTGTTTCAAGCCCTTCAGTTCACATCAGTTCTGCTCCCTGCTCCCCAAGGCAGGCAGCTGATGCTGCACAGCACAAGCTATTGAAGAGACCTTTTGCCTCAGAATTCACACTCGTCCTTATCTTGGGAAAAACAAGATAAATACAGGGCTTTTTGTTCAGGCCCCGTTGTTACTTCAGCAGCCTCTCAGAGAAGGCTGGTACTGTAATCTGCTGCTGAACCAAAACCTCATCTGGGAGGCTGCAAGCCACCAGGAAAGGGTCCAAAATAAATCCATATATGCAAAATGAATCCCTATCTTGATGACACAGGGAAAAGCTGATGCAGTGAACACCAGTGAGCATCTCTCCTTTCTGGGTCCCACAGCAGGTTTTACTCCTGGGGCCCGCTGGAGCTCCAATACCTAGTTTTTAAAAAATATAGCTCTGCTGAAATGACTTTTTTTTTTTTTTTCTTTTTACACCTGCTAGAATTTGGGTCAGCAGTCTGAGCTCTAATAACTCAATGAGCAAGCAAACATTTATTATAGTTAAGCTCTGACACTGTGCTGCAGTTGCAAGCTGTGTGAAACCCACCCCATGTTAATGGGAATGTATGGACTGGGGAAAATTGACTGCAAGGGACCCAGTAACCAGCTCCTAAGTATTCCCCATTTTGCCTTTGTCCTGGGATACAGACCTGGGATCCTCAGTGCAGCCCATGACAGAGATTTGGAATGTTTTGTTCTAACCCTTGGCTTCATCCTTGAGGACCTGCAAGTGACTTCTGCAGGGGGAGAGGTTGTCCTGACACACTGAGCACTGGGCAGCAAAGTGCATCTGCTGGAGATACTCCTGCTGGGTCAGGGAAAAGCAAACTCAGGTGATTTATGGAAGGAAGGAGTCCATTTGAAATTAAGAAACACTCAAAGTGTTTTCCTTCAAATGGTCTGCAGAGCCAGGAAACCAGCCATGGGCTTTAGAGTCAGCAGGACCCAACTCCCAGGCTTGGGTCCATTCCCTGTGTTCTCCTCCCTGGGAGAACAATTTTCCAGTTTGGCTTTAGGGGAGCAATGGTTTCCCTGCATTCAGACCAAGCTGCTCCTGTAAATCCTCCTCTCACAGCACTTAGAGCAGGCAAACCTGCAGTACCTGTAGGTATCTCACTTGCTGTACCAGGAATAATACAAACAACCCAACCAAACCACATTGCTGTTACTAATTTGAGGGGAAATGTTTTTCTGCTTCTACATGGGTTTCATTCCATCCTGTACTGCATGCAGAAAAGGTACTTTTAAACCTAATATATACTACACTAGGATTATTCTTATTAGTTGAAATGAAAACCCACTATATTGTATGCAGCTACTGCCTCCTGACAGGGTACACCTTGAAACTACACAAACCCTTCTGCATGGCCACAGCAGACTTTGCTAGAGAATTTTTAAAAGACTAAAAGACTGAAATTATCTTAATTTCTTTCACTTTTCCACTTTGATTCAGATAGGATCCTTATTAAAAAAAACCCAAACTTTCCTGAGATCATTTACAGGTCTTTTAAAGGGAAATTAAACACCTATTACCTCTCAGATCAATACTTGCTACAGCCAGCAGAGCAGGGCTGCCCCAGACCCTTCATAAAGCAGGGGAGGGAAGGAGGCAGCAGTTTGTTCTCATAATGCTTCAGCTCCTCACAAGGACAGTCCCACCCCTGGAGCCCAACACCACCCTCTCTTGGCAGATGCAAAAAAAATCAAGCAAAACAGGAGCAGGATCCAACCACAGGCAGTTCACTCCTGCATATCCAGCTCAGATTTTGCTGGTGCCTTTTGCCTCACAAGCCCCTGAGCAGCCCAGCTTTCCTTCTACTTTTTTTTTTTTTTTTTTTTTTTTTTTTTTTTTTTTTTTTTTTGCCTAGATAGATCATCCTTCCTTGCTGAAAATAGAGCTATTTTGAGTTTAGTTCCTGCATGTGGGATTTCTCCTTGTCCTCGTCTCTTCCACAGACTTTCCCCTGGCAGACTTTCATCCCTCTTCCTGCAGAGAAGCCCCTGGAGAAGGAGCATCCCGAGAAGCCCGGAGCATCCCTCTCGTTTGCATAATCAACCTCTCTGCCACGGAGTGGGCTGGGAGGCAGGAGGAGGATGTAACAGACTTGCCATTATCTCTGCTCCTTTTGCACCTTTCTTTTCAGCCTCTCTCTCTTTTTTTTTCCCCTTCCCAGCTTTGCTCCCGTCTATGAAAAATCAGCAAATAAAAAGTTACATTAACCCCACCCTGACCTCTCAGACATAATACACTGTGGGCTGATGGGCTGCCTTTGGAGCTTCGTTGAAAAGCTGTCATTCTTCAGCATCCCAAGTACAGCCTAGGGAGCATTTACCAGATAATTAATATATTAAATGCATGAAAAATAGTTACACAGCCCCCTCCTCACTAGATCCTTCCCACACGCACATGTACACTGCCATCTTTTTGAGGGAAAGAAGGGATGCAAAAAAAGAAAGGGAAAAAAAAAAAAAAAAAGATAGATACAGCATGTGCACCATCAATATAAAAGCATCCCCTGAATAGCCATCATAAAAACTGTTCATAATTTTATAGCTTCATTCGTGCTGGAGCACCATAAAGGCAGGCTATATTTTTTACACTCAGGATGCCTCATAAAAATAAAAAAATAAAAAAAAAAAAAGAGAAAAGGAAGGAAGGAAGGAAAGTTGGCATGGGAGACATGGAAGCACAGCAGAGAAGCCCTTGGCTCACCTGAGGACAAGAGCTCAGGAGAAGGAGAATTTGTCCTCTCTGACCTGTGAGGTTCTGAATCCCGATGAGACCATCAGAATAATTATTAATTGTGAAGTCTTTAGCTTTTTCCCCCCCTCCCTCTTTTTCCTTTTTTTGCTGACTGCATATTTGCCTTTTAAAAGGATGATGGAAGGCCAGGAAGGCAGCCCTGCCCTCCAACTGTGTCCTTCACCTTTAAGCAGGCCAGCATCTTTTTTTTGGAGCTTTGAATCCCCCTCCCCTTCCACTCCACCTCCCCAAATGCAAAATTCATGAGCCTGAGCACGGATTAACAAATAAATTATAATGAAGGCAAATGGGTAGTAATAAAAAATAATAATAATAAAAAAAAAGGAGGCCTCACCTTCATGTGATAGAGGCCGAGCAATATAACAAACCAGCTCGTTTATTTTCCCTAAAGCCTGCTCTCCTGCTTGGGAAGGAAGGATTTTTAAAGCATTTTATTCCTTTATTTCCTCTAATATATTTGGAGAAGGTAGCTGTAAATCTGAGGCAAGGGGAGAAATCAAGGAGTGGCAGGAGAAGATGGGGTTGGAGGTAGGGAAGCTGTGCTGCTTGGTGGATGTGGCCCCTGAGCTTTTGTGATGCTGGGATTCAGAGCAGGCACCCATCCTGCCACCTCCCTGCCACTCCAGCACCTCAAACCCTGCCCCCAGCACCCACCTGTGGGCCTGGTTTTAAGTCTGGGATGTACAACAGCAGGGGTGTCCCTTCAATATTTACCCATTGGCCTTGTTACCTGTACAACATCCCAAGCTGGAGAGAAAACACTGCAGAAATCAGCTGTGACATGAATGCAGGAGGGGTTCTCCTCTCATAGCCAGGAGAAGCTGGTGCCTCCTCCCAGAGATGGATCACACAAAGGATTGTTCTTTAACCACAGGAAAATTTCAAAGAAAAATTCACTTTTCAGTAAGAGGTCAATATTCTGTGGTTTTGGTTTGTTTGCTTTTAAGTAAATCAAGAAGAGAAAAACATTATTTCCTGCAACGAGCCATTAAATAAACCTCTGTAGTATTTTGTTCCACATCAAGTTTTCTGATTAAAAGAAGTTTAAGAGAACTGAAAGGAAAGGAAAAAACAATCACTATTTTCCACCCCAGCCCCCACCCAGAGCTTTCCTCCAGCTGAGCTTTGCTCCCCATGGCCTAAGTGTTGACCACAAATGGAAGGCAGGAGACCCGAATCCCCTTGGCTACCAACCTGCCTGAGGGACCAGCAGCCCCAGGAATTTCCTGTCCTGTGCTAGAAGCAAAACCTGCTGCCTGCTATGATAAACCAGCAAGTTCAGAGCACAAATGTTAGGTAGGGGCTGGGAAAGGATCAAATGCCTACATCATGTGCCCTGCTGCCAGCTCCTGCACCCCTGGCTCCTTTGCCACAGGGCCACCATCAGCCCAGTTCCTGCAGGGCTCTGCACCAGGTGCAATTGTTGCTTCTTTCACCATCTCCAAATCTAAGGAGAGATTTTCCTGTCCCAACCATGAGGGCATCTTCCACAAGGAAGCTGGGAGGGCACACTGAGCTCCTGGCCACAGCCACCTTCCTCACCAGGCTCCACTTCTCAGGGGATTCACTGGCCTCTCCTAACCATGTCCTCTTGGGAATTCAAGTGAATCCAGAGTAACTTCACTGACTTGGCTGAACTTCAGACCATTTGAATTCAAGAAATCTCGTGGCACAAGTGCTTCCAGGACTCTGTTTGCTAATCTAAGTGCAGCTCCACCACATCACCTCCAGGTTGGGCTGGAAGAGGAGCTCAGTGTCTGCACCTGCACAAGCAACCCCCAAATCAGTCCCGAGGAGCAGCCACCCCAGCAGGAGCTCCATGGGCACCTCCTGCCCAAAAGCCAGCCAGCTGCACAGCAGCTCGGGGTGAGGAACAACGCACGGTTGGCTGCAAAGCAACCACCAGCACTGCCTCATTTGTCTCTTTCATGTTTATTCATGGCAAACCCTGACACAGGGATCCGGCTCGGATCGGAGCTGTCAGCGGGTGGCCTAATAGTGAGAATTAGTGAGGCACACAGCAAGCAGACGTACTGGGGCTGCCTAATGCTGCTGATATTAATGCAGGCTTCAGAAATGAATAAAGCTTCTTCGAGGGGAAAAAATAACAATAATAAGAGGATGAAGAGGGGTAGGAGGAAGCCAGGGGGAGCCCAGCGCTGCGCTGAGCTTGGCCGATGCTCAGTTGTTGGGAAGGTGCCTCCTTCCTCCCTCCTTCCATGGGGGTGCTGACCTCAGCCCCCCCAAACACAGACCCCATCAACCAGAAATGAGAGAGAGAAACCTTTTGCTGTCAAATAACCCCCAAGAACTTGCCTGGCATGAAGCTCAGCCCTCCCTGTGCCAGAGTATCACCTTCCCCCTTTTCCAAGGCCAACGTTTCAGGCGGACACTCAGCCTCCAGCCAAGCAGGATGGAGAGAGCCAGAGATCCACTGATGGAGAGAGCCAGAGATCCACTGCTGGAGAGAGCCAGAGATCCACTGCTGGAGAGAGCCAGAGATCCACTGCTGGAGAGAGCCAGAGATCCACTGATGGAGAGAGCCAGAGATCCACTGCTGGAGAGAGCCAGAGATCCACTGATGGAGAGAGCCAGAGATCCACTGATGGAGAGAGCCAGAGATCCACTGCTGCCCTGCTCTGGCCTCCGCTCTCAGCTCCTGCCATGCTGGGACACCCTGGACCTGCTCTCCATCTGGTCAGGTCTGATGTCCCCCAGGTGCATGGCAGGTTCCACGTGTGAGATGGGAGAGGTCCTGTGGGCCATGGAGAGGCAGAACCTCCTGGTGCTTCCACTACAGCCCAACCCAACCCAACCTCACTCCCAATCTTTGTTTCTGTAACACTATTCCAGCACTCAGGCTGCAGCTGGAAATGGTTAACTCCTCCAGGAAAGGAAGACAGCAGAGCCAAAGTGATTTTGCTGGGTAACACCAAGCCTTTTCACAGCCTGTTTCACCTGCTCTTTGGAAATCAGGGGCCTAATTTTACATCCTGCTCCCTCAGTCTCCATGGTCCCAAGAGCAAGACAAAGACAAATGAAGAAAGATGCAAGAGAGAGCCAGGTAGCATCGAGTTTCCATGCAGGGAATAGGAACCAAAAGTACATAGAAATAAACAGGTCTCCAAAGGTCCCTTTTCAGATTTAGCTGCCATATCACATTTTCTCACATAACTACCAAAAATGATGGCAAAAGCTGAAAAATCCGTTCTGAGAAGCAGCATCACTGTAGCCAATTTCCTTATCCCTTTTCTCCTGGGCTCACACCAAATAATCCTGGACATAACTCCAGACACAAGGATTTAGAAACGAGGACTTTCGAAAAAAAAAAAAAAATCAGAGGATCAAGTGAGACCCCTGGCTAAACCCACTTTAAAAAAAAATAAAAACTGTTCTAGCAAGGGAAGGATTAGGCCCTAAAAGCAGCTTCTTTCTCTCTCCCCCCCAAGGTGCTGCTGACACTTGCATTAGCATTGCTGGCAGCTTGGGGCAGGGGGAGACAAACGAGCCTTGCCCCCTGCCCAGGGCAGCTCCTGCCTCCAGCCCTTCCACCTGCCCCTCTTCTCCCAGCCAGCAGCACAACAAGCAAGGAGAATTTTATTTCTCCTGCTTGGAACTTATTCCCATTCTAAATGTTAATTTCTGTGGGTAGTATTCCCCCCCATAATTCTAAGTCTTTTTCAACACTGGGCATGTACAAGCTGAGAAAACCCCCAAACAACAGAACTAAAGCCACAAGCCCAGCTCCTTGCCTCACATTCCTACTGCCTGCAAGCAGGAATGGCACAGACACATCCCACACCCCCTCGTGCCATGCCAGACACACAATTCCTGCCTTGTGCTGGACTCCTCTGACCATGTCCCTGTTTTATCAATTCCCTACTCCTTAGATATTGGGTTTTGTTGGTTCTGGGTCTTTTTTTTCCCTTTTGAATTATAAACAGTTTTCACACCTGCTCTGACGAAGCTTCAGGTAAATTACCAAAAAAAGCACCAACTAATTTGAAAAAAATATTTAAGAAACTCCAAGTTCCCTGCCTTTTTTTTTTTTTTTTTTTTTTTTTTACTATGCTCTGCTCCATAATTACATTGCACTGCCTGATATTTTCATGGAACATTAACTGAAGTCAGGTGACTGCCCCCTTACAGTCTACGCCTATCCGTTACCCATAAGACCCCCATGGACCTTGACATTATTAATAGTCCTATTCATTAAGTATTACTCTTGTAGAATGAGTAGCATAATATTGGCCTGGAGATAGGAACAGGCAGAAGGAATAAGTCAAATTAATTTTCCGCAGCAAACGCCCCGATTCTGTAAATGACATTCTATACTGTTAGCATTTTAAATGTGACACAAATGGCAGGAGATACAATTTGAAAGCAAAATAGTAGAAGACATGGCTCAGGGTGTAATGTGCTGCATAAAAATCCAATAACATCAGTTACATGAAGGAAGAGAATGAACCAACCCGATGGAGGGGTTTAATTTGCATTTGTTTAAAATGGCAGGTGAGGGAGGCAGAGCAAGGCTGCAGCTCCCCAAGGAGGGCTCTCTCCAGTCTGCTCAGGAGATGGGCACCCTGCTCCTCTCCCAGCCCTCAGAGCATCTCCCTGGCCTGTCCCCAGCACCCACCCCCTGCCTGATGGCAGCAGGAGAGGGAGAGCCAGGAGAAGCACGGAAGCTCTGGATGCCGTGTTCCAAGTCCCTTTGGGCTCTAACTCCTGTTCTGCTGGGTCCATTCTGGAGAAAGGATGAGCCCAGAGCTGGAAGGGAAGGAGTGCTGAGAGCAGGAGGATGGAGTTGATGGCTCACAGGTCCCAAATCCTCAAGGGCATCACCTGCTCTGACCCTGCTCCACCAAAAACTCTTTGGGAAAACCCCAAAACCCCACATCCCAGCTCCACTGGGTCTCAGAGTGCCAAAGCTGCCACCACCTCCTCTCGTGCCAGAGAGGACACCAGCTCCCAGCTCCAATACCTGTTTACACCTACAATAGGTGGGCCAAAGCCTGAGCTCTTGGTCTGAAACAAGCAAAACAACCACTCTGGGGTTGGAAAAAAAGGTCACCAATTTTCCAGTAGTTCAAATCAAGCTCTCAAAGACCACAGCACTCACCCAAAGGATGAGTTTCAGTCCCTTTCAACACCACAGCCCAAATTTGTGCTTTCAGCTTTTTTTTTTTATTATTATTATTTTAAATGCATCTGGTCTGAGGGAGGTACCAGAATGCACATCTCCAACCCATTACACATTTTTAATTCATTCCCTTTTCTTTCATTTCCTTCCTCACAAAGAGCACTGTACCAAAGCTGCAGACCACCAGAGATCTGATCAGGAAAACAAAAATAAATGCAAAGCCTGACCCCCATTGGTTTTATTTAGGGGAAAGCACTGCACTGTAGTTTATTTATTAACAACATAAAAAACCATCACCTATAGAACACAGAATAAATACTCAGTTTCCCCAGGAAGAGCATTGAGCTGGCTTCCTGAGGGGGAAAAAACCTATCACTTAATTGAAGCAAGAAATGTTCAATCCAATAATCTATAATTAGATATTTTATGGAATATGTTACCTAGAGATGTTTATTTATAAAATGTTTCTATCAATAATAAGTTGTTGGGAGGGGGAGAGAAGGTCCATTCCTTGGCTGCTGGGATGACTGTTCATGTCTGAGGGAATTTCATGGGCAGCTCATCAGACAGAGAACAGGAGCATTCCCCAAACCACCTCAGAGACAGAGGTCAGAAATCTGGGGAATCCAAGCTTCCAGCCCTGCTCACTGACAAAGGCAATTGATTTAAAGCCACCTCAAAATACAGAGCTAGGAAGCAAGTTTTTAGGACTAGGCATGGCCATCTGAGGAGCCACAACCTCTGACATTCTCATTTCAAAGCCATTAGTTGCCTTAAGGACTCCACTTTTCATATTCATGCACTCCTGGAACACAAACAGTGCACACAGGGGATATGAGCAAATATTTAAACACTGTTCCTGCCAAGTCAGCAGGACTGCAAAAGAGGAGATGCCTCAGAGTCAGTCCCACAAAGCCTACAAACCCCAATGACACCCACAGAACCCTCTGCTCACACCTCCTGACTGCTGTTGTTGCTCCAGAGAAATTATTCTTTCAGCTGGTTGCAACCCTCTCCTTCTTATTCTAAAGGCAATTTCTCCTCTCCCTTTAATTTGAGGTTGCTCTCCAGTGTTCAGTGCTCCAACTACTTCTGCAGCACAGAAAACTGTAAATTGTATTTGAAACTACAAAGTGCAGAATAAAGCAACTGATTGAAGCCATAAAAGAGAAAAGAAAACACCAAATCCACGTTGGTGGAAGGGCCAGAGGAAAAAGCTACTCCAGCCATCAAGGCAATAAGCCTTGGAAGGGAATATACATGTCAGGGATGAAATACAGGAGGTAATTAACACAATATCCCACACAAGACAATCCTAGGGCATAAAAATACCTGGGCAGAACTGTCAGATGATTTCCAGACCAATCAGACTTAATCAGTCCTTCTTATAACCTCTAATAATTCACATAATATTAACAGGCCATGACCAGAAAAGCAGTCTGCCTGGAAAGCTGGAATTCTGCACAGATACTCAGAACTGGGAGATTTTTGGGAGCAAAGTATGTTAATGTCTTTTCTTTTTTTTCTTTCTTTTTTCCTAAAAACACATCTGAAAGTGCTGGTGTGTGCTGTGCTGTCTACACTGACTTGAAAACAGGTTCCTGAGGGCTGGCTTTGCACCTCCAACCATTTGGCTCCTTAAGTCAACTGCAGCTTGGGTTGGGGAAGGCAAAAATCCCATTTATTGGGTCCTGAGGAGGTGGCACTGCTGAGGTATGAGGTGGAGCCACTAAGGAACAAACACAAAGCCCTCAGCCCAAGGCCAAGCAGCAAGGAGAACGTGCAGAGCAGAGGAGAGGGACCTGCACCATGGAAGTAGTGAGGAAAAAAAGCCATTTTCCAGACAAATGCTTGGCCAGCTGCAGAAGATCCCTCCTGCAGCCATCTCCAGCACACAGGGGCTGCTCAGCCCACCCTCCCCAGCCCCCAGGGCCATCCCCCTGTCCCCATCTCCCCATCCACCTCCAGCCAAGGACTCCAAGGATCCATCAGCAGTGTTTACATTTGGCTCCCTCACTCTGCGACGAGCACGAAATGGGGGGGAAATTATAATAATATCACAAATGAAATTGAATGAGTAACAACATTTTCTAAGAACAGAATAAATACAGTTGGTGGCGCCTTTTTTTTTTTTTTCCAATTTAATATTGTTTAATATGCATTTAATCAACCCATTCAGTATTATAGAGTCTATGTACCGTGACACCCTCCTATGCCACAGAGGAAGCATTCATAGGCCATTAGGCTAAAGTAATATGTATGAGGAACCACTTTTCCCCAGGGTGTAGTAACTATTTTTGCTCCCCAGTCGTCCCCATTAAATCATTAAACCTCATGACTATGCTTTCTGAACTCTACCCTGATCTTTAAAAAGCAGAACATTAAAGGGCAACTGTCACCCTCCATTGCACAGGCCTTGTGTTTTATATATTCAAAGCATTAAGCCTTTTGTCAGTCTATACATCATAAGCACTGGAAGACTGTATGCACAAACAGGAAATGTTTATAACTGATGTCCCTTTTATAGTGGATGTGCCAATGGGCAGGATAAAAAAGCTGAGGCTTGGCTATTTTATGGAAACTGAAGCAAGGTGATTTTCCCCAGCTGCTTGCAATAAACCCATCTTCCTTCCTTATCTTTATGTGGCCAGTTGCAGAAGGAAAGAGGTTGCAGAGAGCTGGAGGGGCCAGGAGGCACCAGAGGTTGCCAGCTCTGGACTTGGCAGATCTGCTTTCCCTCCTTTATGGCAAGAGCTTAACCAAGGGAATAGCAGTGGGAAGGCTCTGCTGGGAGAAGCTTGGGTTGGACCTACAGAAATCCTTCCAGCTCCCTTCAGATGTGGAGCTGACACTGCTGACATCCATCCATCCATCCATCCATCCATCCATCCATCCATCCATCCATCCATCCATCCATCCATCCCTGGGCAGGTTAGCAAAGAGCTGGAGGCATGACCACCTCTCCCACACTGCTCCTCACACCTCCTGAAGGCTTCTCCAAAGCCCTCACACAACAAACTCTCTTTGCTGTCTCCACTTGGCTGCAGATAGAAGGAGCAGGAGAGGACTCTACCTGAAAACCCAGCCTGAACACTGCTTTGAACAGCTGGAAAAAAATAATAATAAAAAAAAGACAGGGAGACCATTCCCAGCTCCACCACAGGGCCTTGGAAAAGAGGTGTCTGAACTGCTTTGTGCCTTGCAGCTCCCCTTTTGCTGGGGAGAAAGCAAATAATGCTCCCAGAGCACGTGGTAGGAGGGATTTTGCTGATGCTCACATTCTCTCCTGGTTTTTTTCTGAGCACTGAGGAGCTGCAGAGCCCCACACAACCCAGGTGGTTTGCTGCAGAAACCCCTGCAAGGACTCCAACCAAGATTTTGGGGAAGTCACCTCCCTGCATCCAGCCTGGGTAGCACCACCAAGCTCCCACTCTCTCCTTGGCAGCCTGGGAGCCAGGGCAGAGCTTTGCCAGGGCTTTCAGCACTCAGCAAGGGGAGACACAAAACAGCTCCCAGAAAAAGTTGCTGAGAGCATGGGGAGGTAGCAGAAGGGGGGGGGGACAGTAGCAACCTTAAAAAAAGAAAATTAGCAAATACCTTTTAAAAGCAAAGAGAAAAGACCAAAATAAACATCAAGGTCAGGTGTGGGGGAAAGGAGAAAAACAATCCCACATCCTTGAACCTGCAATAGTGCCCAGCTCTGTCCCACACCTCAGCACATTCCCTGGTACCACACACCCTCCCCATCCCTGGCATCTGAGGCCACTTCCCAGTTACCTGCAGATGCCTTGTAAAACAACAGGGAGTGTGAGGTTAACATGACTTAGGGAGTGATAGTGTAGCTTGGCAAATGTCAGAGCTTTCATCCTGTATGTTAACTTCCAGCCAGCAGGATCAATCTGCAGCAAAACAGTTATTTCATCATGACATTAGTTCACCTTTAAAGGCATATGGTAAAGCCTGCTTTGTGGCTTGCAGCAGATGAGCTTCCTATAATTACAATTTGAACTGTTCCACAGGCAGCTCTGTAGATAGTGGATCAGTGATTAAAGTTGAAATCACAGGGTAAGTAGTTCTGTGACACCCTGAGTCACAACAATCATCAAAGACTCAACTCTCGGGTTTCTGATGAAGTGGAGATAGCTCAGTGATTCAAGTAGGGGACTGAGACTCAAGTGCTGCTACTTGGAGGCAGGAAAAGAGCAGAGACATTCTTGAGGAAGATACTCAGTGCGTGCTATTGACTGGCCCCAAGCAAATCTTTAACCCTGCGTCTGGGAGAGAGCATGACTGTGCATCTCATTGTGGTGGGGCCCCCCTGTCACACCTGAGGATCACAGCCTCCGGTTAAACATTCCTCTTCCCCACTCCTCCCTTTGAGTTGAGGCCTCCTGCATGCAGGGCACAGCACTGCAGCACAAGGCTCAGCCCTGCTGGGGGTCCCCTACAGAGCTTTCCCTGAGCATCCCATGGGCAGCAGGCAGGGAAGGGAAAGCACTGCTGTACCCCCTCCTGACCCCCAGCAGAGCTAAAGGGCTTTTTATGGGTTTTTTTTTAACTATACAAGAAGCCAGCCTCCAAGTCTGCCCAGGAATGAGCAGAGACACAACCCTACCACTGCCTCTACTGGGAGGTAAGATGCTAAAAGCATTCCCTTGCCTGGTGCATCTCCCTTAAACCTTGCTGAAGCTGATACTGAGAGAGATCCAGGCCAGGAAAATCAGTGGGGGCCAATTTCCAAGATGAAAAACCAAACCAGTGGGATTGCCACAGCACAAAAGCCCACAGAGGAAAGAACTTAACTCCCAGCAGAGCAACACCTGACTCGTGGGCAGTAAAATGGATTAAAACATCAAAATGGAGTAGAACATCAGGCTGGATCTCAGCCCCAGCTCAGTCCCCCAGGGGCTGGAAGATTTGCTTTTTCCCAGCAGTCACACACAAGTCCAGGTGCAGAAGAACTGGAAAATGGAGGAATAGGGTAAAGAGAGGCACAGGGGACATTCCACCCACCCAACACAGACCAAACCCAAAGCTTTTAGTGCAGGAATTCAGAGCACCAGAAGATTTCCTACCAGCTTTGTGGTGCTCATTTTAAGAGGGCAAACCAAGGCAAATACATTAACTTGCCTGGCAAAGGGACAGAGAAAGATCTTCACCACAGGACACTTGGGGGCAAATATTTGCAGGAGACACTGACACCCAGAGAGACACAGGGCCCCCTCCCCTCACAGCCCTGAGCAGGGAAGGGTTAAGCCCTCGGGTGGCTGAAGCACAGTGCAGCACCAAGGTCCTTCCCAAGGCTGCAGGGAACAATGCAGCCATCACTCTATATTTGGCCTTTGCCCTTGGATCATTTATGACTTATTCTTCACCTCTGATGACCACAGCAGCAAGCTTTCAATCTCTTGCTCCCTAGCCTGAAGCTCTCCCTTCCCCCCATCCCCTTTTTTTTTTTAAAAATCACACCATTTGCAATTAAAAGGGACTGCCAGAAGGAGGTCTGGTCTCTCCCTGCCCCTCTGAGCCCTTTGCCTTGCAGCAAGACCCAGACTTGTGGTATGATACCAGGGCCAGGATGGGGTGGTGGTCCTGTCCTGTCAGGGTGTGGGGAGCAGGGGAACAGAGACATCTTGCTTAGAGCCTCCACTTCAGCCTTAGGAGGCTTTGAGAGAAGAAGCCAGTGGGTGATCACACCTGCAAGAGGAGCCTGGCCCTGGGATAAATGGTTCTTCCCCCAAGCCAGCAGCAGAGCTGGGAAAAGGGTTGGAGAAATCCTATCTGCCAGGCTCTACCTTCCTGCTGGGAAGTCAGCCCCTCCATCCCAAGTTCTCAGGAGGCCAAGGTGCTGAGCAGATGCAAAGCCTTCCTCCTGTAGTGACACACATGTAAGCAGGAGCTGCTGAGATTATACCAGATGTGTGTCACTCAGGAGAACTGCTTTTTGTTTTCCTGGGCCACAGCTTAGCTTTTATTTCATAGCCAAAGAAATTCCTTGGTAATGCAGTCCCTCCCCTACTTCACTCAAAAAAGTCTCTCTGATGAGAGACACACAACCTAATCCTGAGCACAGAGATAGAAGCCTCCCAAGTACACCTTATTCTGAGACACTTCTGTCAGGACTTCAAACAGCTTCTGGGGAGGCAACACAAAAACATTCAGGAGGGAAAGAAACCATTCTGCCAACATTAACATAAGTTTTGGGGGTTTTTTTCCCCCTCAAATCCACGTTGGTAGAAGCATTTTATAGCCAGCAACTTAAAGCCTTGGAGCTCCCAGCCCCAGAGGCTCTGGATGGATACCTGCTGCCTTTGGCAGTTCCTGGGTCCTGTCCATCCCAGAGGAGGAGGAAGGTTGCTCACCTCTGCTCTGCCCTTTCCAGGAGCTCAACTGCAGCCTGGAGGTTTGAGCAGCCCCAGGACCAACCAAACCCAAGCCCCACTAAGAGATGAGAAGCTACTCATCCATTTTTCATGGTAATGAGGATAAGGGAGAGTTGATTTTTAATTTTTTTTTTTAATGCCTACACCATTGCCTTCCCATTGTTTGTTTTTCAAAGACCAAGGTCAATGAAGCACTTCAGTTCCCAGGCACAGCTCCCCAGCCTAGCAGCTCCTAATCCTGCCTGACCAGAACCAAAGCAAGCTCTGTTTTCTCTTCTTCACCCAGATTTTTGGGAACATAAACCACAGCCAAGCTTCTACAGAGTCCCAATCCCACTCAACCCCACAAACTCACCCCTGAAGTCAACTAAATCCATAAGGGCTGATAGTATCAAGGGATGAGTCAAGAAGTCAATTAACCTTCAAAATCCTTTTTAAAAACAAAACAAAGGCAAGAACCAGAGCTGAAGTACTTGCTAGTGTCTCATAAGAGAATAATTAGATTATTTTTTTTTTTTACACTCCATATGTTTACACAATTGAGCAACAGTTTGAGACCCCCTTTTTATCCCTGTAAGTGGGGAGGGGAGAGGGCAGGCAGGTTTCAGAGATGCTGGAGACAAGCACCCAGCTTCTCCAGGGAGAAATCTGAGCATGCAGTGCAACAGCCTCAGCTCCTCCTCCTTCCTTCCCATTGCATATGCCTTCCAGTTGGTGCTCATTTGAGAATTACAGCTCTGTAAACACGAAAGGGTTTGCAGGATTGTTCCAGCTTTATGTATTTCTAGCAAGTATTTCCCCCCCCCTCCTCTCATGCAAAGTCTTATCTCCTCCAGCTCAGAGCACTGAAAGTTGCAATATAAAATTTGCCACTTTTTTTTTTCCTCAACAAAGCAAAAAGGAAATACTGCTGCTATTTGCTGCTGCTGTTTTGTATGGTTTTTTTGTTTTTTATTAAAAAAAGACAGTGCCCTCAGCTTTAACTAGCTAACTTCCCTGCAGAAACAGTACATTTCTTTTATGTGTTAATTTTTCTTCCTCTATTTACATTTCACAGCATGTAGTGAGGTGTCAGGCACTGAAGAACAAGCTTCTTCCACTTTCTTCTGAGATGACAAATATTCCTGGTGCAGAAGACCCTAATGCATCTGTGAATTCCACTATATTTATGCATTGTGCAGGAAGAGGCTTCTTCTGATGATGCAGTTTTCCCTAATGTAATTCAATTAATCTTCCATCAATCTTTCCCCCTGCAGGATTAGCAGGGAAGTGTCTTGGAGTCTCCCAAAGAGCTTTTCATCCAAACTGTGACCCATGCTTTCCAAGAAAAGGTCAGTCAGACACAAGTTCTCCTGTTTGGTTTCATCAACTCAATAGGTGCAGTTAGGAAAACAAAGTGGGTTGGTTCTAAAATATCCACCTAGGAAGTAATTTGTTTTATCAGAGCTGTTCAAGCAAAACACATGGAAAACTCCCAGAGAGAAGGAAGGTTGATTCCTGCCAGCAACACCACAAATAACCCAAGAGGGGCCCTGGTGGAATGGCACAGACAATTCTACATACACAAGAATTGCAAGCCAAGGTGAAAAGAGGTGCCTGAAGCTTGGCAGGTGACAGCAAACATCTCACAAACCACTTTATAACCCTGACCCACCATAAACAACATCACCAAGCACACCCTTCCCCCTTTTGTTAGACAAGGGCTCCAGATTCCCCCCCCTGCTCACAGCAGACTCAGCCCCCTCAGCAGAAGATCTCAATCCAGAAGTTGGTAACAAATAACCCCAGCATTAACCTCAGCCCCCAAATCTCAGATCCACTTTCAAGATCTGACATCTGCCCCCTCCTGCCGGTTCAGAAAAACAACAGCAGGAGCTTCAGCACTGCCATCAACCTGAAAAAGGGCATTGGTTTCCTTTGGTTTTTCCTTCCTGAACCATCTCCTGGGCTAAAATTCTCCACCTATGTGTGCACCAAATCCAAATTACCTTGAAAACCGACGGGCACACTGCCCAAGCCCCCCTCTGCACCCATCAGAAAATTATCTCCCAGAGCAGAGCAGGGGGGGTGGGACCAGGCAGTCCCTGGGGGCTTTCACCTTTTATTTCCTTGCTCCCCCCAGCTGGCTGCCTGCTCCTTCCAGTCTCTCCCCTTGCTGGCTCCAGCTCCTGGCCTCCCCCTGTTTCACAGGAGGCTTCTCTGCAGCTGGAGTGTGAAGTCAACTTCTCTTCCCCATGCCACAGTTTGCTGAGTGTTAACATTCGCCTTCGGTTGCTTTCAACCCCCCCCTCCCTCCCTTCTCTGCTGCTGACAACTGTTAATTTTGTCACATCAGCCACTTTTGTAGATTTAACTTTGCTCTCCTGCTCCAGCCATTGTAGCTGGATAATAAATCAGGAGTCTGGAGGCTTCACGTGGAACGCAAAGGCCTTTATGGTGCATGTGGAGATGGGAGGCTTTACATTTTTAAGTAGGACTTTGTCACGTTCATGAGGGGTAATAAAAAAATTTACATTTTGACTTTCAGGAGGAAGACGTGGTGGTGGTGGTGGAAAAATCCTGTTCTTGTAGCTCGGGACGTATGACATGCCTCAGAGCCCACAGAGAAGGTCAGATTGGACTTCTGAGCCATCATCTCAGCTCTGCCAGGCAAAAAATGGTGTGCAGCCTTCCCTGAGGATGCAAAGAGCAGGTCTTGCAGGTAATGCCAGATTTAACTAGATCTTCCTGCCGTGTCCCCTTTTGGAGTGTGGGCATCCCCAGCACAGGGAGAACAGCAGGATTTGCCCTCCAAGGTGAAGCCTCTCACACACACTGACCATCCAGCAGGGAAGTGCCCACCCCAGGGGTCCCCCCAGCTCCCCATGGTGTTTGCTGTCATACCCACACATCCACCTCCTGAGCAGGAGCAGGACAAAGGCTCCAGCAGCACCAGGGCCCAAAGCTGGCATATGCCTGCTCATTAGCCACCAGGCAGCATTTCCTCACAGGATCCATGTCAGAGAGAGCCTTGGCATCCCAAAGGGCAGAGGATTCCCTGCAGAGCCCACTCACAGATGGCAGCAAAGCCCTCAAACCCACGGGTGGCCCAGAGGAGCCCACACAGAGGGATGGCACCAACTTCCACCCACACCCACCTGGGAGGCTCCAGCAGAAGCAAGGAAAGGACACAGCAGAAGCCTCTCCCCAGTCAGCAGCTCCTGTAAAAGGGGGCAGCTGGTTCCTTGCTCCTGCTCAGAGCAGACCCAATGTGGGGTCAGGTGCAGCACAGTGAGAGCCACAGGACTCCCCCAGAACCAGCACGAGATGGGCAGGGGGGGCTGGAGCAGGCAGGGACAAACATTTACTTGTCTGAAAATAAAGAAAATTTTACAATAAATCCTCTCTCTTGCAGACAGGCTTTGGGGGAGGGTCTCCTATAGAACAGGAGCTGCCTTTCAGAAGGGGCTGCGGATGACCCCCAACATTTTCTGCAGATTCTCTCTCCCCATCCTTTCCCTTCTGGCCCCGGGCTCGTGGCCTCACAAACACCAAGGGTCCTCAGAGTCTGCACGGGCAATCTGTCCTTCCATGAACTCTGCCAGCTCGTGCTGGAGATGCAGAGTGTACCTTGGAGCGAGGCAGGGGGAAAGAGGCAGCAGCCTCCTTTTGCCCTGTGGAGGATAACCTCACATGCATATTATTTCCCACCACAATCCTACTGTTTTTAATTAGTGTGCTGTAAAAGGCAGAAGCACCACATCTCCAAGGGGAAAAGGAGGAGGGAAGAGGGGAGGGGGGAGACGGAGGAAAAAAAAAAATTAAAACAAAAAAAAAATCAGCACAGAGGATTCTGTCCAACTTTTCCAAAAGCTTAATAGATTTTTAAATGGGGTTATTAACACCACCTATGAATTATTTTAGGGACCTAATTATAAAAAACAAAACCCAGTTAATTAGGTTTCTTGAACTTGCCTTGACACAGGTGAAACAAGATCTCTAAATGCAGGAGGATTGAGAAGCGAATCGCTTCAAACAAAGAATCAATGAGTATTATTGCAGAACCAATTGAACAATTACTTCTTTAATTGTTGGCACCCTGCTACCTTCACTTAACAACAGGATGGATCAGCAGAGTTACTTAACCTCCTCCAGTAACTAAAAGTACACTGAACAGAACACCAGGCTTTGGAGGAGGTGCTGGAGGTGCGTTACCCCCCTGTCGGGGAGGGCATGGGGGGCACACCCCTCCCTGGCCATGGGGGCTTTCAGGACCTGGAAGCCACAGGGTCTTGATCCCAGGGCTCACCCCACAGCCAAGTACAGGTTTTTCAGGCTGTGCTTTCAGCCTGGCAAAAGGCTGAAGGGTTCCTCTCGCACCCAGCCAGAGCTGCAAGGGGATTTGGGATGCGCGGCTCGGAGTGAAGGTAGAGACAGACAGACAGACAGACAGACAGCCCTGTAAACAGATTTGAAAAATCCCAGCCTCGCTTCCATGCTGCAGATTTACTGTATCTGGGACAAAAAATAAAATAAAGACACAAACGGTGAAGAAGAAACAGAAGCCCGGCTGGGAGTAACAACGGCGGCGCCGGAGGAGCTCTTACGGAGCATCCTCCTGGGCTGGGCAGGGAGAGCTCCCAGAGCCAGCACCGGAGCCCAGTGCCTGGGAGTGACACCGAGCCCGGCTGCTGGAGCGCCCTCTGATGTTACCTGAGAGCGGAATAGGGGAAAAAGGGGCTGAGGAGGGGCTGCACAGCCAGCGGGGGCTGAGGTGCAAGGCTGGGTGCTCCAGGGAAGGTGGAGAGTGCTGGCAGAGCCAGGCTCAGGGGTGCTGCACCTGAATCCCTTCTCCTTCCTCAGGGATGCTGCACCAACATCCCTTCTCCTTCCTCCTCCATCCCATACAGTGCTGCACCTCTTCCCAAGGCAGCTTTGGCCCTGGCTCAGCAGAACTGTCAGCGTTTGTTCCAAGCTCTGCTGAGGACTCAGCTGCTGGCCAGGCTGCTGCACTAAGGGGATTAGCTCTGTCTCTGTTCCCTGTGTGCTGAGAGCAGAACCATCTCACAGCCAGGTCAACAAAATACCCCCCGAGCCAGCACTTAACCTACAGAGTGTAAAAACCCAAACAAGACCTCCTCACCTTGGAGGCAAGAGGGCTCCTGGAGCTGCTCCACACAGGCAACTCCACATCACACAGATCCCAAAGAGCATTTCTTAAATTCCCCCCCCTCTGTGTGTGTGTTGTGGGGCAAGTTCAAGCTCCAGGAAAGGACAGGCCACCAAAGCTCAAGAAAACCAAGTTGCTCTGAGTAACCTGACTTCAAAAGAACTGAAAAGTGCCTGCAGAGAGCAGCTGGGGACAGCAAAGGGGGTGCTGGGGCCTCCTGGCCATGCTGCCCCACAGTCAGCCCCTGTAGTCGTGGCAAATTACAGAAAAGTGCTACTGAATGAGCCAATAAAATGCTCAAAATATAGAGGTCATCTTTTTTATTGGCAGCTATTGCTAGGAACTAGGCTTGTAGGTTTTGGAGTGTAAATACAGCTTGAGAGTGCAGGTAATAAGAACAGAACACTGTTTTCTTTAGGATAAAAAAGAAAAGAAAATAAAAATTCCATTTTAGTATGTAGGAGCAAGCAATTCTCAGCTCCAAACACATAGCCCAGATAGCAGGAAAGCAGCCTGCACAGGGCACTTGTTTAATAGTACCAAGTTAATCTGAGCAGGGGAGATGGGGTGGCAAAACCTCAGACCTGCAGAGGTGAGCACTTGAGATGCTCATTGCTCAGGGACACTGTTTCAGGCACATAACATTTTACCCTTCGTAGCACTCCTCACCTCAGATGACTTTCTCAAGTCCATCATTTCACAGATGTGGAAGTGCCAGCTCTCCTGTACATTAACAAACCCTGCATCTCCCCCCACATGGCAAAAGGAGATGACAAATGCAATAACCCCTTGACAGTAGGAGAAAATAATACACAGCAAGTGGTATAGATTGGAAAAAATAGAAGGGAAGAGTGGGGATTTCTGTACACATCTGTGTAGCCCAGACCCAAAGAAATCTTCAAACCAAAAAAACCAAACAAAACAAAACCCTAAATCAAGCAAAATACAGTCCCTCAGGTGTCATCAGCAGCTCATTTACAGGCATTCTACTTGATAGCAAATACAAACAAAAAGCTGAAAAGCAGGATGCTTGGTCTGGCAGCAGAGAAGCAACTGCCTGATCCCAAACCTGCTAAAGCAAGTGGGAAAGGGGCTTGGAATCCCCAGGAGCTCCAGCAGCAAGACTAAGAACTGGGTATTGAATATTTGAGATCCTCCTCCTCCCAGGTGTTTTGCTGACAGCCTTCAGCAGCAACTCAGTACAGTGGTATTTTCATTTTTTTCCTAACAGCTTATAAGAATTAGCTCCTGTTTCATCCATTGAAATCCAAGTTCTAGTTTTCCTGAAGTCTACATTTTAAAATCTCCCAAGATGACACACACACCAGGAACAACATTTCATATACAGTGCTGAAATCTGACCAGAAACACCATATTTGAGCTTTAAAAGTAGATTCAATTAAAAAAAAAAAAAAAAAAAAAAAAAGAAAAACCACTTTTCCCCACGCATCGTTTTCCTTACATGAAAAAAAAAAAATCCTAATTTTGACCAGCTCATTTAAAAGCTTGTTTCAAGTCAGTTTTCTGTCTTTAGCAGACCACTTGATTTCACAAGTGTAAGAGCCCAGTTCTTAATAGGAATCAGCTCTCTAATTGTGAGCTCAACCTTTGCAGCATCACGATTTGGTACGACAGCAGAAAACACCCAGAACCCAAGTGACCGCTGGCGGACACTCAGATTTACAAATTACACTGCTTGTATTTTTCATTTTAAAAACTCAGACTTCTCATTCTTGTTACCATACCTAAATGTCATTTTTGAAGCACTTATTCTCTGCACCCTTTGCTAAAAGGGACCCTGCAGCAGGCCAGCCCCATGGGGGGGATGCTGCACCCATCGCTGCGGTGACGTTCGCGTTGTTCCGTGCGGGTGAAGAGTGGCAGAGGAAAGAGGAGCAGAGGGGGGCTGTGTACGAGTTTATTTTCACCAGTGTTGGGCAAAACCAAAACCCACACTCTTCACCACGGATGTTATTAAGCTCTTGTCAACCTCCAAGCACTTCCCAGTGAGTGCTGCTGCACCTTTGTGTACTTTAAGAAGGGGGAGGAATCATTCAAAGCCGGCAGCCCGGCACCACCGGTGCTGCGTGGCCCCCACCTCCCCATCCTTTACCCTGCCAATTAATCTGAACCTGACTGTCACCTTGACACCCATCAGAGCCCCTCAGCTCCAGAAATAAACTGATCAAATATGCAATAAGCGGTCAAGCAGTGTCCCCCACAGGCAAAGAGGGATTGGACTCTGTTTAGACGCGATGCTCGGCAGCCAGGATGCTCTCGCCGCTCGGATCCGAGAGGAAAGGGGATTCTCTTCCCCTTCACACTGTAACAATAACCAAATTTAGCTTAAGAAAACACACTACATTAAGTAGGAAACCTAATGGTAGCGTACTTGTTCATTTTTTAAATTAAATGATGTTCATTAAAGGAACATCACCTCCCCATAATTAATTTTGCTTTGAGAAGGAAAGGAAAAAGCTACAGGCAATTAATGTACCATGCAAGATCTAGTAGATGCTCCATATATTTTCTCCTTGTGACCACCCTCTCCTCCATAACTGCAGCTCTGCTTATCTTCCCTCCTCTTCTGGAAGCAAAGACCAAGTTTTTGCCAGGGATCACACAATCACACAACAATAACCCCCCCGACTGCCTCCCCCGGCCTGACAGCCTTTCAATAGGGTTCCACGTTCACCTACTGATATCTGCAATCATATTCTCCACTTCCCAACTTAGAGAGCCACGAAAAGTGTCACTGTTGAAGACACCCAGACAATGAAATCAATGGGACAGTGATGAGTCCTTACAGAGTAACATTTCTGCTGCACCAAGACCAATAAAAGCGTTTGGGTTGCAGTGGTGTGGAGGCAGGGAAGAGGGGACATTTTGGTTGGGTTTTCTAAACCACTGTGAGCATTTTTCCTGAAGATTTAAGCCTGACAGAAAGAACAAGAACATGCAGCCTGTCAGCCAAGAATGGCAAAGTAATCACAAATAAAATAAGATTATTCTTCAGCTGTGAATCAGTAGATAGCACTTCCTACAGGCCGGCGTGCACAAGACGGTGACACGTGTAAGGTCACAGACTGATACAATCAATAATTCCCCAAGCAGGGAAGAAGAGCCCAGTGGTTTCAGCAAATGACACAAATTAGCCCTCTCCCCACAGCTCTGTGCAGCTCTTTTGGAAGCCTGCAAGAACGAAACCCTCGTCACCCCAGGAAGGCAAAAGAATTCATCCCCATGCCTCCGTGTCCCTCTGTTTCTAAAGACAGGGATAAGGATGCAGCTCCGAGGTGTTTGCTTATTTTATCAAGCAGCAGATTGATTGTAGCTGTTGGATAAAAGCACTGACATTTCATAAACTGCACGGAAGAATTTTGCTGACACAACTCCAAATAAGACCAATTGGCTTAAAGTAACCAACACCTCTGGAAACATCTACAGGTTTGCTGCTACTTTTCCTACCTCGTCTCCTCAACACAAAGGTGTTGGCAAGAAAGGGTGACCCCAGGGTGAATCAGGAACATCACCTCAACCCCCAACACTTTCAGCTAGATTGGCATCACACCCTGGAGAAATTGTGAAGCTTAGAGGGCCATTGGCACAAATAAAAAGATGCATTTCTTGTAGCCAGGCAGGGCAGTGTACCAGGGGGGCACAGGGAGTTCCTGTCAGGTGAGAAGCAGGAAGCTCTCCCACCCCTAGAGAGGTGAAGTTCTCACATGTGTGTGGGATCCACACTCAGGGCTGGGACCAAGCTGACATCTGGCACCTTTTTTTCCACATCAGGGTGATAGGGCACAGCTCACCTGGAAGCTGGCAGGGCAGGGAAGGGCTCACAGCTGCCTCTCCTGTGGGAGGTTGTCCCATCCCTGTGCTGTGTTAGGGCTGACAGGAGGCTGCAGAGGTTGAAAAGCTGACCTGACAAAAGATGAGCGAACCCTCCCAATCACTGCCCCAAAATCTTCGCCTCCTAAGCAGAGCATCTCCTGAAATACCTCTGAAGCCCCTCCCTGGCCTAACCCTGCTTTCAGGTTTCCATTCTGGGAAAGTTTTGCAGATGATGATAAATATCAGAAAGAGGCAGTTTCAGCTCTTCTGATGATTCAGCACAACTCAGGCCACTTTCTCAAACACTGTGTCCACACAAGACCTCCCTAGAGCTTGGAGAGTTTTGCCCCTTCAGGTGGAGCCAGGCCAGGTCCTTCCCTTCTCTTCCCTCCCCACGTGTGTGCTGGAAACTCATCCTTTTCCTTCACACCCATCAAACCAGGCCTTTCAGATAGCTGTCTTTTTGAAAAACTGTTTGTGTAATGTATGAAGACTAAACTTGGATTCATGAATATTTGATTTAATATACATTTATTTCCCCTAAAGGAAGATACATTTTATTTAATACTGATTGCAGTTCTTATTACCTTCCTAAACCCAGCACAGCACTCAGCATTCCAATTATGCCAGCACGCCACAGTTATGGCTGAGAAAGCACTTTCATTATAAGCTTCTGTTTTTAGACACTTGTAAAACTCCCACCATCACATGCTCTTCCCTCACCCTCTCCTGCAAAACCAGTCCTTCTAGCAAAAGATGCTCAGGTTCCTTCTTAACCCAGACAGAGCAAGACTCAAAGTTGGTTGCATCAGAACCTCCTACTCATGTTGATTTAAATGTCTAATCGAGCACAGCTGACAACAGCAACAATATTTTACTTAAAAATAAATAAATTAAAGAAAAATTAACACCCCACTACGAAGTTCACATTGTGATAACTGCTGGAAGTGATTTTCAATCTGGACCAATTTTAATCCAACTGTGCAACACGATGTAGAGCATACAACCCTCCATACAGCACTCCTTGGGTCCCCTGGGCTTGCCCTGACACTTGTTGGAGACCTTGGATAAGGAGCACATGGAGAAGAAAGGGAAGCCAAACAACTCGTATATTTTTCCCCCACAAAGCTTGCATGTGTTGAAGAAATCCCTCCTCTCTCAGGAGATCAATTGCATTTATGGAGCAGAGTTACTGCTGAAGAAGAGGCAACACTTCTCAAGTGACATTTTGCCTGGTGTCTTTTATGTTCCTGGCTGGGATGCTGAGCATTCCACCTCACCCAGCAGTCCTCCAGCTGATTTAGGACAGCTCTGGACTTCTTAAGAGAAAAATACTTCCCACCTGTTATCTTCATGACTGCAGTCAATCTCAGCAGCCAACATTTGGGAGAGAGTTGGTTGGCTGGTTTTACAACTTAAATGGTGCTAAAAAGAAACAACATAGGTCATCCTGCTTCCTCTCCCCCAAAGTGTTACAAAGCACTGTGTAATGCATTCACCATCACTGGGGCTTGGGGGAGTCCCTTCAGCAGCTGCTGAAACACAGCCCTTTGGGAGGTAAAAAACCAGCCCCTCCCTGGCAGAACCCAGCAACATTTCAATGGAACATTTAAAAAAAATAGTACTCATCCAAAGGAGGGGAGTACGTGCACTTGGAGGGGAAAAAAAAAAAAAAGCAATCAGGGATTTCATAAAAATCATAGAATGTCAGGTTGGAAGGGACCTCAAGGATCATCTGCTCCAACCCTTCTGATATTATTGTTTGTATGAGATGCCTCAGCACCTCGTTAAGCTGAGACTTCAAACTTTCCAAAGAGGGAGAATCCACCCTGGAAGAAGCATCTCCAGCATCTGACAGTCCTCATGGGGAAAAATTTTTCCTCTCATATTCAGTTTTTTTTTTTTTACTCTGGGGTAACAGCTTTGCTTTCCCCATGTGCCCCTCTCAGCATCCTGCTCCCTTCTTTAATGCTCATGTTATTCCAGGACAGTATAAATTTACCTGACAAAAACCTAAAGGATGGAACTGAACGGGGGGAATGGACTCAATAGAAAGGCACAAGGTTTGTTTTATTTTTTTTTGCACAGTGCCTTTTATCCCAGTACTTGATAATGCTTCAGCACACACAGCTCAAACCTCCTCCAGCCCTCTCCTGGAGAGCCACAAATCTTCCCGTTTTACAGACTGGAGAACCAAAGCACAGAGGGATTTGAAGGCTGAATCCTGGGAGCATCAAGCAAGGGAGCTCATCATCATCACCCCCCAGCCCCAAAGCCCTCGGATGTCCCCGGAGCAGGGGTGGCCCTCTGGGGACAGCGGTGGCCATGCCCGGCCCGAGGGCTCCCTCTCCTGTTCCAAGATGCTGTGACCTTCAGGACAACACCAAACCCCACCCGGAGCTGCAGGGGAGGATCAGGCCTGGGTTTGGGGCAGTATTGCCAATGACTCTGCTCCAAGAAGGAGTGAAGGAAAGCCTCAAAATAAGGATTTCCCTGGGGCAGGGTGGTGCTGGGCCACTTGGCTTCCCTGGATCAGCACCAGTGCCAGAGTTTTGGCTCAGCACATTATCCAGAGGATGATTTCTGTGTTTACTTGCAGCCTTGCTCCTTTGTTATGCACACACACATGCACACAAAACATCATTTTTGCTTCCTCCAGACTTCTGCCATCCCTTCCTGCCTGCCAGGGGGAGGAGGGAGGTGAGGGCTGAGCCCAGGGTGCTTCCTCCCACAGCCTTCCTCTTCACCTGAGATCAGGGGCCTGGGCTCCAGCCCTGCCCAGGGATATTTCCTGCCTCTTGGCTCAGCCTCTCCAATCATTATTAATCTTGCTGGCCTGTGTATATTCATTAGGTAAACACTGAAACTGGGATGTTGTTTATTGTCTGCTCTGTACACATCATAACCCTGGGAAGACAAGATGAATTTGACAGCTAATGTAAAAATTACAGCAGGCAATATATCTTAGATTTGGGTGGAACACCAAGATGAGAGTTAATCAATAAAATCCTAACTTAGGTATTGTATGAAATGGCACTTCATTCATTATTAGGAGATGGTATAAAACGTGATTTACTGGTTTGATATATTGGCCCTTCACCTTAGGGACCTATTTTCAAATCCAGTCCAATCCAAAGTGACTAAAGATCCCTCTAGCCCGAGGGCTTGGGAAGGATACTGTGACCAGGAATTTTCTGAGCTTCCTTCTAACACATGGTTTGTGGGCAGAGGAATGGCACGTGGATGGTGGAAGGGTTAGCCCCAGAAAAGTGCATTCACAGAAACTCAGTCACTTCCTTTACAAACCAGAAAGTAAAAATAAAACTAAAAAAAAAAAAAAGGGTTCTCAGTAGCTCTTCAACTCCACTGAATTCTCCCAGTGTTTTTAACTCCATACTAACACATTAGCTTATGCTGGAGCAGCTGCTGAATCATTCACACTTGATTTAGAAGTCTGCTCCACATAAAGACAACTTTGCTCCAACAAAGAACAAGTTTAACTCCCAACATTAACTGGAATACTCCAAGAAGAGACCTCTCATGGAAATGTTCTGCCAAGGTGCTCCTTTATCTCCATTCCTCTGCCACTCCAGGAAAAACACCAAGGAGACGCTCACAGGCTCCAGCAAAAAACATCCCAAGCACCCTTGAAAATTGTTTCTTTAATTACTTATTTTTCAAAAAAAACCCTGCAGCTTTTGCATCAGGGGGTTGTACCACAAGGCACAGCACAAACTCAATACTGTGAGTGACAAATATTGTTGTGACAATATTTGAAGAAAGAAAAAAAAAACACCAAAATAACTAATAATACATAGAACAACCCCCTGGTAGCACAGCCCATCCTCCCTGTTCAAAAGGCACAGAAACCAGGGGTTTGCTCTCCTGCTGTCTTTTTACAATCAATTGCTCCAGGAGACCTTGTACAAAAGACCTGGCTCAGGTGTCCTATGAATCCAGTAGCCATCACAGCCCAGTAAACCTGAATGAGAAGTGGAATGATTTAGATGCTAATGACTAATGGAGTGATATCTGTCCCTGCAATTGGCAGCCATGCAGGAATAGCAGGGAGCTTCCTCAGGTCCTGTCTGTGCAGGGAGAAAGATCCCTTATCACATTTTATAAGTTTACATTTATAGGGCAAATAAAATACAGCATTTTTTAAACCAGGAAGCATTTCAAAGAACACTTTTTTTTTCTGTATAAAAATCACAGATAGAATTTAACTTCAAATACTTTTCTGTCTCGGAAAAAAAAATCCAGTGAATGGATTACCTTGTTGAGTAACAGGGGAGATTTCAGTTGTCTTTGTAATTGCACTTTTTTTTTTCTTGCTGGCTTTTAAACATAAAAGGAAGGTGACTTTACTGCTGTAGTAAAACGATAGGTCCTAGTCAAAAAAATCAGAGTATTAACCCCCTCGGTGCTGCTTCAGTTCCACAGGCACCTTTTCAAGTCTTTCTGCTCAAAACATCAGTGGTAAATTTATCTCAAATGCTCTAAAGACAGCAGGGTTTTTTTATTATTTCTTTTTCTTTCCAAAAACCAACAGCTAATTCTGCCAAGCTCCTAGAAATTAGATTTTGAGGACCTGATCATTGTTCACTGTAACCAGAGAAGTGGCTTCCCCTGAGAAGAGGAGGCTGTGGCATCAGGCTGAGTGACTACAGGTGAGGTGGCTGCAGACAACTCCTGGTTGTTGAACACTCACTCCTTGGGGCTGAGCATCCCTTCCCATGCCAAGGATCTGCACCTTCCCTTGGTGCTTTTCATTTGCACTGCCATGGTTTCCAGAGCAACTGGGACCTGCATTCAGACCACTTCAGCACACTGGGTCAGAAAGGCAGAGGTGGTGAGTAGAAAGCTCTCAGATCCCACTGAGCTGCCAGAGGACACCCTGCACACTCTGCCAGAGAAGGAAACTCGGTTTAAAACCCATGTTCTGTTGGACTGCTGTGGAGCTACTGATCAGCTGGAAGTACCAACTAAAACTCTGCATAGCCCTGGCAGATTGGGTCAATACCAAAGGTTTTTAGGTCAACACCACCTCCCGGGTTGGGACAGGCAATGCCAGCATCAAGAGCTGCCCTTGGCAGACCCCACAGACTGCTGGCAATCACAGCTCCAGCACCCTCCCCCTGCTCTACCAGGGGGACAGAAAGTGTTGAGGCCAAGTTGGATGCTTCAGCCCCCCCTGCATCCCTCTCCTCCCTGGTTCCCCGTGGCTGCACGCCTTCAATGCCAAAAGAATTTTCACACTGTCATCTGCTCGTGAATAAGATTCTGCCTGTGTCTCTCCTGAGAGCAGCCACATTGCTCTCCCCTCCTCCCAGACATGGTTACAAGACAATCAGTTAAAGGGAACAAAATTAGATCTCCCAAAACAAACGTGGAAAATGCAGTGCTTCACCCCCTCCTGGTTTAAAACCAGCACAAACTGCAAATAGCAAAGTGACACTTCTGAGGTTTCTGCAGTCCCAGACAGGGAGCAGAGCTGGAGGGAGGCAAAGTCTGGGGCTGGAGATGCAGCTTCCCTCCAAATAATCATCCAGGAGCTAAATAGACCTTCCTCAGACAGACAAATAGACTAAAATAGCAAAGCTCCTGCCATTCAATTACCACTCCTGGTCAGAATTTACTTAGCTTCTTCTGTCCTGGATTCTCTACACGGCTATTTATGCATTTCCCCTGCCACCCTAAATCACCACCACTTTTACTGCATCCCTCTTAGCAGGCAGAGGTTGTCATTTATGTTCCAGACATGCCGAGGAAGGGCTGAAGGGAACAGCCCCTGACCCAGGTCACAGGGCTGCCTGCAGCCTCAGCCCCACTGTGGCACAGCACTGCCACCAAGGGGGACAGAACTCCACGAGTGGGGGGATGGAGATCACACAGCTGGAAAGATTTCAAAGCTGGTTCTGGGGCTGAGAAGGAAGCAAAGTAGACACTTGCTAAACTCACAGTTTGCTCTCACTCCACAGAGCAGGGCTGCTGTGAAACCCGATCCTCAGAGCACTTGGTGGCCAGGACATCAAAGGTGCAGCTCCTGAAGGACTTCAGAGGCTTCAGCTGGGTGGGAAGCAGCAGAATCAACACTTTTTTCTTAGCTCTTCACTTCCCCATTGGGCTGATCCAAAGCACCTTACGTGCATTAAAAAGTCAGCCCCTCCTTTTCCACAGCTGTGGATCAGACCTCCCTGTTTGCCTTCCCAAGTGCCCACCTGGCAGATCCACCTTCCAGCACTGCCAAGGGTTTGCAGTACCCTGGGGCTGCAAGACTGGCTCCCCGGATGTCTGTGTCCAAGCTCCATTACTGCCCTTCCATGAAGCAGAGTGTGGACTCATTAAAAATCATCCTTTCATAGAACAGAACATAGAAGGACCAGAGAGGAACGACTTTGGCTTTGTATCTGAGCTCAGCCCAACACCTGATTGTTGTTTGCTTTCATAAGGGCAAGGGGAGTGACAGCAGTCACAACACCAGGCTTTGGCCCCATGGCCAATTTGTCCAGTTGGCTCCAGAAAGAAACCAAAAAGCACCAACTTACTCATGCAAACTGGCCCAGGGCTAATAGAGAGTGAACAAAACCCAGAGAAACAACCAACAAAACTCAGCCTGACAAGCCTCTAGCAATTAACTTATTGCACACAAACCCTTAATAAAACAATGCACATTTCTTTAAAAAAATTGAGAATTAAAATACCTGGAAAACAACAGCCCTCAAAGTTATATACACACACATCAAACTACCCCGAAACAAAGGAATTAAGATTCTAAAACTATTTTCAAATAAAATTTACCTTGGAAAACCCCTCACACCTCTACTTTGCAAGCCAAAATTACACCTAACATGAAATGAATGCAGCAGCACAGTAGTGTGATAGTACAACCACAAGTCCCAAGAGTTGTTCTGCATTTGGAATAAGCCCTGTGTTCCTGCTACAGCAAGACAAATAATTTTATAAGGAGTGAGCCAGAAGAACACGGGGGTGCACACACAAATTATCAAGCATCTCCAACATGTTTAAACACAGAAAAAAAAAAAAGAATGAAACAGCAGATAAAATTCTTTGTGAGAACAAAAAGCCTTAACAAATATTTCAAATAAAATATTGACTTGAAATCTATTTTGTGAGCAGTTGTGTAGGAATAATCATCCAAAGAGCATGCAAAAAGTCAGTGTTGCTCATTATGCATTTTCAGCTCTCCATTCTGCCCCTGCCTTTGCAGGTGGGTCTCACACAAAAGCAAGCATTAGGAGGATCTGGAAACATCAACGTGTTTAATGCCATGCAAGACACTTTCAGATCTTCTCTTGGGTGCCAGAGTCTTGCTGCACACAAGCCTTGTGCTCTCCATCCTTGCTCTGTGTGTTCCTGCCCTCCTTCTGATGGAGGATTTAGCTCCTTGTTGTCAGAGGATGAATGTTTTTATTCTGTTTGCTCCCAGGCCAGTATCAAAAGCTCCCAGTACATGGGTTAACCAGATGATCCTTTAATACACAAAGGACCCCCAAACAGCTTAACCTTAACCCATCCGTAAAGATTCCACCCAGCCTGCTAATGCTGTCCTGAGTCCTGTTCTCTATTATTACATCTGAAATCCGTTAAAATTTCACACAATTTCCTGCACAGCAGTGTATATAATAGTGCTGGGAGCCAATATGTTTCTATAATTGGGCCTGTAGTGGGGCAGAGTCCAAAGCAATTAATCCAGCCTCCTTCCTTGTTTGCACCCATATAAAGCTGACAGGGTAGAGAGTAATTGGAAGTGAGCGGCCTCTATCCCCTACTTTAAATTAATATTTTCCTGTTCTGATTTAATTTCACCCGGTACCAGTGACACAAAGACACGCCATGTCAAGCACTAAGTAATCTGCAGCAGCTGCCTTAGGAGGAAACTTTTATTCATCAGTAATATACTGACCTGTATATCACTCCACATACAGTACACAATATTCCTGTCAAGCAGAGAGCTGCGTTTAACTCTGTATAATCAGCAGAGATGGGAGGGAAAAACCCCAACAATATATAGCATCTGTACAGTCCCATATATATAATGTGTGCATGGGAGATAAAAAAAAAAACAAAAAAACAAAAACCAAAACACACACAACAGGAATTCAATCATTAAAAACCCAGCTTTCCAAAAGGAAGGGAAAAAAAAAAATAAATGGCAAATATAAAAAACATGCTAATCAGCAGAGCCAAGAATCCATGCAAATGAAAAGCCAGGAGTAATGGCCAAAACACCCAGCCCATTAAATCAAATCACTGAGAAAATAATGGCTAAACTCTCTCTTACTTGTAACACTCAATTTATGTAGTCAATATGGCTCCGAATGAATGAGTGAAGGTACTAAGAGCACAAATCTAAATTCAATATACATATCTTAGAAACCCCCCCAGCACACACACTCACACCCTGACAAGCCACAGAAAGCTGATGTTGCTGTGGTATGGCAGCAAAAAGGAAAACCAGCTTCATTTCAGATGATTCCCTCTTTACAGCAGCCAAAATATCTAAATATACATCCATTATTGTGACAAGTCCACAGCTGCCAAGGAATAGATGGGACCAGGCAGGGCTTGGGAGGAGGAAGAGGATTGAGATCCCTCTTCCCCTGTACACAAGTTGCTGTTCCTTGAGCTTCCCTTAGCAGTGAGCTGCACATCTCACAACCTCGTGGAAGACACTGAAGCTGTTTGCACTTCAGTACCTGGGATGTTCCCACACACCACCTAAGAAGAATGCAGTATATTTTTTACACCTATCTTGACTGCTCAGACATGGACCAGAAGCAGGACCTCTTGCTTGAAGCAGTTACTTGATAGAAACAAGGTTTTTATTTTCCAAATAAACAGGAGAGCAGTGTTAACTCCCCTTCACAGATTTTTCAAGCTCATTCAGCAACATTCTGGGGGGAATTTGAAGGTAACAGTTTCTTTTTATCCAGTCCTCATTTAAGCAGGGACAAGAGTGGATGATTTGCTGGAGGATACCAGGACAGCCACAGCTTCCCTCACCAAAGACCTCCTGGCCCCCACGTTCCCTGTGAATGCTCAGCACGTGTGTGGGAACCAGAGGACCTGTTTGCAATGTGAAGGACCTCATGCCTTCAGCTCACATGGACTCAAACACCCCAAACTGGAGATGATGGTTTAAACTGGTGCTGGCCATGCAGCCAGGCACAGTGACACCCAAGTTCATCACTGCCACAGAAGGAGCTTGTCTGTGACTTACAAGTGTGGTCTCAGGAGACTCCTGAGGGACATGGCAGCTTAGCCCTCTGTGGACCAGCAGCTTATTTCCAGTTGCTTAAATTTTCTCCTCTTCTCTTACTCTTGATTCCACTGGATTTTCTGCCTCCTCACTAGTATTACATTTTCATTTACAGGCAACGTGCTTAGGCCAGAGCTGATCACCAGCACTGGCAGGTAGAAGCAGAGCTGACACAGGAGCCCTGCACCAGAGCACAGCCAAGCTGCCAGATGATCCTACAGCAGCAGCAGCCATACCCTCAGGAGACCCCATCTGTCCCCCACCCTCAGGTGCTGAGGCTGTTGGACATCACTCCCAGCTACCATGTGTATCCACTTCCTCACACAAACACCTCCTGCCTCTGCTTCAATATTTGGCCCACAGCTGAGGGCACCTGAAGGTCTTTGCACCCCCAGGGTTTGATCCCCTGCCAGCAGTGGCAGTCTTAGCACTGCAGCAGCAAGAAGCTTGGGTTCTTGTTATCCATCACCTGCCAAATCCACTTGCACCAATGCAAGACTTCTAAATCTGAGCTTGGTTTTTTGCACCCAAAGGTAAAAAAAGCTTTTTCCAGATGATGCTTTAAACACAACATGTGTCCCATTGTGGGTCTGCAACACATGAAGCCCAAGCACAATAGGTACCAGGGAGCAGCAAGCTGGTTAGTTAAGCATGGCAAGCTGCAGCACAAGGATCCTTTTTATTAAAAAAAAAAAAAAATGCAATGACAACACAAGCAAAATACCTAACTGCACATCCCCCTGCTCTTACTCAGCAGTTTGTCTCAAGGCCACCCTGAAACAATCCAAGCCTTCTTACCTTTTTTGTTAAATCCTGCTGTCAAAAATAGTAAATAGGGAGCAAATAGATCACACCAATTCCACTCATTATTTCCATTGATTTTAAGTCTGGACAGGGCTATTATGATCATGTTACAAATTGTCTATTTATAGAAAGAAAAGTTTAAAAAAAAAAAATGGCAAATTATCTGTTCTTGTGCAAACTGATGGGCAGCATTATAACCAGCTGTTATCCTTCCCTCCCGAGGTGGCTGCAGTTAGTGGCAGAACAAATGATCCCTTTGTGCAGTTTTGCATAAATGTTTGTCAAGTGTCTCGGGCTTCTCTCACAATGTTGGCTATTAAGAAGCAGAAGTAAAATTCCCCAGAGCAGGAGTGTGTGTGGGGAGTTATCCACTTAGGCTAAAGCCCTCGTCAATCTATTTTTTATCTCCTGAGATTCTGCATGCAAACAGGGGAATAAAGTCAGGGATCACCACGCAAAGGGTGGGTGCAGCAGAGCAGGCAGGTGCAGGGAGCACTTCAGAAATTCTGTGGTGCCACCAAACCTTTTCTGGCTGGCAAAAAAAAAAAACAACAAACCACTGGGGCCAGCATTAAAAACAAAACCCCAAACAAAACACAAACATCCAAAGCTTTTGAGCATCAGCCTTGCAGCCAAGCACCCCCAGCACACTTCGATTTTGATGTACAGTTTGAAACAAATCAATAGCAGTATAATAATACTCAGCACGCTGTGTAATTTTTATATCATTAGTTTTCATTTTCCGCTCCCCATGCATCAAAAAACTTACAACGGGCTCGTAAAGTTTATTTAGTATTCCATGAATTCCTAATCAGTTTCATTTCATAATGATTCAGAGCGGCCGTTGCCAGGGCCCCGGTGTCAAAAAAGAAAAAAAAAAAAAAAAAAAAAAAAAAGAAAAAAATCAATAAAACCAACACACTTTTCCTGATGGTGGCTGCAAAAGGATCTATTGTAGGGGAATTATGATTTATGTCTGGGCTGCACCACGAGCAGCAGCAAGCGACAGCAGGGCTCAGGAGCTGAGATGTTGGCCAATAATGATTTATATGCACAGCTCTGCTCTCCCCACCTCCCCTTGCCCCACACCCCACCACGGGGCTCCAGTGCAGCACCAGCTCTGGCTCTCCTGAGCACGAAGCCATCCTCGGGCCCACAGCTCACCACTGCTGTCCCCACAGCCCCCTGGGGAAGGACAGGACACCGTGGGGACCCCCCCTCCCCTGGTCCCCAGGCTCTGGGGACAATCTGTGCAGGTCCAGATGAGCACGGGGAGGGTTCGATTTTCAGCTCCCTGCAGAAGGTGCCCATTTATCTTGGGGCACCCATTCTGTCAAGCCTGGCTGGGGGGGGGAAGCTGCTGTGTGAGGGGCTCCACGAGAACCTCTGTGTCCCCTGTGCAGGTTTGGGCCAGAAGAAAGTAAGACCATGCAGGGAAATGAGGACAGAAGGCCCCGAGGTACTCAGAAAGTTAAAGACTTTTAAAGAAAAAACCCTTTTCTGCAGACTAAGGATGCAAAATCTGAAGGAGGTGGCTTGCCCTCTGTCATCTGGCACAATGTCCTTTAAAATATGGGTATTGTGGGTTAGGAGAGTGGAGGATGGCTCTAACTGGGAATTTGGAAGGTGCTCATATACCAGAAGGAAGGAGTAATGTGCAGAGATAGCACTGAGTTCTGCTTCATTTAATATGTTAATCAGGTTGGTGGTTCTCCATCAGGGAAAGGGAAGGGCAGAGTATTTGAAAAGAGAAAGCATATTTTCCCTCTTTAACTCAGCAATAGAACCAGGATGGCAAAGCACTGCTTTAATATCCACATGGATTTGCCTGTATCAATGATAAAAATGGTATTTCAGACACTCTGTGTAGTTCTAAAAAGCCAAATTCCTGCCTGGTGCATCAAAACAAACCTCAGGGTTCAATTAGAGCTCTGGGATTAATTTGACAGACTGAGGGAAGCAGACACAAGCCACACACAAAGCCCTGTGCTTCCTGTGAGAATCTCTAAGTTAAAAGGAACAAATTTATGTGTTAAACTGAGTGTGTAAACATTGAAAATTGTGTCTTCTGGTTTTTAAGCATCCTGTATTTAAATGGGTCATACTTGTAAGATTTTTCTCTGTTAAAATACACACCTGAAATGCCCTTTTAAAAATGAAGCCAAGATTCACACCTAACTTGCTCATCACATAAGCTCCAGATCTTTGGCTCAGACATTGCTTGGGCTTTCTACAAATCCACAGAGTTAGAAGGTTGAAAATTAAGTATTCAGCACCAGCACTTCAGCAAGACTCTAGTAAACAAAGGGGAAGTTTAAGTTGGAATTATGCCACTTGGTTAATAACAAGCAGTTATTTTGAGATGATTCAATAGCATGGGTGAAATGAAGGTCCCAGTGACAGTATTTCATCTATTTATTTACATATGTCATGTTCACACACACATTCACACTGTTTGCTGATTATCTCTGAGAAGCAAAGGTTGAGACCCAAGCTTCTCTTGGTCTCCCCCCTCCAGCATAAACATGGTCTTTGGAAATGAAGAGTGCATCAACTAGGAAAGCACTCAGACACCCAAGGGTGCCACTGTGCTTATTTGAGGAGGAATTCTCTGAATCACTGGAACACAGCATCCCCTTTAACAGGAACATGCAGGAAGTCATTAGATATTTTTAGTTCTTTCCTTAGTCTTGGACAGCACAGCTGACAGACCTCTGCTACCAGCAGGTAGCTGAGTCTAACACAAGTAATTAGCCACCAGCTTTTCAAATTTCTATTGCATTTTTGAAGCGAGACAACTGATTTATTTAGTTTTACATTAGGCTGATGAATCACGGTGCTTCAGGGAAAATGAAGTGACACAGGAGGTTTTGTACAGCCCTCCAAGCCAAGAGCAAGTTTCACCACCTTTTCTCTCCAGACTCATTCAGATCAAACAAGGGAAGGCCAAAGAGATGAGATCTGGCACAGGGTTCAGGGGTGGCAGGTAGCAAGATGCAGCCCGCACTCAGACCAGGGGGAGAAAAGGGAGTTCAGAAAAGAAAGATGCATAAAATGGTGAATGGAAGATGAGAAACTTGCACTTCATGCCTAGAGCTGCATCCTCCTGTTCAACCATGGTTCACTCATGCCCACCTCCAACATGCTGAGCAGTGATTTGCTCATCAAGGAGCCCCACAAAAGGCACAGGTTCCTAACAACCAGTTGTGACTCCCCAGGAGGGAAGGCAGAACTGGACCAGCAGGCAGCACACCCCCTCATGTAAATAACTTCTGCAGAAGGAGGGATAGCTCTACTTTTACCACCTTAGAATTTCCCCCAGAAATTACTGGACAGGCTCATTAAGACCTACAGTCTTATTTAAGAGTCATTTTTTAGAAAGACAAAAAACCCCACATGGACAACACCATTACATTTTGGTTAGCATAAGTTAGCAATTTCAGTACAGCCATATTAAAAAGAAAATAGGGTTTCCTTCCCCTCAAAAAAAATCAGATGCTACTCAGAACTGCACTTTTATTATATGGGATTGGGGAAGGGGGGGATGGCACGGCTAAAATATTGAGATTTAAGGGAAAAAAATAATCATGGGTTTATGTTCTGAGGCTCCTGTGAATATTTTCAGCATATTTCACCATATCATTGCACGGTGGGCTCTGTTCATGCTGCCAGAATGGATGTTCCATCATTTCTATAGTGGGCCTGTGTGACATTCATTAAGTGCAGCTACAAAGGGAGAGGGTTAAACAGCACGGCCTCTTTTCTCTGATTTGGTCATACATCAGCAAGTGCTCCAGGTTAAATGCCCAGAATCCTGCAGCAGATGGATAGGGAGAAGGAGAGCAGCAGATACTTCACCCCACACTACTTAACCCAGGGAAATGAGTCTCGGAGTCGGTGTCATGGTAAAATATGGAAGCTCACTCAGATAATGTGCAGTTGAAAATTTTTTTCCCAAGCCTTTGCAACTGACTGCACGTTAAGATACCAAAGCCCCCCTCTCCTGCAAACTGCCAGCTCACCCCAGCAAATAGGAGCTATTTTGGCATGTATTTTATCTTTATTGACTAGCAAATAAGAATTTTAACCCATGGTGCAATCAGTGAGATGAGCTCAAAGCATTTCTTCACCTCTAATTTCACCCCAAGAGTAACTCTGCACTGGGAAGTTTATTTTTCCTTACCCAAAGTCCTGATACTTTAAAGCTACCAGGCTGATGTGCTGGAGCAGGGACTGAAGAACTGCTCACAAAGTAGTTTCAGGAGAGATCCAGGACCTCCCATTGCCAGGTGCTGCACAAAGTGGGGCACCTGTCCTGTCCCCCCAGGAGCTGCACATCTCACCTGAGGTTCCTCTGCACTTGGTCAGTTGACTAAAATGGGTTCCATAAAGCTAAGTCTAAAATTTTACTATCTTTGTTCACATACAGAAAGGAGAAGGGTAAAGGTGAAGAAATTGCTAAGAAAGCAGGAGCAAAGCATTCAGTACTGCCTGCTTCAGTGTATTCTAACCCCAACATGAAAAGTGTAAAAATCAGAACCAGCTACTCAATGCCAACAAAGACACAGCCAACACACAAGTATTTGGTGCACACATGATCATCAGGCCCTGTAAATAATTTACATTCTGACATGGAGAAATAACTATCGAGTTGTAACCAGAGGATCTTTTCCCTTAATAATCACAATGGAAAATCCAGAGCCCTGCTACCTCTATTGTGTTTTTTTTAATATCTCAGAAATAATTGCTAATCAAAGCTTCATGCGGTGGGGCCAGTAGGAAGTGGATACATGTCCTCAACACAAAATTTTCGTGTGAGCTGAAGGAGTGGGAAGATGCAGGGACACCTAATTTCCACCTTGCAATCCAACTCCATCTGATGAAAAAGATTGCCCAGCAGTCAAAAATCAAAGTCACACTGTCCTGGGGAGAGCCGGAACGGTGACAGGTCCGAGCATGCCGGGAGAGCAGGCATGCAAGCAAGTGAAAATTTGGTCTCCACTAGGTGTGGAAAGTCAATGTTATTTGTTTTTAAAGTTATTTTAGCAAACATGTAGTTTTTGTTCTCTTATCAAGCCTGATTCAATACACGGGGGTTCTACTATCTTATTAACCTTACCAAGTCTTTTCCATTATATTTTTTTTTTTAAATTATTCCCGTTTATTAATGCCAACTCCATCACAAGACATTCAGTTGGCTTCCCTGGCTCTGTGGTGGTTACAGTAGTTCAGGATTTGTTCTCTCCTGGCAGATGAAAGAAAATTTACACAGAAAGGAAATAGTTTAGTGGCAACTCCTTATCACTAAAATATTTAACATCTAAAAGAATTTTTAAAGCTGAGTAATGCAATACACACTTAATTAACAGCTTGCCTTGCTAATTAGGTAACTCCTGGCTAATGAGGTAGCAATAAGCTGAGCAGCAGTCACATAATACAAAGATAAAGTCTTCCCAGGCAATTTGCTACTTCTGTCACAACAACTCCTAACACTTTTCCTTCCCAACTGGCTTTTCTCCCCCCTGAAGCAGCCAGCTCTGGGGAAGTGCTGAACACAACATTAACAGGCAGAGGCTGTTGTGTTCCCTGCCCTGCAGCCTGCTCAGTGCTGGCCCAGGGACACTGGGGAGGGAGCACCACTCTGCAGCCCCAGGCTCCCTCCCAAAATCCAGAGGAGCCTGGTAGAGCACACAGAGCTCCCTCACAGCCCAGCCCCAGGGGCACAAGGCTGCCTGCAGACCCAGGGGCTGCTGTCACAAACCTCACCCACAAGCACCCCTCTGCTCTTCCCACAAGGACATCTCCCTGCCAGACTTTCTACCAAGAGGAAGATCCAAGCCCTGTGTTTCAGGGTCAGCATGTACAAGATGACCACAGGACTGGCAAACCAGTGTCACAGGGAAGGTGACATTTGGAGAAGAGGAAGTTCCAACACACACAGCCCATGTTTGAGTTGCTCCTGTGTTGGGGTTCAGTTGGAGAAGCTGCTTCCTTGCTCCATCTCCCAGAAGGTGGCATGGAGCCTCCCAGAGAGACAAGCCAGTTGCCCAGAAATCCTCTCCCAGCTCCCTTCAATCTCTGCTTATTAGGAATTAATTATACTGCAACAACACAGAAGGTCCAATGCAAAAAGATACTCCAGGGAAAAAAGAACCATGTCTGTCTGTCTGTCTCCAACTGAGAAGGCAAACATCCAGACTAGAAAAGAAGGCTCCAAAGATCAAGGGTTTTCAAGCTCTTGTCCAAGTGCCTCTCTACCTTCTGGAAAGTTTTCTTCACTTCTCAACCTCCCCAGCACAACATTTTAACCTTCATAGTGTCCAGCCTGCTGTCATGTTTGAATGAACCATTACTACATCAAGCATGAACTACAGCTGCTCTGCTTAGAGGAGCAGTTTCAGAGAACAGGAACAATTCTCATCAGTGCTTAAAAGCATCTCACACTCAGAGGAGCTGATTTCAAGTCAATATTCAGTCTCTTGGAAATAATTGAGTTGAATAGAGAGACATTTGAGGGTGACAGTTGGTTGTTTCTTAATGAAACAAATTTGGAAAATTCAGATAAGCTTTACTTAAGCCTGCTCTTTTAAATAAACAAAACCAATATGCACAAGCCTGCACAGAAAGGGTGCAAGGGAAAAGCAGACAAAGATGACCACTCAAACTACAAGCAAGAGCAAGGTTCCTTGCTGCCACCAACAGCTGCTGTTTTAACAAGCTTTGTAGCATTTAACTCTCATACATATATTTTTCTGCCAGGGCTGTGAGTCTCATATCCCTGTTTAAGCTGGAGATAATTTGAGGGCTGAAGTGATCTTGAAAGAAACATGTTTTAAGATAGAAATGCTGGCACAACTTCTTTGTCAAAGGTGCTGCTAACAATAAAATAAAAGTGAGCAAGGGCTGGAGCTGCACCATTTGTGCCTCCTACTGCCAATCCCATGTTTGTGTCAAGGTAACTTATTTCCATGGAGTACCCAATACAGAATCAATAAAATCAACCTTCAGTGGTGTTGAACTTTGCATTGTGTAACGACAATAGCTCAAATTGAATTTTAATTCTTTTCATTATAATGGTGCTCAGAGGCCACATCACAAGAGGATTTTGTTCATCAAGGAAAAAGAAGCCACAACAGCAGCTGGCAAAAGATGTCAACATTAGATATTTGCACAAGTGTATAGAGGTATTCTGGGCTTTATCCTCAACAGAGTAGCCAAAACCCAACTGTCTCTCAGCTAAAGGTAAGGCTGCATTTTCTTTTCCAGGGGTTCCTTACAAATAATATCTCTTTTCCACCATGCAATAAAAGATAAACCCTTCAACTCCATCTATATCATCCTAAAAAAAAAAAAAAAGGTTAGAGGATTAAGCTTTGCAGATGCTTTGCATAGCCTGGCTAAAGCTCTGGAAAGCCCATCTCAACCTTTGATCCCTTTGGGGAAAGCAGCAGTTATTTGAGCAGGCTTTTTGGAACACATGCTGGGGACATCTGTGTCAGCAGACCCTAATCAAGGCAGACCCATAGTGCTGGACCAATTTGTGTTCCAGGATTCAGACAAGAATATGAAATTCCTGATGGGATAACTAGCTACCTGTAGAGGCATGGATGAGTTCCCTGGATAGACTGTGAATGAGTGACAGTTTAATCCAGGTTTTTTTCCCATGTCTGGCTTTTTTAGAGTTTTTTCTTCTTCAAATCTAGGGGTCTTTTAAAGGGACAGGTGTTCAGAGCTTCACCAAGAAGTTTGTTAGCTTCAGAAGAACAACTGCCTGGTTCTTTGTAGTTCTGTCTCTACCTCCCCCCATTCCCAATCTGAGACAACAAGAGTAAAAAAAAAAATCTGAGCATTTCACAGCATTTTGCATCCAAGACAGACAGATGCAGAGAGCCCTATAAGCTTCTCTGCACATAATCCAACTATAGGAACTCTAGGACAAGGGTTTGCAGCTCATCTCAGCATGACAGTCACAAGAACTGGAGCCTCTTTTCCTTTGCCTTTGCCCCTCTAAGTGAGCATTTTGTCACAGTCTCACTGAGAACCCCTCTCCCTTGCCCCGTTAATAAAACATTTTATACCTTGGTGCACATCAGTGGCCCCACATAAGGCCAGAAACAGAAGAGCATGGGGATAAAAAAACCACACGACAATAACACCAAGTAAAAAAAACCCCACAGATGACCACAACACATCCTTGGCTTTCTTACCTCTATCCCTTACTCTCCAAACTACCCAAGCAGCAAAAAACCAGGACAGCAAAGCCCAGTTATTTCAATAGCCCAGACTCCACACAGCTCTTTGGCACGAGGATAAATTCTGCCCTGAATTAACACCAGCAATAGTAACTGGAGTCTTTGAGTCACTGTCAATATTTGCTCCACTTGTCATTGACAGAAAGCACCAATCCTGCAGCCCAGCTTTCAGTGCATTCCAGACAGAACCAGCAGCTCTGAAGCAAGCTCTGCTCTGGGTGCCAGTGGGATTAGCACAACACCAGACCTGCCCAGAGTCACCCTGGGTGGGATGAGCAGCAGAGAAAGGAGAGAAGAGGAAGGAAATCCCACTGCTATCATGTAAAGTGTCACGACTAAAGTGCCACAGGTAGTAGAAGCATCTATTCTATGTTAGAAGTAAATGCTTCATGAGGACAGGTATTCTCCTGAGAGCACCTCTCTGACAGGACAAACATTCAGCATCTTGCCAGTTACAGTCTTACAGGAGCCTTCAGAAATTAACCCAAAGCCTTGCAGATTATTTTTACTTCCCAGCCCCTCCACTCCTGCCCAAGACACTGGCACTGACAAGGAGCTCCAAGGATCCCCGCTTCTAAACCCACTCTTAGGACACTGATACTATCAGCGAGCTACTGTTACCAGAGTATGCTACTGGATTTTCTGTGTCTTTTCCCAGTTACTTTCTTTCCCAGTTAGACACTGGGCACAGGGTTTGTTTTTCAGCTGCTGATTTCCTCCCCTCACCCCCCTTTAGCAAGAAACAACTCTATTGAAAACTTTTCTGGCAGGATACAAGAGCAGAGGTGTGACTGAAGGTTGCCAAGTTCATGAGCAGGTGGCAGCCTGCTTCTCTGGCAGGGAAATTACTTCTGATTTACTAAATTCACACAGCAAATGGAATGAACTGTGTCCATGTTAGAAAGTCCAGTCTGTGTCAGCAGTGCAGTCACTGAGCCACACACAAACCTTGGCTTTAGGGTGGGAGAAAAAATTAAAAACAAAACCCAAAACCCAGGCAACTCATCACCCTGCCACCAAGATGATGATTTGAAAGGAGAGCAAGCACTTAACAACGAGCAGTTTAATAATCTGTTATTCTTCAGCCAGGTGGTGAGAGCCTTCCTGCACACATTAGTGAGGCCTCATGAAAGGAAGCTGAAGTTTGCAGCACGAGGTGTCTGCATCTTCTCATAGCTGCTTTCTCACCCCACTGGCACTTGGTTTCTCTCCCATCTTCACATTATCTGCATAACCTCACTATTTCCAAGGCAGCCTGCTGGGCTCCAGGGAGCCATCATGTGCCTCTCATCCCTAAAGCCTGGGCTTAATATAGCCTGGAGCCATTCTAGAAAACACACACAGGCTCAGGACAGCTGGAGCCCCAGGGGAAGCCAAGCTCCAGCCCTGCTCCACGCTCCCAGGCAGCAGGAGGCTGTCCCAGGCTGCTGAAGATGTGCCAGGGATGGCTCCAGATCCCATGGATCACCAGAGCTTGCCTGGTGTGGGTACCAGTGATGGTTAGAGGCACCCCCAGCAGTCCTGCTGCTTTCCCTCACCTATCCTCCCACAATGACACCCAAAAGAAAGCTGAACTCAAGCTGCCCACCCCAGCCATCTGCAGTCTGAGGACCATCCCTCCCCAGAAGAGAAGTCCCATTTCATTAGAGCCATCCAGCTGCACCTAATTCAAACAGCAACGAGCTTGCTGTCTGCTTTCCTAGGTTACCTCTTCCTGAATCCTTCTGCTCCACTCTACATCAAGAAAAAAAAATAAATTAATTTCTTTCCTCCAGAGCTAATTCCCATACACCAAGATGAGAGAAATGCAATGTTCTGAGCAATAAAAGCTGGAAAGTGGAATTATTTTCTGCACCATTCAAATGGAAATGAAGCCTAGCCTCAATTCTGCCACCCACCTGGAGCCATGGTATGATCCTATAGATCTTTGGATCAATACTGCATCATAGCTACAAAACTAGAAGGGGAGGGGTAAAGAAGAGGCACAAAATCAAGGAGTGTAAATTTTAACTAAATTCCATCTATAAGGGTTCCCCCTTCACTGCCTCTTTTTGTAAGGGGGGACAGGGGTGCAGACAGCATTTTGCTTCCTTTAAAAAAAAGCTGGAGTTTATTCTGAAGGCCTTTGTAAAGCACAAGATCCCACTGCCTATTTTCTGTTTGGCTGGGTGTGGAAAGAACAAGAGAGTGTGAACACCCAATGTTATTTTCTTAACAATTCCCCACAGTGCAGCACCTCCAGGGGAGGAGGGGGCTGACCCCCACCCTGGCTGCTCTCCTGTCAGGCATCTTGTCACAGAGGAGTTTTTGCCCACACAGTTGAAAGATGAAGAAGGACAGACAGGGTGTTGTGTGTGTTGGTTTGTAATTTAGGGCTGCCTGACATCCCAGCAAGGAGTGGAACACCACCCCAGCACCCAGAGCTGCTGCTCAGAGCTTGTCTCCCAGCTGCCTGCTTCCCTGGCTCTGCAAGAACATCCCCCTTGGGGCTGAGGAGCAATTATTTCATGGACTCCAAGAGATGGGCTCCAGAGAAGCACTGCTCAGAAGCCACTTGAATGAGAAACAAAAATAAAACCATGTCCCACACATTTATTTGGAACTTAGGGACTTTCCACCTTGTTGCTCCTCTCCAGAGGAGACCCTAGAGGTGGCCCAAAACCAGAGACCACTCTGTTGCAGGAAGCTTCCAGCCCCCCCACCTCCTGGCACATCACCACAGGAGAAGAAGCAAAACCTCAGAGCCCTACAACCCCCTCAGGAGCTGCTTTCCACCAAGCAGAGATACAAGAAACCAAACACTGAGCCTGCTATGCACACCAGGGACCCCCTGCTGCAGCAACCCCTCCAGACCCCAGAGAAGAAAGCAAGAACACCTTACCTGCCCCCCCAGAAGAACCACACACATGGGCCTGGCACCAAAAGCTCCACCAACACTTCCCAAGGCAGGCATGGAGCTGGCTGTACCCCCAGATCCTGCAGCAGCTTGACCCAGGAACCACTCATCCTGCTGGAGGGGGAAGGACTGACTGAGCCCCAGCTCTTTAATCATCTCCCAGGACCTCACTAAGCACCCCCAGCTGCAGGCCCTGAGGATGGTTAAGTGCAAGCAGCTTTGCTGCACTGGGGCACCTGGGACTCTCTGCTCATCAACCCATCCACCCAGCACCTCCTCACCCACCCCTGGCCTCTCCTCTAAGAGTCATCAAGGCTTGGGCTGATGCAGCAAAGGATAACTTGCTTCTGGCCTCCCAGACCCTGTCTCCTAACTCCTATCTGTTGGTATTTATTACTTTCCAAATCACTGCTGTGCTTCTACAGGAGAGCAGTTCTTCAGTGCTTCCCTCTTTTTTTGTTTTGGATTTTTTTTTGATCATCACTTTTACAAGCCCTCATCCTCTCCTAATGCCCTCAGCTAGTGAATTCTGTTGCTTTTTGCCTTAAAAAATAAAAAGAAGCCCTTAACCCTCTTGCCTGACAAAAAGGCAACAGATGGAGATCCCTAGAGCCTGCACTGCAGTCCAAAAGAGTCCATAAGATTTTTAGCTTTCAATATTTCCTCAGTGAATGCCCCCAGTTAACAACAGTGTAACACTGAGCCCAAATCCTTAACTATTTATTGTTCCCACACTTTGCAGGTCTCATCAGCCCTGATCCCCCAGTGAGAGCCATGCAGGCAGACCTCTGGGCACAGAAGTTCCTTCTCCTGGATTTCATTGCAGGTCCCCAATCAGGGGCAATATTTATAAGCCTAGGTTTATTTCTGTGGTGTCCCCAAACACTTCAATTAATAGAGATGGACCTTCCAGCACAAGTTTCTCTTTTCTCCTTTATGCTGATATTTAATGCCTCCTTTCAGCCACTCCAGTGATGAATCATCTGGGTTTGGATGAGCAGGGTTAGGAAGAGCTCAGTACTTGTACACTGGAACATTAGGGCAGGGATGGAGATGCCCATAGGACAGAGATAAGGATTCCTGAAAGAGAAGACTGGGCTGATGGGAGAGAAATGCATTTAAAAAGGCTTTAGTGAAGAGTAACAGAATTAAAACACTTTATGAATGTTTTAAGTGGCCAAATATTAAAAGTGTGTGTGCCTGAAATGAAAACCAGCCAATGTTTAATCTGCATCACACCAATGGGTTTTATCTGAATTTGGGGCATGAATCTGCAAGGTGCTTAGGCTGCTGGCCCAGGTCTAGGAAAGCTCAGAAGGGCTTCCTGATTTCAGAGGGAAGCACTCTTTGAGAGATTCCAGCATTAGTACCTAAAAAGACAGAGTACCTTCCCCTGTCATTAAAATGACCCAAAAGTAGAAGGAGGTTAAGTACTGCAAGGACCCAGCCCTGATTGCACATCAGTCAAAATTTTAAAAATGAACAATTACACATGCTCTGATTTCTGTGTCCTGAGGTCTCCATTTCTTTCCAGGACACACACAGAGATCCCATGCAGTCCAAAATGGGCCCACAACGGAGTCATGGGGCAGAGACCACATTTCTGCATGGTTTTCTGGATGACCAACTTCCTGTTGGAATCAGTATTTTAAAAGGGGGGATAATTTCTAACATAAAATTAAGAAATGTTTTAGAGCACTTGAAGTCTTGGACCTTTTTAAAAACCTTAGATGTAAAAAAGTCCAGGTTGATAGAGGGGAGGGTAAAAGTGGTTGTCACTGACCACACACCCCTGAGAAGTTACCTCCTCACACCAAAACAGCTCCTGAGCAGCTCACCTGGCACTCATATCACTGCTGACAGCACAAAATCCATGGGGGATCTCCTGCCTGAGTCCCACATTGACTCATCTCAACACTCAGTGGCATTTTTTGCTAAATACCCCACCAAGGAAACCCCAAGGACCTCCAGCCACCAGCCCTGTCACTGCCTGCACTGCTCCTCCACCCACAGGTGAGCCCAGCAAGCTCATGGCCAAAAGCATGTAAGGCTTCTGCAGGCTCAAACCAGCTCACAAACACTTTTAATTAATTTTTCCAGCATGCAGGATGAGTAAACAGACCATTGTTGATGCTGTCAGCTGCTTGATACAAGTCCCAGACCTCTTTCAGTTTCACTCAGAAATACTTTGACCCCTGTCAAAAATTCATTGGCAATAAGGTCTCTCCAAGTAAATGTTTGCAGCAGCAACAAAAGAGGAGATAATAGTATGCCTGCTATGCATACAAGAGGCATAATACTGGTTTAGATTTCTATGGTAATTTCTTCAGATACAGTATCGAGCCTTGGCGACTTTTTAACTGCTGAATTCCTGGGATATTTCTCAGAAGAAATCCTGAAATCTAGGTTCCAGACACATAAAAAAACCCTCCTTAGATATATTCGTACCTGGCAAAAAAATCTCAGCCTTTATTTCTCTGTTTTTATCATCACTGCACTCAAAGGAAAGGGTGGCCAGCAGTCTGTGAAATTATTGTTTGCTTCTAAATGTAGTCACCACAGCTGAGGACTTAATACTTGGCTAATGCCTGTGCTCCTGATTAACATAAATATTGTAACAGTCAGGTGGGATGGAAGTCATACCTGAGATAAGATCTTGTCTGTTTCTGGTGATATGATCTCAACACTAGTCAATTAAAACTGCTGGAGTATTTTGTAATCATTGTCATCTCAAATTGCTGCCCGGGTGCATACATTAAGGAGGAAAAGTTATTACAACCCCGTGTAGGGCGAAAGAAGAGCTGAAAAAAGAATACTGCAGCACCAATAGTTTATGGAAGCATAAAAATTACTGTGGACAGCATTATTGTTATTCTGAGGACCACTATAATTGTATAATAATTCTATTTACACTTGTCCATCCTATTTTTCTTATAGGAACTTATATAGGAAATGATTCTACAGGACTCTTCGAGGGACAAAGATATAAACCCTTGGAGATTGTTTTTCCTTCTTCTTAGCAGTGGCACTTGACCATGTTCTCTTCTTTGCAGAGGCTGACTCTGGGTAGTCAATATAACATATTCCTATAAGACTGTCAGTAGGATTGGTAGGGTAATTTGCAGAGGTTTTGTGGATCTGCAAATTGAGAATCAGCCCTCAGAGGATTAAGGTTTCAAATTTAATTTTACACTAATTCTAGGCATTTTTTTTTAAAAAAAAAAAGGACAAGCTTGGCTTTACTACCTTGTATACAACATTATTTACTTCTCCTTGGGCTCTTTTTGCTCTTTTTATTGTTTTGGGAGGATACCAAGCTAATGTAACACTGCCCTAACTGCTGGGTTGCATGGAGCGAGGCCATTTGCATGCAGTGCCTGACAATTAAGAGCCACACTGCAGAGTTCATCTGCAAGTAAGCCAGCACTTGGTATCAGGAAGGGCTGAGCCCTGATCCTGCTCCTCTCTGTGCTGGTGAACATCATCAGAAGCTAACAGCACCTACTCTGCAAAAGTCAGGGGGGTTCACATCCAATGATCTCCTCCAAAAAGATCAGCCCGTCAATCAATTCCTTTTTTATGACTCCCGGGTTGTTTTCTTATCTCCCCTCTATCAGCAGTTTGTATTTTTAACTGGAGATACCTCCTAGAAAACATGACCAGGGTGAGGAACACCACACAAAGTCAGAGAAAGTTCTGGCCCCCAAAAATCTCCAGTCAGAAATCTCGACAGTGTCAAGCACCAAGCCCATCCCCAGCACACATCATCTTATTTGCTGAAATGAATTGCAGATTGTTGTGGGGCTTTTAAGAGGCAAAAACAAATTAAAAAAAAAAAAATGGAGAGCACTTGTAGAAACGAGTATGGTTTCACCTAGTGATAAAGGTAGTTATGCTCCAGTAATGAGGAGAAAGGGAACTTGCTATCAAGAATTAATGAGATCACAAAGAACAGGCAGGGGAAGTGAACGTTTTTAAAATGTCCCTGCTGAACACCAGGAATAATAGAGTGAGAAAAAATGGAGTAGATCCCTGTGGTAAAAACTATTAGAGGCGGCGAATTATAAAACTATTAACCAGAATGTAACTCCCAATTAAAAGATGATTTAACACTGGAATCTGATGGATGAATTTTGATTAAATGGAGAACTATTAGGAGCCCTGGGAAATGGACTTCTCCTGCCAGTTCTAAAAGTTAAAAGGCAGTTTGATATAAAAATTTATAAATTAAGGTTAATTACTTTAAATAACATGGCTGGAAGCAGTAAAAAGAAATTTATAATATTCTCTGGAGTTTTAGGAAAATAATATAGATATCTGCACCTCTCAATGGAAAATCGAATTAGTGTCCCCAAGTACAGGTCGGCAAAGACAAAAGCAAAATAAACTGGCTGAGAAAGGGGCTGCATGGGAAGCTGCATGACTCCTGGCCTTTGAGCTGCCAGAAAACTCCTTGTCCTCTGCCACAGTGCCCCTCCTGCCAGGGTTTTTGTGGAAAGGAGCAGCACTTCTTCACTTCAGCCTTGGAAACCCCAGGGAGCACGCTGCAAGCCAGGGGATGGCTGCTGGAGGTGCCCACAAGTCAGGCTGGTTCCCATGCCCTTGGAAAAAGGTTTGGCTCTACAAGCAGGTGGGCAAAAAATGGGTATCAGGTAAGCAGGTCTGGGACAGCAATGGGAAGGGAGGCAATAGCCCAAAGCAAGGTCAAAGTGTCCCTCTCTTAAGGGCTCATCGTTGTTGTAAACTTTTAAATAAGGTAAGAAATGATCCCACCTCGGAGAGGAAGGGGTTGTCCAGAGGTGGTGTGGGAGACAGGGAAATGCAGGGCTGGAAAGGGAGCACCCAGAACATGCTCCAGCCAGAGGGCTCTCAAATGCAGCTCAGCTGGAGGTGGGTTACATCACATTACACCAGTTCTTCTGGAATACATTTTAATGTAGAGAAAGAAGAGTGTTTGGGGAGGTGTAAGGCATTTGTTCAGCCTGAATCTCCTTTATCCTTTCAAGTGGATCCCAGGGAGGAGGTGGGGGCTGAGGGGGAAAAGCATGTGCCCATGTCATTCCACATTAGCTGCCTGCACTGGATGGTTCCCCAGGGAAATACAGCAGAAGGCAGCAGAAGAGGAGAAGGTTTCTCCTGTGACAGCCTCCTGGGGCTCTTGTGCAGCCTGAAGAGGGTCAGAGGAGGAAGAACGCCTGGAAGGTTTCCACAAATCCCAGAAGATTCCCAGGAATCATTCTAAGGAGAGGTTCTCCACTAATAGAAATGTCTCCTTGTCCCCCTGCTCCACTCTGACCCAGCTGGCAGGAGATCTTCCTCTCAGCAGTGCAGACAAGAGCAGACAGCATTTACCAAACCCCCACCACTGCTCAGGACACACCAACTTCTTCAGGTCCACAGTGCCAAAGATTCCCCACACACCCTGTGTCCACGAGGGCCCCACAGAAAGTGTGGAGCATGCTGCACACTGGCTCCAGCTCCTATTTTACTTCCTACCAAACCCAAACGAAGGGGCAGATCTCCCTCTGACCTTCAGAGGCTGAGCCAGACCTACCCAACTTCGTGTGTGTCCTGCTGATGGCTCCTTGCTCTGAGGTTGGGTCCTTTCTGTGCCACCTGTTGGGTGCCACTAACTTCTCCCATCCCCAGCTTGTTGTCCTGCTGCCCCTCTCTCTTTGCATGCCTGTGTCTGCCCTTAACACACAAACACACTGTGGTTCAGCCTCCTCCTGTCACCTCCCTCCCTCAGTGTCCCCCCAGGGTGATTCTGTGCCAGCTCACTCTGATCTACACCCAGGACACCCCCACCAGCACACAGTCACCCATCCTGCTCTGAGACACCACTCTGTTCCACACCATGATCAGAGAACCTCTCTGCTGAGCCAGCAGGTTTGGTTTTCCCAGATTTTGGTCCCTTTGAGTGCTGACCCTTGAAATTTCCAACTCCTCCCTCCCCTCTCACCCACCCACCCTGCCTCAGAGTCCCCCCACATCCCCATCCTTTGTCCTCCAGGCTCCCTGCCCCGCCAGGGGATGCGCAGTGCTGCTCCTTTAAGGCTGGGTGCCTGTAAGTGATTACTCTTGGCTATCACTTTTTTTCTATATCAGACATGTCACGGTGAAGAATCTTCAACCTTGACTCTTACAGCTGCCCTAATTATAGGACATATTTTTGGTGCTGTGTCTTTATTCCTTCCCGTGCTGGCACTCTGACCCCGGTGCTTCCTCCGTCGCGCTTGTGTTAACAAGGTTGTCCATTCTCCAGTTTCCTCACTCTGATTTGTAACTCCAAATTACCATATCTGGCTTTCACTCACTGACAACCCTCACTTTAAATAGGCCTTTTAAAGTTAATACCATGTCCATTCCAAAGTGGAGTATTACTTTTCAGTGATGTTAAATGAGCAATTTAAGGAGCTATAGGCTTTTCTTATAAGAAAAATTAAATTTTAGCCGCCACTTAATTTATGAATAGGGCTCACCCTAAACAAATCTGTCATAAGCTGCTGCCATCCCCCCCAAAAAATAAAAAATATAAGAATAACTCTAGTTAACAGCTGTAAAATACAGCAGAACTATACGAATTATTCATAAAAATATGTCTAAAGCTTCAGGTACATGCTGCAGCAGGCACACACTCCCCTTTAGGTCTTGTCCAGTGGATCCATGGGCTGTGGGGACAGTACCAGTGAGTAGGAAAGGTTCAGTCAGTGCTATCATGCTGTCAGGGGTGCCTCAGGAAGTAAAAGCTTTTTACTTGTTAGTTCACACTGTCTCAGGTAAAGATATTTAGACTAATCTGTATTTTTTTGGAGATGGATGGAGTTCAGCTGCTGCTGACAAGGGCTTTGTCCCATTCCTTCAGCCCTAGACAGATAGTGAGGAGCCTGCCCAGCTTTCCTCCCAAAAAATCAGGGCTTGATGGCCTGCTGAAAAGGAAGGGGGTAATGATTCTTTGATGAAATCAGGGGAGCTGAGAGATCTGGCTGTGTCCATGGTTTATCACTCATGCCCTGCTATGCTCTCTGCCCAGGGTTTCCAGAGCAATGCATGGGTGCCTGATCTCTTCTGAAGGCCTCAGCTTCCACTATTGCCTAAGTGAGGCCATAAATCTCCCCACTTCTCACTGGCTTGCCAGACCAAGCTCCCTCCTGTTTGGCAAATGATTTGAGAACAAACCTCACTTCTTGCAGGAAGTTCCCATCTCCAGCCAGCTCAAGCAGCTCCAACCTGCCTGAGATTTCAGTGTTCAGAGGGGATCAACATGCTGGGCCTAATGTTTTTCCCCTGGCTTCTGAAAGGTCAGAGCAGCAGTATATTGAATCTCTAAACATACTGATCACACAGCTCTGCTAGCTCACTAGAATCCATTAATATCCAAGATACTGGAAGGGAAAGGGGAAAAAAAACCTTCCTCCATGAACTTAAATCAATTAGCTGGGACTAAAAAAATGTAGATTCTTGTGGAAGAATAAAAAATGGAAAACACCAGGCCTCATTATCCTGTCCCTGAAGTGCCAGAGGGTGAAATTATCTTTCACGATGATGTTCTGCATTGATTAGTCAAACATGTAGGAAATCATATTAAAGATTTGACACCTGATGTGGGATCAGAAGAGCTGTGTGCTACAAGAGCACATGCAAATGTTGGGGTGAAGTGCTATGTGCTTTGGCCAAAGGAAAGGAAGACAAAAGAGTGGGGGAATGTGATGGGAAAAACTTGGCAAACTCCCTGTGGAAGCATCTTGGAGGTTTTAATGCTCAGTTCAAGGAAAAAAAAAAAAAAGTCTGTTTCCACAGAAGGTACTTCAAGAAGCTATACAATAATTTCCAGATCATTTCTTCTTGCTTTTTGTTAATTATCCTGTAGAATCCTGTACCCAGAAGCTGATTAGATGCATTCAGGGTCAATAGGCAGAGTAAATCCTAGAGAGCTGTATGCAAAAATCAAGAACTCTCAAAGAGACACACTACCAAGGTTTATAGTTCTGTGGTGACCTCACTGGAGATTCAAATAAAAAAAAAATAAAAGAGCTAAGCTAGAATTAATGGATAGAAATATTGCCCTGAAACAGAAGAGTAAGATCTACAGGCAGATTGAACTGACATAACTCACTCAGCTTCAGAGAAGCTGCAGTGACTTTGAGACCACTCTACTGCAGTCACCCTAAGAGCAGGACAGAAAAGGCTGATCAGAAGCAAGGGTGATCAGAGCAGGTACCACACTGGAGGCAAATCAACCCCTGTACTGACAGAAACCATTTCTCTGAACTCCACAGCTGTTCCAATATGTTATTATGAAGCCAGGACAGGGAAAGAAACAACTCTTTTTTGCTACAAAAATCTGCTGTTTAATACCACAGCCTTGCAAACCACACAGGCTGCAAGAGTGCCTGTTCTCATGGCTTGTTACTGGTGATGAGGTTCCTAGCATGTGTCCCTCTGACCAACATGCTGCCTGCCTTCAGAACCAGGGGAAGCACCTGATGAACACATCCCATGGAACCATTAGAGACCTGTGCTCCTATCAGACAGCCAGCAGCAGCAGGCCTGGGGCCTTCCAGCACTTCAGGGCTAATTTCTACACCACTGTTCAGTAAATTCCATGGCATGGATAACCTAAAGTATTTGGCAGATCAGACTGCAGGCAGCATGGTAAAGATTACTCAGAGAGGTTTTAACACTGCTGCACAGAGTGCTATGGTGATAAAACTGAGCAATACCTGATGAATAAGCACAAAAAAGCCCTATAATTTGGTAATTTTAACCCTTCCTTACCAAGGATTCTTAAGGATGGTGTGAACAGAACACATACTGCAACCAGCTAAACAGAAAAACATCTTTGTTATGAGATGAGGCACAAGGTGCTTGGCCCACCCACCCACTGAAGGTCCATGCTGCCTTCAGCAAGGTTCTCACCCATGCTGTCCTTCCCAAAAGGAATTTCTCCTTTCTTCCCTGGCTTTATTTCCACCCCATACTTAGTATTTAGCCCCAGTAATGATCATCCCAGTCCCTGGGCAGCTTTCTGTGCAGGCGTGGGGCAAGCAGCAGAGCAGTTTTCAAGATGCTTTATGACCCCACATGGCTGTGTTCAGACTGGAACATTTGAACTCCAAACTGAGTGATTGAACTTGCATCAAAATTGCTGCTGACAGTGTAACTAAATAAAAGACCTACTTTTGTAATCCCTCAGGCCAATACAAGGAACAGTGGTGAAGAAATGGATATTTTTCATCCATTTGGCTGCAGTCATCACCATTAAATCCAAACATAAAGCTCAAAAGACCCATGTAGTGTCACCAAAAGTCCTGGATTGGACTGTCAGATGGTAACAAATCACTTGGAAATTACTCTATGGGTGGAATCATAAACTGATTTGGGAGCAAAAGTTTTCTGGAAAGCCACTGAGTTCTGGAAGGAAAGTTTTGATTTCTCCTTTTTTTCCTCTCAGATGAGACCACTCCACCTCAACCTACCAACAAAGTCATGAGCTTAAAACATCTGGGGGAACATCTATCTGCTTTGTCTGGATTTGCAGATGGACAGCATGAACAGCTGAAGACCATGAATTCCTGACAATGCTTTTGTCACCTCAGAGCCAGGGGTGACTCAAGAGTGTGAGAAAAGCAGGTTAAATCTGCTTTATGGGCACAAAGTTACAGAGAACCTCTGACAAGAAGCCAATACAGATGATGCACTTTCCTGGACTATTTAGACAAATGGTTCACACAGTATGGTCCCACTGGCAGCTCCATGAGTAGTGGGGTAGCAGGAGGCAAGTACAGTGTCCATATATTCACAGGTACCTCTAATGTACACAAAAATATATAATAAGCATCAGCAGTCTTTATTAGAGTGCAACCAAGAATTATGGAGATCCTAACCTTGCATGCTGAATAAATTATTGCCAGAGGATTATTATGTATTCTAACAATATCTAATGTACCTCTTTGTCTCTCATAAATTACAGGGCATCCTCTGACTCCTAGAACACACTCTGGCTCATGCATAGCCACAATATAGTCTCTTTTTCTCTCTCTCTAAATGCATCAAGTAGAAACCCAAATCAGCATGGTCTTGCATAGAGATTTTCATAGCTGAGAAAAACTTATTTGTGGTCACACTTTCTCTGCCCTGGTGTAACTATTTCAAATACCAATGCAAATGATCACAATTTAAATGTGCAGATACAGGGGAAGCTCATTGGCAGTGTGTACACAGGAATATCATCAGTAGCCACACACAAAGCCCTGTTCCAGACACTGGATACCTGCTTCAAGATTTTTAAACATCTCTATAGAACAAAAAAGTCCCACCGTGTCAAGAAGTTTTGTACCCCAGCACCAGCTCTTTTACTGCCCATTTCTACTGGGAAAGACAAGATACATTTGGTTGTGTGTTGCATTAAAACTGCAAAGAGAGCGAAAATTACTTTTAAACATCCCATTCCATTTACAAGGCCACCAGGACAATTGTTTTTGCATTACTGTCTCAAATTCCTTTCACTTCATGTTTCTTTTACCACTTTAGGCTTTCCCACACACACACATTCACCTCCTCCTTTAATGTGAAGAAGCCCAAGAAGGAATTTGTGTGTAAGCCTTCCCAGGCTGTGTTTTTAATATATATTAACAAGATGACGGATACCCTGAGAGGGTTGGTCAGGGAAAGCAAACGAAGACAAGAAGTATTCTCAGGGTGTTATTGATTAACTGTTTTTCAGAACAGAGGGAATCATTTTTAACCGGTTTAAACTATGATGGACTCAAGTGGAAAATGCAAGCAGAGTTAGCAAGGAGCATAATTGACTGGGCATGGAACTAAGTAACCTCTCAGCACGCTGGAAGTGGTGGAGTGAGGGGGGTTACAGCTTGGGACCCAGAGCCCTTTCTTCCCAAAGTGAACTCTGCCAGCAGCCAAAGATGACAATGACAACAAGTAAAGGGAAAGGGGAAAAAAGGGAATAATAATAAAAAAAAAAAGGTCCAGCCACTCAGTTACATGATCTAAATTCTAATCAAACATCATTTAAAGCATGTTTTATTTCAGCCTCTGGAGAGATAGTCCCTCCTGACTCCTCACCATGGCAACCAGTGTCTCATTTCAGAAGTGTCATGCCACATTATCATCTTGCCGGCTCACACACTCCTGCCTGACAAGTTCTCTCTGCCCCTTGTGACAACCGTTCCAGGCTTATGCTGTTTATTTTTGGTGTCAGGCTGGCCCTGGCAGATTGAAAGGCAACCTCAACCCCTTGAACAACAAGCACCACACCCCACTTGGTGATAAGAGATGATTTGAGAAGATATTTGCTTACATGTGTATAAGCAATTTGCTGTATGCTGAAGCCCTGGCGTGTCTGTGTGAACGCACGGGTACGTGTGTGTGCAAAGGGGAAGGAAAAGGAGAAGCCTGAGGTCTCAGAAGAAAGGAGACAATTCATTCCAGATCCCAGGCACCAGATTTCAATCATCAGATCCTGTTACACACAGAGAACAATATTAAATGTCACAATCCCTGGAGGCATTTAAGAGGCATTTGGACCCGGTCCTTAAGGACGTGGCTTAGTAGTCGACTGTGGTGTTAGTCAAAGGTTGGAGTGGGTGAGCTTGGAGATCTCTTCCAACCTAAACATCCTGTGAAACACAGCCCCAAAAAGCATCCTAGGTACTCTGTCCTGAGAGACACGGAGGCAAAGCCAGACATTGTCTCTGCAAAACACCTCACTGCATCCCTGCAGAAGGCTGAGAGGTCCAGAGGGAAGGGCAGCAGCATGGAACAGGAATTTGTGAAAGGAAACTGGGGAGACACTTGGGGCCAGCTTCATCTCCTCTGCTGTGGTGTCAGTTTGGAGCAACATCACTGCTGTGGGGGGAGGACCTGGGATCACCCACAATCCCAACGACAGAACCTCCGCTCCCATTCAGGGAACAGATCCTAATAAACACAGCCAAGGCTCCCTTTCAACTCTGTTCTGAGGACAATAACAATGCTGATACTAATTATAAAAGTGTATTTTTGACATTCATTTGACTCCTGAGAGAGTGGCAGTACAGTAATGCTTCTTCCCAGCCAAGATCCTCAGAATTAGAAACAGATTCCTACCTCCCCATCCAAGTAGGAAGAAAACAAGATGTTCCTACATTGCTGAGCCAGGAGGGAAGCCCTAGGGTGCCAGATGTGATGTCTGGGCATCAACACCACAAAGAAGAGATGAAGAGGTAATTGTTGGCAGTAAAGACATCAGCACAGATTTTATATTTACAATCCAGACTAATTTCTCTACCCCACGAAAGAAGACAGGTGAGGTTCCACTTCAGGAAGGCACAAAATGAGGGGAACATCCCTCTCAGCTGGAGCAGCAGGAGTCATGAAAAGTGATTTTTTAATCACACAAGTTGCAGCTATGCTGGGACAGTTAGAATCTTGGTTCTACATTAATTAGTATCTGATTTTCCAATCATCAATTTCATGGACAATAATCAATTTTAATATTGCTAACCAAACTAATTGATTGTCATTCTCACTACAGCCACACAGCCCAGTAGAATATCTGACTGTGATGGGTCACTCAGTACTGTCACAGGACTATCATTATCATCAGATTTGTCCATTTTTAACACCTTAACAGAGGTCACCAAACCTCTGCACTGATTTCTCCATGGCTACATCTGTCCCAACAGATAGTAAAATCCTTCTAGGAAGGATCACCAGCCTGGGAATAACACCTACAGAGTTGTTGATGGAAAGAGTGCTTCTAAATTCAATCCATAAGATAGAACAGTCTGAAAAAGAAGGTCTTGAATGACTTCAGTTCAAGAGAGCCATCCCATAAACACAAGATTCTGGTCTTTGAGAGACACAGGAGCTGGAGGATAGAGATCAAATGCAGCAGGGATGAATGTTTTGGCCAAAGCTCGTATCAGCTGAGCCTCACAAATTGTTCCTACCTTGTCAAAGCTCCGTGGAAGAAATGAACACTGGAGAAGGTTGGAAGAGGAAGAGTCTGACACTTGGCACAACACAGCAAAACAAGGTGGCAGAGAATTTAAAAGATGGCTGCAAGACTCTTCAAACTGAGATTAGTCCCAAGCATATCTTCTCCATCACACACACATCAAGAACATATAAACAAATAGCACAATTTGTGGACAACCCTTTGCTTGTACCAAAGCCTACAAAATTTATCTATGTAACCCTAAGATTGAATGTCAGCTGGAACTGGGGATGAAAACTCTTGAAAAAATGAGCCATGCTGACACAGTAACTTCATGCCTACAGCTGTGCATTTAGTTCCCCCGTGCACTGCTTTGGCCCTGGGAAAAAGGTATGAGTGTGGGTCACAGCCTTCAGGTGGGTCACAATGAAAACAAAACTTGGCCCAGTTATCTCAGAGAAAGAATCCTAAACTGGGCACAACCACACAATTAGCTCAGATGCAACCTTTGATCAAATAAGGAGCTAATTGGAAAACAGCTTTCATTAAAAACAAATAAACAGAGCAACATGTTAATTTAATTTTTAATCCATTTTCTGGTAACTGTACCATAGAAAGACAGAAGCTTAGAATAGCAAGGCATCTGCAAACAGAATATGATTATCCCAAAGCAGACTAACGGCATTTTACAGAGTTTGTGAGAGGAGTGCAGGCACATTTTTAAAACCATAAAATGAAGAGAATTAACATTGATTATTGAGCAGCAATGAAACTCCAGGGTTGTGAGTCCCATAAAAAGCTGTAACACAGCAAATACTCCAGGAAGTCTTTCCAGAGAAGGGAAAAGGAAACCAGGGGAATATCTCACAACACAGAAAGAGCACCCAGGGAAGGAAGGGAAGAAGTGGTGCCTGTTATGGCTGCAGTAACCACAGGATACACCCTGCCCCACACCTGCAGCACCTCATCAGCTCCAGTTTCTCCATCTCCACATCAAACACCTGTACCTAGGTGAACATGCTTGTAACTAGAGGCAGATTAAAGCTGCTCACCCCCCAAACAATGCACAGATAAGAAATGGACACCCCTGCACACCTTGCTGTGTAGGAAACATACATTATATCTGTAAATCAGCAGTCTTGGTTTTTTAATTTTTTTTGTTGTTGCTTTTGTTTTCCTGAAGGTGCCTGGCTACTTCTACTCACAACCATAGGCACAGTCAGGTGCAAAAAATATGTATGTGTGTATGTTGCTACTTTCACAGAACCCAGGCTGAGAGACTTCCATTCCCCAAAGCCTCAGTGAATACCTACCCACTTCTTCACAGGTATAAAAATCCAGTTTGCTCTGCATCTGCAGTGCTGAACTGCTAGAAGAGAACTTACCCAGTCTTCATGGTCCATCTATCCATCTCTGCTCACAAGTCTTCCTTGTGCTGGCACATGCTTTTTAGACTCCCTTAAAGCAAGTCACTGGCATTCTTCAGCAAACAAATGTCCCAGGTAAAGACTGGCAGGAATTCAGCTAACAAATCCTGTATTTTTATCTTACATTTGCAGTTGCTCAGGCACATCTATATATCCATCCTACAACTATCTTCATAAAAGCCTAACTACAGCAAAATAAATAATAAAGTAATAATTCTGCTGTTTCTCTGTTTCCAGTATTCCCCAGCAGAAAGTGGATAATAAACAGCAAGTTCTCTAAAGCAGACATTACCAATCCAGGACATGCAAACAAACACTTCACCATTTTATAATCTCACATGTTGAATGAACATCATCGTTCCCTTTGGTGCCTTAAAATATCAGATCCATAAAATTACTGAAAGGCAGAGAGCAGTGATGCTGCCTAATGCCAGGACTGCCTGGATCAGGCATGAAAGCTGACAGTGCCTTTGCTTTCCAGAAATTCCTCTTCCCCCTCCAGACCCAGGCAATGGTCCCTCAAGTTTCCCTTGCTGAACAGCTAAGTTTTGATTTCTCATATTTGATAATTCAGTTCTCTTTTCCCTTTCCTGTAAGTTTTCTTACATGTGTAAGGAGAAGACTTCATAATGCCTCTGTGACTCTTTCCCTCCTAGCTACCCACAGAAGATACTATCACACCTGCCTCTGAGAAATGATGCTAATTTGCAAGTAAGCCTGAAGCCTTCAAGCTACATCTGTATCATCTTCACTCATTTGTGGCTTTGAATTTGCAGGGCAGTGTTTACTGTGTGAACTGCTTGAAGAGCCAAAAGGGCAAGGGAGGCCCACCTTGTACCTGAAGCTGGCTGGAAGCTGGAGTGAGGACCTCTCCACCACAGCAGCAGGGTGATCAGGGCAGGAGTGGTAGCCAGGAGCATCCTCAAGCTGTGAGCTGCTCAGTGTGGATGCAGTTATGCCTCCTTGTCTGAAAAAAAAAAAAAAAAAAAAAAGAGGATACCAGCACTTCTTTAACATTCATTTCTTGTCCAGCCTTCCCATGCACCCCTCAGTAGCACAGGGAGGCTAAACAAGAAATACTGCAGAGGCCACCAAATATGGGAATTAGAGTGAGAGAAATCCCTTATATAGTCTGGCCTGTCCATGGTGGTAGTTGCTTTTAAATAATAGTGTACACTGCATGACAGATGCTGACAGACAGAAACTGGCCTTTCCAGGAAATGGATAGGGCTTTCCAGCTTTATCCTTTCAGAGCTGTGTTTAAAGAAAACCAAAAAACCTGGACCAATGTCACTGATGAAAAATACAAAAAATGAAAATACGAGCGTTGCTGCTAGGGGCTCTCCTTAGTCCAGAATGCCAGGTTTATGACAAGGCTATAATTTTGCAGACTAATAAGATCAAGTTGGTGGCAAAAGAAGATGGGGTGGGGGGGGCGGAAATGAAGCCTGAGCTTTGGGGAGAGGAGGAAGGAGGCTGGTGAAAATGCTGATATTTACTTACTATAAATGTTGAGCCTATAAAACCTTCCCTCACACAGCAGCCTAAAGTGCCAGGCAGACAACAACAATAGCATGCTTGAATGAAGTTGTATATTGTTCTGTGGAAGCAGCAGCTCACAGCAGAACTGAGATTAATAACAACCACCGCTCTCCGGGTGTAGGTTACAGCACACCAACTCTCCCTGGGAGCACTACAGCTGCTGCTTACACCAACACATCAGCCCTGGGTTGGGTTTTTATAGTATTTTTATTTTTCAAACTGAAGCAAAAAGGGAACAGATTTGTGGGGTGAGGGCTGATAGACACCACGCACACCTACTCCTCTGAGACAAAGGAATGCAACTTGGAAATACCTCTTGTGAAGCTCTCTTTGAGAGGAGATGGCAGCAAGGAAGCTCTGGAGCATCTCTTTAGATGCATCTCTTGCAGAACTCCGCCTGGCAAAGTCACCAGGGGTTGCTGGGATCCCAGAACACGACTCCCGCTGTATATAAATTATATGAGGGGGTAACTTCTCAAGATGTCACCACATCTTCCTGGTACAGAAGGAAGTGGGAGATCAGAGTTTCCTTGTTCAGGATCCCTCCGTCTGGAGCAGAGTGGGAGCCGAGGCCTAGGGCGGGCGGGCGGGCGGCCCGACCTCCATCATCCCCGCCGCCAGCTCCCGGGAAGAAGGGACAAACCGCCCCGTTCGGGCTCCGTTTGCTCGGGCCCCTCATTAATTTGCTGCCGGTGTTGATTTAATGAGGTATGGAGCAGCCTCTAGTGGCGGGCGCCGAGCAGTGCCTCGGCCACACGGCCCCGAGCTCGGCGGAGACACTTGTGGTGCCCCCGGCCCCGCCGCTCCAACCTGAGGGGAGAGCGAGGCTGCCGCCGCTTTCCCGCCCAAACGCTTTCCCGCCCAAACGCAGCCCCGGCCCAAACGCTGCCCAGCTTGGATTCATCCGCCACATCCACACGGTGCCGGTTCCACACCGCTTCACGGGGCATTTCCCAGATGGGCACAGAGGGACAATCCCCCCACATCCCTCCTCAGCCCAGACTTACCTGAGGAAGATGCACCCAGGGCCCAAGCGCATCCCTCACAGCAGCTGTGGGTGATGGCGGACAGGGAGGCAGCGGAGGCTGTCCCAGCCCCACAGCTTTGGCCTCCGCGGGAACACGTTTCTTCTTTTCCTCATTTCCTTCAAGTTGAGGCACAAATGGATCAGTCCAGGCCGTGGGAGTGGGGGCAGCTGTGTCCTCACCAGAAATGGTTGGGTTGAGGCCCAACTGGGGCCCCCTCACAGGTAGTGGAAGCTTGGCCATGGAGCAGGGCTGGGATGGTTCGGTTCTCTTTCCCCTCGGCTCTCTCCAGAAGCCTTTTGGAGCTCAGGAGTTTGCCTAAAACAAAGATTTAAGATTTAGTAGCCAGAGTCTTGCAGCCCCCCTTAGCAGCTCACTCTAGGCAAGGTGATAGTGAGTGCTCTAAAGCTGTTTGGATCCCAAATAAATGGGCATCATACCGCTGGAGAGACCCAAATTATGCTATTTTTCCCCCCAAAACACTTAAGTTTTTGAAGAGGAGTTTCCACCCTGTTAACCATTGGAAAGTCTGATACACTGTGTTTGATGGTAGCTGTTTAGCTAGTACTTACCTGCTTCAGGGAGTTGTAATTGGAGTTTTAATTTAATTAATTAGGAGTGCATGAATCAAAAATCTTTCATTGAAGCTTATTACAGAAACACTGATAATTGCCCCACCAATGTCTGCGTTAACTCCTTGGACTCCCAGACCTTCTTCTGTACCACTGGCTTTCGCTTCTGGAAACCTTCCCTGGACCTCCAGACTTGACACTTGCAGGAACCTCTCCATTACTGATCTTCAAAGAGATTCTCATTTATCTCAGATTTTTCCTGCTTTTTGATGATTCAGCTCAAAATCCTGAAAGGGGGTTGACATGGACCACATGCTTTCAGGGTCTTTTAACACTCTTAATTTCTCCATCACCTCTGCTCAGTTTCCTTCAATATTTTCTCCTTATGCAAGAGGAAAACTGTCTTTAATAAAATTAGCTCCCAAGTAGGCAAACAGTCAGTTAAAGTGGGAGAATTCAAAGGGAGGCAAAACTCAAGACAGTTTTGATTCTACAGGTCTACAGCACATGAGAGGGAAGGCAGCAAAGACCTTCTGTTGACTGTGAATGTCACTGGCTATTTTATACCAAGTGTATTTATCACACAACAACATCATACATCTCCTTTCTGATGCCTACCCTCGTATATTTTCTACTTCCATTTTATTCTGATTTTCTTCCAACTTCCTGCTTCTTTCCTCCTCCCCCCCCCCCAAAAAAAAAATAAAATTATCTTTTCCCCTTCCTGAACCTCAGTTTATCTTTTGTTGTAGCAGTCACAGACTGCTCCCTCCAGTCAGCACAGAGTACCAACCAGAATGAAACCCTAAGTTTTAGTTTATATATGATGTACACTATGAGGGCTCTAAAAATCTGTGAGCCTTCATAACTAATGCTCTCACCCATCTCAGTAGAGCTCGGTGAGGAAAAGGTTTGGCTCTGTGAATTTGCAATTAGATACCAAAGAGAATAAATCACTGCTTTTACCAAGAAGCAAATTGTCCTTGCCTATATAAACAAAATCCCACACTCAAGGACAATTTCAGGTTTTTTATTTCCAGCTGACCCTTGCAGTGAGATGTTCTCTGGAAACCCTCCTCTTTTGTTGTTATCCTCACCTGAGTTTCTTTGCATTTCATCTCTGGTTTTTAATAGCTGTGGCCACCTTAATTCCTACAAAAGTAAACGCTGAAAAGCCACAGCCCTGAGGGTCAAAGTAGAAATGCTTTTTATTTATAGGGAGCACATTTAACTGTCATGCAGTTCCTGCCCATTTTGTGTGTCACCATTATTAATAGGTTTCTCTAGGCAGCCCTGCCTCTGTGTGTGCTCAGCTTTTGAGGATGAGCAGCACCACCTTGGACATTTTGTGGGACAAGAGAACCAATAAAAAGATGTTCATGAGAATGACCATTTCAAGGGAGATAAAATATCATTATGTGAAATGGATCTGCTGGCACTCCTCACCAAATTTAGCACCTATTAAATTATAGAAACCATTATTCCTCTTATAGGGGAAAGTCTGAAACTTTCCCTCAAAGATATATTTTATTGTTTTAAGTGGGGCTTCAATGTATTTTTTTCATGATGATAAATTTCCACATATGAATTTTCATAGAGATACAACAGGTTCTTGTTCTCCTAATAATTTTATTGATCAAAGAGGATGCTGCTTTTCCTACAGGGCAGGAATGTTCCCCTCCCAAAATGATACAGCTTTATTTTAGTAACAGGACAACCTTACCTGAAAGCAAACCAAGTGCTTTTACCTACAAAAACACTGCTCCACCTCCCAGCCATCATCCATCCCAAGCCTCTCCTCGTGCTTCCCTACGACATTTTCCAAACTCCATCTCCTCGCTGGCCTTGTCCAGTGTAACATCAGAGATGGTTACTGCAGGATGGCCCATGTGGAGCTGTAAGAAGGGTTGGGTTTTTTTTAACTTCTGAGGTTTGGGTTTTGGGGTTTTTTTCACACTGAGCATGCGCTCTGGGAAGAGCAGAGCCTGCAGAAGCATCCAGCGAGTCCATAATCAAACTTCCCCTGGCCAAGCGGGCTGGGTGCAAGAGGCCAAACCAATTAAACAGCACATCAGCACACCCAGGGATCAAGTGTCTGAAGAAAAGTTGCCTGGAGAAAGACAAGTGGAAAATCAGGTGCCTCCCAAGGAAGGAAACGTGACCTTGCAGTGCACTTTCTGCAGCTGCCTGAAGGGAACCCGTGCCGCAGGTTCCAGCGGATGCTCTTCCACATCCAGGAAGGGAAACTCCAGCAAGACTGATCCCGTTTGACCACCAACCATAGAAAAAGTGGGAGAGAGGGGATGCACCTCTGCAAACTATTTATTTTATTTTTTTTCCCCCTTCTTCCTTTTTAACATTAAGAAACTTCGAAACACCTGCGGTGGGAAACAAAAGGTTAATTAAAAAGAACCCCAGTCTTTGCACTAAACTGATTGCTGGGACTCCTGCCAGCCTGGGAAGGTTAAAGAGCTCAAGCATGCGTGGGCTGCGGGGGGAATGGCTAAAATTTACAGCTAGCTCCCTGGAAAGTCACAGTTCAGCTGTTCTCCCCGAGCAGGTGCTCATGGGAGCGGGCCTGTCCCTTTCAAAGCGTGAAGATTGATGAAGCCTTCGCTCTCACCAACTGTAAATATACAACCAGCCTTGTCAGAGCAGGTTTGTAACATCACTTGCTGACAGCAAGAAATTTTTTTTAACCTCCTAAACACACACACACACACACGCCTACCCCACACAGACTCTCACTCACACATACTAAAGTACTTTAAAAAAAAAAAAAATTAAAAAAATGGCTTTTCCCTGGAAAGAGAGAAACGCCAACAAACAAAACAGTGGGAAAGGCATTTTGTGTTTTTCCTGCCCAGAGAGGCAATTAGCTTGAGGATGTCCAGGGGGTGATTTCCTCCTGTCCTTTAGGAAACAGGCAACATCTTCCTTGGGCTGGGCAGTTTATGGGCAAGTCCTGTGGGGCAGCTCAGGCACTTCAGCAGGAGAGGCAACACGGGAGCCTGGCAAGCTTAAATCAGCAGGGCTGCAGGCTGCCTGCCATCCCTCCCAGAGATGGAGGATAAGCAATCCTAAGAGACAACACAGCTAAAATAACTCTGCCCTGCTGCCTGCAAGCTGAGGACTTCATAATGTCTTACAGATAGGAATTACTTATTCTTGGCAGCCACGCTTCTTTATAAAGAACTTTGTCACACTTGTGTTTAGATATGGGTGTTGGGAGCAAGCAGCTCTCCCAGGGAAACAGGGAGACAGCAAAGGGATCAAGGGGCACAGAAAGTGATGGGACAGGTACCCAGGGCCTCAGCCTTGGCAGCTCCTTTCTGCTCTAAACATGGGTGATAGAAACCCAAGCCCTCCTCTCCCTGAATTAAAAGGTTAGTTCCTCAAAGGCACTGTGGCAGAGGTGAGTCCTCAGAGAGCCTTTTCACCAGAACACTGCCCTTCATGATTAGCTTAGGATGGGTGGTTTATCCCTGGATAACTGGGTAAAAGACTGGCCAATACCCTGCAGGCACAGCCCTGGGTGCTGCCCAGCAGGACAGAGGGAAGATGTGATGTACAACAGAGCAGAGCAGGGAAGAGGCAGCTGCTTCTCCATTGAGGAAATTATTTCCACTTATAACACTGAAGAATCTCAGGCAAATCTAGCAGGAATGAAAAGCACTGGCAAGGCTTCCCCAAAGCCTGAGGAAACCAGACTACAAATTCACTCATGACTTCAGTGACTGAACTCCTTGGATGATTGGAAGCAGAATTAATATTCTTGTATGAGTTTCCTTATTGTCCTGCCCCAGAATTCATCATCAGTTTAACTAAACTGTGCAGCATCCTGTACTCATTTCTTTCCCAAGGAAATTCCTTCTGTGTTAGCATTTCTCTAAGGCAAAATATCAGGGTAATAGAAAATTTTTAGCCTAATTTCCTAAATTTAAGTTTGATGTTACCTTTGCAGTAACATCGATTAAATCAGGTGGTTTAGGAAACATTAATACCTTCCAACTAACCCAAAATTTTACCTTGTAAAATCAATTTGGTGAAGCTTTTTAGTTTGTTTTTGTTCTACTGCTTCTGTTTCACTACTGTCTTCTGCTTATTATTAATAGAAAAGCAAAATATTGCCCTTCCCTAGGGCTCAATGATATATCCCCTGTGCCCTTAGGCAAAACCAGGCTTTGATAATATCCTCCAATTTCAAAAATCACTTTGGTTATCTCTTTCTACAAAAGAAAATAAATAATTCTGCATGTCTAATCTAAAACTCCAACAGACCTAGCTTGCACACAGACCAGCCCAGGATAAAATTAATTTGCATTTCCCTTCAAGATACTTAAAGAATGAACACACCTAGGAAAAAAATCACGCAACTGGCTCAGTGTTTGCAAACTGTCACGTTCTTCCTTTTGCTTGTGTTACATCCCTGCTCTCAAATTCCTTGACTGCTGTGGCTGTTTGGATTGCTAACACTCAGTGATGAGGACTGTCACTGTCATTTCTGCTGTGTTTACCCAGTGCTGCTCACAACGGGGTTCCCCTCCCCGACACAGCCCCTCACCCTATGGTCCATGCTAAGAAACTGTAAGAGAAAAAGGCACTTCCCTCTTTTCAGCAGCCAGAATGTAACAATCCTGATGAAGAGGCCAGGCACTGGGAATGTTTCCAGAAGCTGGAAGGAAAAAAAGAAGTAATTTATAGCAAGTGTTAAAAATACATCATACACCTGTGAATACAGGTGACCATCACTTGCTCAAAGGACTGGTGCTGTCCTTGCAGGGAAAAGCCCACGAAGGTCTCTTTCTACTCCAGTAAACAGCAAAGTCCTCCCTGAGTTTCAGGAGGGGGAGGCACTGGAATGTGCTTGCAGTGTGCCCCACAGCAGGGCTGGACAGAAACACAATTATATTTTCTCAAGACAATAAAACCACGATGGGGTCTTCCGTGAGATCCAAAATGGTTACAGCAGTTCTTCTGCCAGGTTCATTATTCCCCTTCAAGCAGCACTGCCTGTACCCCCCAGTTTTATTTTGCTTATCCCTTCAATAAACTCCTCCTGTGAATATTTCAAATCTAGAGTTATTTGCCTGTTTCTGTCCTGGTTCCATCCCCCCCAGAAGCTGGGGCCCTCCCTCAGGAGTGGGGTGACATGTACCCCCTTTCACACATGAATAAACACCCCAGACCAGCAGGACTGCCCCAGAGGGGCCCTCCTCTTCCTCATATTTCTTTCTTCACACCTCTGAAGCCTAAATTAATTGAGGTTTTGTTGTTGTTTTTTTTTTTAAGGCTCATAGGGCTGCTCCTGTTTCCATCAGCTGAGGATCAGACAGCAAACCTGCTTTCATTTGTTCATTTTTAACCAGTACAAAGAGGGTGGTGAAGACCTCCTCTCCCATCCCTTCCCTCCCCAGGTGGAACTGGTACCCTGAAGAGGAGAGACCTGAAACCAAAGCCCTGCCCATCCCAGCCTGTGAAACCCGTGGCATTACAAACTCCAGCAGCTGGGATCATCTGATTATTTTTATGGAAATTTGCTCCAAGTTCAGAAGTGGATCAATGACAATTTCTTGAGCTGGCTCCATTTTGAGAACCAAAATTGACTTCTGGAGATGCTGCTTGATTTCCCAGCTTTCCCAGATGAATGCCTAGGGTGGGGGTGATACAATTTAGCTCTGAATAGGTTCTGGGCCCATTAGACCCCAATACAAAACTCACCCAGGCTCTAAGGGAAACAGACAGCTCCCTGCTCAACTCTGCATTGCCACTCTTTTTGTACCAGGGAGAGATGGGAGTAAATCCATGTGCTGACATTCCAGACACCACACAGATACAAATGGCAGCTCAGAACATAACGCAGGAGAGACTCATTTGGAGCAATTTAACTTCAGCTATTCCTTTCCTGAGCTCCCCAGTTTGCCCAATTGCCATTACCCAGCCATGCCACTTCTTTGCTTTCTGTATTGCCCAGACCTCTCCTTTCCATTTGAAAAAAAACTTTTCTTCAGTTTCCAAGGGGCTTTTACTGCTTCCCTCTCCCCCATCCTCTGCATCTTGCTGGGACCACCACTCCCCAACTTCTCACTCCTCTGCTGAAGAGTCCCTGGAGCCTTTCTCCTGCTGAATCATGCTCAGGAGAGTTCCTCTCCTCATTTCTTCTCCCTCCATGCAGCCCTACAGCATTTGTTTCACACCTGTGTGCTCTTTTGGCACTGTTTATGCTGGAGAAACCTGACTCACCTTTTTTGCTGTTGAGTGCTACAATCCCTAGCATTTAGGAAGAGTTTCCATTGAAAATTCTACTCCTGTGGTGTTAAAACTGCACAGCTCCTGCACTCTGTGACTGCAGCAGTGAGAGCCTCCTGCACCAGACTGCCAGAGGGGGGTAAATCAGCTTTATCTTGGCTTCAGCTTTAATCCACCCAGCATCTCCCCAGCCTTCACTCCTGCCTGCCAGGCACCACAGGGCCCAGCACAGTCTCACCAGACTGAAGGTTTGGGGATGGGAGAAACACCAAACCCAGTGGCCAGAGCAGCCCCTGTGTCCAACTTACATCTCAGGGTCTGTCTGCAATGGGGTGAGTGACCCTGGATGCCTCCTTGGCCTCCCAGTGTCCCCAGAGCCTGGTGGCATCTGTGCATGCTGGAAGGTTCTCCTGCCTCCTGGCAAAGGTCCCTGTGCCTGCCCTCTGGTCTCTGGCACAGCAAACTTTTCCATCTGTCTTCCATCTTCAGGCTCTCTCCTCTTCCACTTCTCAGCTTGGCCTTTCACAGGAGTGGGATGTGCCTGCAAGAACACCTTGTGCTGGAGAACCAAGAGAACTTTGGTCAGGAACACAACCCCTCCACTTTTTCACTTCACATGGTACAATTTGAGGGCACCAGAGCTAAGGAAGGCTCAGGCTGTTAATGCAGATTCCTGACTCCAGGTTCACACAGTGCACTGCTTTCTGCAAGGCCTCCATAAAGAGGCTTTTAATTTAGCTCTAATAGGGAGGTTATTGTATGTTAAATAAATACTAATTGATTATTTAATATATACGTGTTGAGGGTTAACTGCTATGTAATGAGCTCCTCTCCATTAGTGGAGCTGCTAAACATCAATTAATATGGGGTTTATAATCAATGGATATTTAACATGCCCTAACTTCACTGTTTAGGCTCCATGGGTCAGCATTCCTGGAGTGGCCAATGCCAAAAGCTCCTTTTAAAAATGAAAAAATATTTGTTGGAAGATCTACAACTGGATGGAAAGTTATGAATCTATTAAAAGCTCAGCAGAGGAGCCCCCCAGAAGTGGACACAGCAGGGTCAGTCTGTCTGAGGCCCAGAGCTGTACTTCCCACCAACCTCTGGAAAAGGGAAGGGGGAATCACATCCCTTTAACTTCTGTGGGACCTGCACTTTGATCTCCAGAGAGTTTCCCAGAAAACGCCCTGCACCATCTCAAAGCTTTGTGCTCTCCTTACTCAGCACATGAAGCAGAACCTGGCACAGAGCTGGGCACAGCTCCTGCTGTTCCTGTCCAGTTGCACTTAGATGCACACTAAAGCTGGGATGTGCAGTGCCCTGTCTGGAAGTGACTGCAAGATAAATAGTGGGGACACAACTTTCAAGGATGACCAGGGGATTTAGACACACAGCTTCCATTTATTTTAATACACATCATGTCTCTGTATCTCCCAACTGCCTTTTTAAATGTCTAATGGCTAAGACTTTATTCTCTTTGCCTCTCCTCCCCAAACACACACAGATAAATCATGTGCAAGCTGTTTGGGGTGTACACCAGGGAGAAAACAAGGAAGCTTCTAATGAAAGGAGTGATCATAAGGCATTCACAACAATTATCTAGCACTATTTCTTCTCTAATTTCCTTACTGGCAGCTTTCAGGCAGCTTTCATGGTGTGGCAGAATTTAGCTCTGCTTGCAAAAAAAAATTTGGCTGGAAGACAATGCACAGTGAGATCTTTTCCTGTATCAGAGCAACTTTTTCAGCTTTGCCCTCTCTTGTACCCAGACAGGGAGCACCCTACAGGCCACTCCAGGAGCTAAAGGCTCCCTGGCAGCATGACTCTGTTTCCCATCAGCTGGGCTGGGTGGAGGATGATGGATTCCCCTTTCAGCTTTCTCCCTCTTTAAGAGCCCTCATTAAAGGCAACTCCATCACTTGGCTGCTGTGGGAAGGAGCTCATCTTACCCAGACTAAGAGCAGGTCAGAACTAACCCAGAGCAACACCACAGCCTGGAGCCCAGGCAAGGCCCCCATCTCCCACACTTGTTTGGGAGGTTTTGTGGAACCCCCAGATGCTTTAAAGGAGAAAAGGCTCTGTGCAGAGCAGCTGAAAGCAGGGCAATGCCTCCTCTCTCTGCATCTGAGCAGCACTAAGACAATGGGGCTCAAAGCATCCGTGCAGCTTTCAGGCAGTGTTATGATGCAGATAATAAAGATGAAGAAAGAACAAAGAGGAGGACGTGGCCAGATCGTGGTTTGAGGTCTAGAAGCTGATTTATGTCATCTGGGGATCTGGCCCAGTTAGATCTAATTTTAACATCCTTGACAAATTCCCTGTAATGGCAAACTGTCAAAAGGGAATCTTCTCCCCGCCCCTCATCCCTCCATCTCCAGGAGCTATTCCCTGTGACAACACTGTTCTCCAGCAGTAATTGGCAGTATCATTCCATTATCACTTATTCTTAAGGCCTGAGGATTTAATTCCTTGCAATTTTCCTGTTGTACAAATTTGTGCCTGTTAGTTTAACACGTGTGCATGTGCATTTATTCCCCCTGTGTCTGTCTGTCTGTCTGTCTGTCTGTCTGGGGAGCAAACCAGTACTTACACCTGAAAGGGCCACTGTCTGACAAAAAAAAAAAAATCTTAGGGAAGCAAAAGAGCTAATTACTGCTGACACCAAGTTGTGACTTGCAGTAGGAGGGGCCTCTGGCATCCCCAGCAAACAGTCTCACTTCTCCTCATCAGCATTTTAAATGGATGATGATCCTAATGAACTTAATAGCACCACTGCCCAAGGACAGCAGCAACCCCTTGCCATCCTGCATTTTGCAGAAATAGCTTCTCTTTAAACACTGTGCCCCTGCTTTGAGCAGTAATGGGTTCTCAAAGTGCCTTAGCACACAAAGGCAAAATCTTTTTTGAAACAGGGTGGAATTGGTTGGTGATTATCACTGAAAAGCTGGCAGCCACCAGCTAACCTTCTAACAATGAAATATGGGAATTTACCTTCATGCTTCAATGCTTGCTATTCAGCTGTCTACCAGGGTCTAAATCAATGATTCTACACCCTCCACTCAAGGTTTCTCTTTCAAATGCTGCAGATATGACCTTAAGTTCATCATCTAAACAATGCAGTTCACGTTTAATTTCATTAATCTAAGATCTTCCATAAAATTGCAATATGGCACCATACCTTTCAAGTACCTTCATTAAAATCCATGTTATTTCTAAATCCTATGCATATCTATGAGGTCATAGAGTGTTTTATTAAAATGGATTTTTGAAAGGCTCTGTTCTTTTATCACCAATTGTCATGAGGTAGTTTACAGTTTAAAAAAAAAAAAAATCAAAAAAGAAACCCTGTCCTACCACTTAGGTGATGAACAAGACCATCCATTCCTGCAAACTACCCCCTTTCCTAATTTTTAGCCTTCTTCCAGGATTTTTATTTTTGAAGAAGAAAGAAATTATTAAGGGCTCCTTGTCCTTATATTTTCTGCTCTTTGCTCTGCCTAATGCAGTTACCCTTTGGAAATGTATCATGGAATTCAGATCCAGTGGAGATTATTTCCAAGGTTTGCCCCCCAGATGTCTGGGAGGCCCCATGGTCTCCAAGTGCCCATTGGAATTTTTTTTTTTTTTGCTATTCTTGGAAAAAAATTCATTGCACAAATTTGTTTCTCCACTGCATCCCTTCCCTCATCTCTTGGCTTTGTTATGTATTACTTGGAATTTTGGTTTCCAGCAGCAAAGTCTGCAAGTCTGGAGCCTCCTGAAGATTTCTTGGTGTGTATGGACTCAGTGTAGACCTCACACTTCAATTAATTGTGAGTGAGGCTGCACTGGAGCAACAATTGCTCCTTCATTAATTAAACATGCCACTAAAACGTGAGGTCAGCACTGGCTCTATCCATCTCTTCTGGAAAAAAACAAACAAACCTCTAAAATTAGTGCTAAACAGAAGCAGACCCCTGGCAAAATATACTGCAAACACTCAAGTATTTAGATTTTTCACAGAAACAATATCTATGCCCAAAGAAAAATCAAGCTCCACGATGTTTCTGTCGTTCAAACATCAATCAGACAGAAGGGACAGAGCTGTCCCGTGGTCCTGTCCTGTTTTGCTGAGGGGACAGTGCTGTTGAGATGTCATTTGTGACAAACCTCCCCCAGTTAATACTGGCTGAGGACCTCCCCCTCACCTTCCTTCATCCTTCCTTCCTTCCATGAAGCCATCCCCCAGCTGCAGCATCACTCTGAAGCAGCAATTACAGGGAGCAGAGCAAGGAACTCCAGACAGGTCACCTAAATGAACTGAGGGAAAAGTACATGAGAAAACAAGAAAATGTCTTCATCACTTTTCAGGCTTCAAATTGGAAAAACAGGGATCAATACAGCAGAACTTCATTTAATGGTGTGAAAAAACAATCCACCCCAAGACAGGCAGGAATCACTCACTGCAAACCAAACAGGGCAATTAGGGCAGGGCGCAGCGGGACGCAGGGGCTGGGGCCATTCCTCCAGCCTCAGCCACCCCAGCTGTGGGCACAGGGGACAAAGCCACCCATGGAGGATGCTCTGAGGCCACAGAGCAAAATATCCCCCCCAAAAAAGGGCCACGTGGCAGCAGTTTGTGTCTTTTTCACCCTTAGTTTTTTCACCTGTGGTCGTTCCCGTTGATCCCAGGAATGATGAGCAGCTCGGGTTGGGGCAAACACCACGAGGTCTGGGCTGGGAGAGGGGGACACAAAATGTTCTGCCCCTCAGCCCATGTCTCTCAGTCTTGCTCCAGAAGAAGGATGTCCCCAGAAGAAGAAGGATGTGAGCCATGGCTTTATGTTGTCCACGATGCTGGGGATGTGCAGGAGAACCTCTCCATGGGGGTTGTCACCACGATTGCCACTCCTTGTTGGAAGCAGCAGAACCTGTTCTTGGAGGTCTCTTCCACCCTAAACATTCTGGGATTCTGTGAACCTGCAGAGCAATGTTTGCATCCATTCTGCACCCCTCCTCACAGCATGGTCCCATAAAACTCTGGGTGTCAGAGCTCAGCACCCTCCTTGGCCAGCCCATCTCCCCGGGTGACTGTTCCTGTGGGTTTTCTTCCCAGTGAAATGGCAGCTCCTCTCCTGCACCTGAATGCCAACATCTGCCACGGGAGGATTTCATTGCTTTGGCTGTCATTGTCACTGCCAGGTCCTGCAGCATATTAAATAAATTAATACAAGTGATGTAGAGGGAGTATAAAACCTGCCAGGCTTCACCATGTGCCACCAAAACAGAGAGGGGCTGGAGCTGACATTTGCAGAAAATAACATCATGTTATCAAAAGAAATTTGGCATGAGGAGAAAAATATGTTTGCTCTGCACTTAATAACAGCTAAGAGAGCATATTCAAACTCAAATATTTGTAAGGCAGTAAGTTAGCATTTTCTCCTCCCTTTCTCCTCCCTCTCGTCAGTCAAAGGCAGTCCTTGGGGTGCCAAGTCCCAGGGCTGCTGTTTTAAAAGTACATCAAATGCAGAGTGGACATCAAGCCTCAATCTCAAGTCTAACTTTGAATTTATATTTGTCTTCAGAAAAATAATCAGCCCAAAACACATGGTTGCAGCCTCTGGATGCATTTACAGAAAACTGCCATGCATTGCAATTTTTCAATTTTTCTCTCTTCCCTTTTTTTTTTCCCCTTCTGCTGAAACATTGGTTGTATTTTCTCCCTTTATTTATTGGACTGCTAAATGGATTATTTCAGTAATAAATCAAGCCCTTTCATTACATTTTTTAAGGTGTTGTCACTGTTATGAAGTACAGCGTGCCATCAAAATTAAGCTCGGGTTGCATTACCACCTATTTTATAGATAGAGAATTACTTGATGGATTTTTTTTTCCAGCAGTCTAAGCACTTTGTGTCTTTCCTTTGCAGAACAACTGGCTCCCGAGTTTCACAGAGATTTTCCTCTACAAGTTACAAAAATTCCTTGCAGATTGCCTCACAAATATCTCTGCCTTATGTCTTGAAGCAGAAGAATCCTATTTCTTGTGGCCCAGACTAAGCTCTCATGTGAAGGTGAGGAATTGTTAGAGGGGAGAAGCAATGCTGGAGCAGAATTCCCTGGGGTGTCAGGCTCCTCTTGCACTTCCCAAGGGATCAATCAGAAGGAATTCCATTGAAGCCAGCACTGGTTTACAGCAAAAAATAAAAATTAAAACTGCCTAAATGGCAGTGGAATGAGCTGACCTTTGGGTTTTGCTGTGTTTGTAACAGGAGATGCTCATTTCCAAGGGAATTCCTGGTTGACTCCACCTTGCTCCTTGCCTGCTGCCAGCTCCAGTGTTCCCCATCCCACAGCATCACTGCAAAAGACAAAGAGCATCACTGAGGCTTCATTTCCAAACCAGTCTCCAGAACAGGAGTTTCCTACAGACATTCTCCAGTTAGCAAGGGAAACTTCTACTTGGGTTTTTTTTTTTTTTTTTTTAATATGCAGCAATCATCCCTGAAGTTAGATGAGTTGTATGAGTGGTAATAATAATCATAATCCTACACACTTGCAGGAGGCAGAGTCAGCACAGGGCAGCTCAGAAAATCCAAATTTAAATCTCTGAGCTGCATACATGATGGTGATGAGCAACACCAGATCTCTCCTTGCAGAACATGGAGCAATCCTGTACCCCCACCCATAATGTCCACCTGGAAGTACAGTCAGAACCTCCAGGAAGCTGGCAGGGATAAAAGCCTTGGTGTTTCCTACCCCAGAGCAGGAACCATACATGCAGACCCCTTTGCCTCCCTGCTCAGGCTCTCCATCAGATGGAGCACATGGAGACCAAGGAAGGACCTGGCTGAGCTCTCCCCTCACAAACCCAGCAGCAAAGCAACTCTTCTGTTAAATACTTCAGCTGAAAGGAGCATTAAAATGCTGCTGCTCTAAAAGGACCAGAACTTGAGCGTATGTTTGAAGTTAAGTGTGTGATAAAAAGCTTTCTGAATTGCATCTTTCTGAGTTTTATATCTCTCTGGGATGTGAGGCAGAGGAAAGGGACCTGTGACCCAGTCAGTTGTGGTGCAGCATGGCCACACTGCCCTGGGGATCAGCCTGAGCTGCATCTCTCCAGTCAGGGAGATCAGATGGAGGGGACTTCCCAATCCAGACCACTGACCCCCATCTCCTCCCCACACTGCTGCCAAGCTGCTGCTTTCAAGCACTCAGTGGCACTTCAAGGAAAGAGTTACTGCTAAATTTGCAGAGCACAGAGGTTTTCAGCATTCCTCCTCTGTGCCTTTCCTGTAAATCGACAGTAACATTTTGGCCAGAATTTTTAGAAACCAGAAATGTCCCAAAAGAAATGAATACAGAATGCCTCACCTGCAAATTATCCAACCCCCTCTGGTCTCCACTCTGCCTGCTCCTTCTTCCACCACCCCTCCCTGACACAAACTGGGAGCAATCCAAAGAAATTAGTGACATTACCCTTCAGTAGCCCAGTGACACTTATGTTCCAATCTTCAGAAAAGTGACTGCAAATCTGTGGACATGTCTGCCTAGTGCTGCAAAAGTCATTTTAGAAAACTAGTTCCTGCACATTATGGGCAATACTTTGAGAGCTGTACGTGTCAGTGACCCAACTGCTGCATCCTCTGACAGAGCTGCAGAGCATTTCATTTGTCTTCTCTTTCTGGCCACAGTGCTGGCAAGATGAGAGCTTGAAATTTTATGTATTATTTAAACTTTCCCTTTTTTTTTTTTTTTTTTTTCTCTTCCCCCCCCCCCCTCCCCCGTACCATCTCCACTTGTCCAATTTGGGGATAGCCACCAGGTGATGTACTTGTGTCTCTGCAGCCCTGGTGGATGCTGAGCTGGAAGCTGCTCCTCACTGAGCTGGGTGCTGCCCAGTGCCTCTGCAGGCTGCAGGGCTGGAGAAGAACTTCACACCTTCCAAGAAAAAGCAATAATTTCCCTCCAGTGCTCCAGGCTGACTCTTTCTGAGTGCTGAGAGGATGATGCTCATGCTTGGTGCTGTCTGGGGAAGGAGCAGGCATCCCAAGGCACTGGCCAGGAGGAAACAACTATTGACAACTTAAAAACTTTTCTTGTTCACTCAAAAGATAGCAGAGGACCAAGCTGCTCAAGGAGTTAAATGTATTAAGCAATTTACAATTAATATAGAACTCATTCCAAAGATATCTACTAGAGAGTACAACAGGGCAATTAACCCACTAATACACTAGGCTATTACATTGCTATGTCTCTTATTTTAGCCTGAGGTGATTTGAAACGCATTGGATTAAAGGATATTACAGGAGATAGCATGAAAAATAGCTTAATGTAATGAGCCATCCCGTGATGTCTGCTATTAAAGATGATTTGCAGTTGAAAACTACAACATACAGTAGTTCAGCCATTTAGAAACATGAGTACATTTAACCCTTTTCTAGCCCCTGTCCCTTAGATGAATCGGTGCCAGAGTTTCTCCCTCTCCTCCCCACTGCTTCCAACGCCTTTATCTGAGGATTATCAAATGCACCTTATTAAAGTACAATGGTATCTTTGGGAGATTGGTGCCTGAGGTTGATAGAAAACCAGTAATCTGCTAATAACTTTTAAAAATAGATCCCTGAGAGAGTAAATAGGCTCAGGTGGAGGGAGGGAGGCTGGCGAGGCGTTTGCAAAATGGGAACTTGTAGGAAATTTCCAGAGTAGCCTTAGGCCTGCCAGAGCAGCTGCTAAATGGCCACGGAGAACTGGGGGAAGAAAAGCTCCTTATCTAAAAATCTGGGACTGTACAGCTTGGAATGGAAACAGCAGCACCCAGGCTGCAAACCAGACCAGACCGATGGCACTTCTCCTGGGAAGGTGACCCTCACACAGGGATAACTGCAGGGGAGTCAGCTGGTTTTGAGGTGAAAGACACCTCAGAAGTGGAGGACACCTCAAAAGGGTTTTTTTGAGGTGGAGGGTTGAGGCAGGAGGACACGGATGCTGCCTTGACCTTCCAAGCACCCTCAACTGCAGTTTACAGGAGTTTCCCCCCCTGCCCTAGGAAACCCTCTGCACAATCTTCTCAAAATGTGCATGGGTGGAACAAGTGATGAGCCAGCAATTAAAGCAAAAAATCACCAGTGACACAAAGATCCCCAAAATTAATTCTCCACCTTAGAAAATACAACCCAGCATGATCTACCAGCACGGCTCCCAGCCCCATCCCAGCACCAGGCACTTGGGTAGTGGAGGTTGCCCAAAACAGGGTGAATGGCTACTCAGGGATTTGTTTGTTTTCAGTTCCTAACACGTGCCCTGGGATGTAAAAGGTGGGTGCTGATTTCCACTGAAATTATGAGGAGGATCGATGGCCTCATGGTTCCTCCTTTGAAAAAATTTGTGAGCAATGAAGAAAAGAAAGAAAAACTAGAAAAGCGTGATTCTCCTGGGTCTGAGCGGAGGCATTTCTGCACTAAGGTGGAAAAAAGAAGACAAAAAAAAAAAAAAAAAAAGCCACTTTGCCCGTGCTTCAGTAGCATTCAGCAGGGATTTTTGGCAGAGGGTGGTGGTTTCCACAAACCCTTCCGGTAGGGTGGGAGGGAGGAGGTGGCAGGGACCTTCTTCTAATCAAAGAACTTGTCACTGTCACTTTGGTGTTAGCAGATGCCAGGAACAATAACCAGGATGCTCTGCCTCTGAAATGCATTATTAAGAGGCAACATCCATTGCTCTCCAGCCCTGCTCCCACCAGCATTCCTTTTTGTTGCACGTGGGGCTGCCTGCATCCCAAGCGGCGCGGGGAACTGTCATTTCTCATTTCCATCCAGAGGAACAAGTGATTTGGGAGAAGGGGAAGAGGATGACCAGGGCTTTCTGACCTTTTCTCCTTCAATTTCATTCCTCTCCTCTGCGAGGAGAAAATGGCAATCACACTAGGTGGAACTGACAAACTCATCTCGGTGTCACTCCCTTACGGGTACAATCGCCGTGTCACTCGGCATCAGGGACGAGGCGGCGGGGAGGGGATTCTGGGCCCCTGATGGCCCTCACCTGGGAGCAGGTTTGAGCCTTCCCACTGCTCTCTGGGCCAGCTTGGGGTGGGGTTATTTCATCGTGAGCCCACTCGTGCCAACTGCACCAAAAGAATCTACACCCTCCATCTGGTTTTCCTTTCTGAGTGGGGCTCCCTGTCCCCGCAGAACTCCAGGAGAGCTTTGGATGCTCAGCCCCAAAACTGCTCCAGCTGTGCAACAACTAACCCACAAATTAAAGACAGGAGATGGCTCTGATTCCCAGAGAAACATCCCCAACACCTTATGGGTACTGAAGGCAGGAGGGGAGTGCCCAGAGCACCACAGCCCCAGCCATCCAGCCAGCCCGAAGGCTGAAGCTGAGCAGAGGAATGAATTCCTGGCAGGAACAGTGTGAAAGCAGCTGGGCAAGGGGGCTGACTGAGTGCCAGGACCAGTGGCTTCTCAGCAAGGCTTCAAAGCCACCCAGTGCACACACCAGCTGCACTTGACATGGTTTGCAAAGCCCTGGATTCATGCAGGCTGAAGGCCTGTGGGAAGTTCAGAGATATCACCTGAAAAGTTTGGGTTTTTTTTTTTCTAAACTGTTCTTAGCCTCAAAAGAATAAAGGCTGAGACACCAACCTGCTGGAGACAAGAACAAAGAAGGGTTTGAGCATCATTTTAGTGACTTGTAACTAGTTCTAGATGAGCTATGGTGTTGCTGGACTATATATTCCTGGTGAGGGTGATGCAAAGCAGCTGACTGCTCCAAATGCTTGAATGGAAAAGTGCAGGAAGGCAAAGGGGGGAGTGGAGAGAAGCAGGGGAGGTTTCATAAGAGAGATCTTCTACAAGAAAACTCCCTTTTTGGAGGGTAGGAGGGATATTAGTTGGTAACAACAAGAGCTGAGATTTTTGCACTCCTATAAATCATTATTACTGGAATGTCCCCGAGGGGATGAGAAGGATGAATCAGTTACACACACAGAACACCAAACTTTTAGATGGAGAAAGGAAAAAATAAGAGAAGAGTGGGAAAAAAAAAGAGAAAAATAGAGAATGGGGAAGAAAAGGAGAAGAAAATATTGAAAAGAGGGAAAAAAAGAAAGAAGAGGGGAAAAAAAGAAAGAAGAGGGGGAAAAAGAAAAGGGGAAAAAAGAAAAGAAGAGGGGAGAAAAAAAGAAGAGGGGAAAAAAGAAAGAAGAGGGGAAAAAAGAAAGAAGAGGGGAAAAAAGAAAGAAGAGGGGAAAAAAGAAAGAAGAGGGGAAAAAAGAAAGAAGAGGGAAAAAAGAAAGAAGAGGGGAAAAAAGAAAGAAGAGGGGAAAAAAGAAAAGGGGAAAAAAGAAAAGAAGACGGGAAAAAAAGAAGAGGGGAGAAAAAAAGAAGAGGGGAAAAAAGAAAGAAGAGGGGAAAAAAGAAAGAAGAGGGAAAAAAGAAAGAAGAGGGAAAAAAGAAAGAAGAGGGAAAAAAGAAAGAAGAGGGAAAAAAGAAAGAAGAGGGGAAAAAAGAAAAGAGGGGAAAAAAGGAAAGAGGGGAAAAAAGGAAAGAAGACGGGAAAAAAGAAAGAGGGGGAAAAAAGAAGGAAAAAAAGAAGGAAAAAAAGAAGGAAAAAAAGAAGGGAAAAAAGAAGGGAAAAAAGAAGGGAAAAAAGAAGGGAAAAAAGAAGGGAAAAAAGAAGGGAAAAAAGAAGGGAAAAAAGAAGGGAAAAAAGAAGGGAAAAAAGAAGGAAAAAAAGAAGGGAAAAAAGAAGGGAAAAAAGAAGGGAAAAAAGAAGGGAAAAAAGAAGGGAAAAAAAGGGAAAAAAGAAGGGAAAAAAGAAGGGAAAAAAGAAGGAAAAAAAGAAGGAAAAAAAGAAGGAAAAAAAGAAGGAAAAAAAGAAGGAAAAAAAGAAGGAAAAAAGAAGGAAAAAAGAAGGAAAAAAAGAAGGAAAAAAAAGAAGGAAAAAAAAGAAGGAAAAAAAGAAGGAAAAAAAGAAGGAAAAAAAGAAGGAAAAAAAGAAAGAAGAGGGAAAAAAGAAAGAAGGAAAAAAAGAGGAAAAAGATAAATAAAAATAAAACAAAGATTCAAAATAATGAAAGAGAAGGAGACAAAGGCAGAGAAAGAAAGGAAGAGAGAGAGGGAGAAGGAACAAAAGCAAGAGAAGGAAGAAAAGAAAGGGAAGAATCAGAAGAAGGGAATGAATGAACTTTGGAAGCAATTTATAATTCCTTTCACCTACATCATGAATTGAACACACCAAAAAAAAAAAAAAAAAAGAAAAAAAAAAGGCAGGCAGGAAGGGAAAATATTCCGCCCAGCATGCAGATTATCATTTGAAAAGATTCTGTTGCTATGTTTTTGTCCCTGGGTGATGAAAATGAAATTGTCTGATGTGTGCGCCGTGTTAGATTTACCTTTGCAGGGTTCAGGCACAATCAGTGGAGAGGGGTCATGCCACAATATGTCATCTCACAGCTCCATCACACCAACTCCAATTTATAGGAGGAGGTATTATGCATTTCAAAGGAACCCCCTGCTCGTGGCTCTTGTTACTGATCTATATCACAGCTCAGCTGAGGGAAGATTAGTTCTGCTGCAAGGGCAACGAGACTTATTTGTTTATGATTATATTCTCCTTAAAGACACACTATTTTTTTTTTTTTAATGTCTAATTTCAAGCGTGCATTAAAGGGGGTTGGGATGTAAAAGGTGAGAGAATTCTGCACTCTCCCACAAGGAAACCTAATAGTCTTAGTCTCCCATGCATCCTGCTCATTAAAAAAAAAAAAAAAAAAAAATCAAAAAAAAAAATCTCCATTTAAATGCAAATTGGAGTTTTAGCTGGGGACTCCCCCAAAAGCTTTCTCTTGGAAGCACCAGGGAAATAGGATTCAGAAACCTAAAATGGCTGACAGCAGCCAAATGCCTGCAGCAAAGGCTTCCCCCATCTCCATCCCCTCATCCTTCCCCTCCCTCCGGCTCCCTGCCCCGCATCCCGGGACAGCCCCACCACCACCTCACTTAGCACAGCTCTTCAGCTCCAGATTGTTTGACCTCAGGCAAACCTCACCCTGACCAGCCAAAACTCCTCATGTTAGCCTTACAACTCCTGCTCCCTGGTGCTTCCATCAACATCAACCAGAAACTCCATGGCTTTATCCCAGAGAAAAACTCCGGAGGCTCTCAGCAGCCCAAGGAGTGCTGCAGCCCCGGGAAGCCTCCTGGAGGTGGCTTGAATTCTGGGGGGTTCCAGATGACTCTGGGCAGGCAGCGTGTCACCAAGCAGCTGCCACTGGTTTGATGCTCTCCTTGAGGTTGGCATTTTACCCCCAGCTCTGAAAAGCCACGGAGTTCAGGGACCTTGTGAGTGTCTGTCCTGGGGCAGCCAAGGAGGTGTCCACCCTGTGGAAGGAGCCAGACTTCCCTCTCCTTGCCATTGCTGGTTCTTTGTATAAACCACACTCATCTCACTACTTGGAGAGCTCATAATATGATGGGTGAAAACAATTAAACGAAATAGACTGGTAATACCCATGGGAAAACATTTTTAGATATGATATTACAATCTTGTTTCAAAATTGGATTTTGCCAAGAGGAAATACAGTTTATTATAAAACACATTTTCTTTTAATTTAATTATATAATCTTTGGCTTCAGAGAAGGGATGCTTAAATCAGACCCATTTAATTTTCAAGTGTATTCACCCATCACCTAGGGCAAATTGGTTTAAATTAGCAGGTGACTGTAGAAGTTCTAGATATGTGTCAGACAAAAATTTATCCGCGAACTCGGTGTAAAAGACCATCTGTATCAGCAGCAGAAATTACAGGGGATGAACAGACAAGTATCTGAAGAGCAGCATTCGCTCTGATTTCGATGATACCCACTACAAAACCCCATCTAGGATTTATTTATTATTTTTTTTTTATCTTTGTTAATGTTTAGCCAGATCAGTTCATCACGCTGCATGTCTGCACCGTGCCAATAAAAACTGATGACCTGCAGTTAGTTTCTACCAGGTGCATTAAATTCCCATAACGTGAACAGCTCTTGCTAACTCTACCATAGCCTCTTCTTCTGCAGAGATTACATTTCCAGCCTAATGACAGGAGAGGTTTGTTCAGACTCTGCACTCCCTGAACCCTTCCTCCGATCCGGCACGGTGACCCGGGGCTCGCAAAACACCTCGAGTCCAACAACGCTTTGTGAGTTATATCACACTGCTCTCCCCCCAGCCCACCCTTTCCCCCCCCATCATTTTTGGCTTCCTAGGAGCTGAGGGTTGAGGGTGCTCAGGGGTCACTGGGACAAAAAATGTAAGAGTGGCCAAAGAAAACACCTCCGGGCCCCAGCAAAGCTGGTTTGGCACAAGCGGCCACGCAACTCTGGACTCCAAAGCCTAAAAGCTGTGGGTTACTGCTCCTCGCTGTGGCTGGGGGCAACCACTCCCAAAAACAAGAGAGGAAATTCCTCAGGCAAGGGAAAACACTGCCATGCAGGCAGGGCTGACTCGGCAAGAACATTCCAGCAATAATAAATAAGAATATGTGGGACCAGGGCAGCGGCGGCACCACTGCGGGACACAAGGAGCACTCGCCCTCAATAAGCCACAAAAAGCAGAAGTTTCCACTCTTGCCTGGTACCAGCTGGGCCAGGAACCCAGCCAGACAACAAAAGCAACACCAAACCACAACTTGGTTCTGAGGATTCTTAATGCTGTTTTGTTTTTAACAAACAAAACCAAACTATAAATCATGACTCTCATACTGAGCAGTCAGCGCTGATCCCTGTAAGAGCTGAAGCCTCCGAAGGCTCCCACTATAAATAAATACATATAAATATATAGAAATAGAGAGAGAAAACACATATCTAAATAGAAATAGATATGTGCATCAGTGAAGGGAAATTCTGAAAAGGTGATTGCAATGAACTGGAAGTGTTGCTTAAAGGCAAAAACTTCAACTCCATCGAAACATCACTGACAAAAAAACCTCATTTTAAAACACTGATTGCAGCTCCAGAATTCCTACAAGCAAGGTCTAAATCCTTCACTCCAGGTTGGACACAACTCTGGTGCCTTCTCCCCACTCACAGCACAGCTCAGCCCTCCCTGGCACCCTGTAAGCTCCTGGGTGCTGGTTCTGCAGCCATTGGTCCCCAGGGAAGTGCTGCATCCCTGGGACAGGGCAGGCTTTGGGGACCTTGGGGCTTTGTGCCATTTTGCCACTAATTTTGAAGCTGCTGGCTGGATGTGTTTGCCCAACACATAGCTGGATGTGTATGGCTAAGCCATGACTAAATAATATCTAGAATTATTTCAACAGGTGTTGGACACCCACCTCCTTCTGGGTCTTCGATGCTCTCCCCCTTGGCTCCCCAGGTGAGAGAGGGACCAGATCCATCCCACAGGACCAGCCCTGCCAGCTCCTGACATGCAGATGTGCTCCAAGTGTTAGGAAAATGCAGGATCTCAGCCCCTGGCTGGCAAATAAACATTGCAAGGGGCTGTTTCAAACCTTTGTAGTAGCAAATCTCAGCACTTAACTAGTAATGCAATAAGTCCTATCAAGAGCATGCTGAAAGGTGGAATAAATTTCCCAGAGAACAATGCTGGTGATGTATGCATATGACCAAGGCACAATAAAACTGTAGAATGGGAGGAAAAAAAATGCATACAGTCAATACAATAAAATCAGCACAAACACAGGCTGTGTAAGCAAATAAATCTAGCAATCCAAATATTTTACAACACGCTCACATGCAGAACAATTTCCTCCCCTCCCACCCTACCCCCCCACCCTACCCCCCCCCCCCCCCGGGCAAGAAATCTTAGGGCAAATAAATAAATAAATAAAGGAGAGTGTTTTGCATCCTGGTGTATTGTAAAGGCATCAGTGGCTGTCTGCACAAATTACCATTCATCTCGGCGTTGTTGTGGAAATTTTCAAGGGATTTGCAGTAATTATATGACAAAATGCTTGCAAATCTCACTCATTGCTGAATAGAAACACACGGGTCAAAGATTGAACACTCTCAGCTTGGTAATTTGTAAATGTCAATCAGACGGGGGCCAGGGGAGGCACAGAGGCTGCAGCAGTGAAAGGCAGAGCACAGGATTCCGTGGCAACCAGAAAAAGCCTTTTCAGTACAGATTATAAAAGGCACGGGATAGTTTTACTTTCCAGCTTCTTTTTTTTATATATATATATTTATTTTTTTTTTTTTAACAAACTGATCACCTTGCACCAAGAGGAGGAGGAAAAGGGGTGGGGGAGCTAGGAGGAGGGAAGTAAAGAAAGGAAGGAAAAACAGTTTAAATAAAACTGGGGAGATTAAATTAACTGATACATACATTCGCAGAGGTAGATCGTTTGCTCTGTAATAAATATGGACTCCTATCTTCCCAGCTCCCAGACAGCAAGGAAAGCAAAATAAAATTAAAAGATATAACAATAAAAATTATAAATGCATTGTGGGCCTGCAGCCCAACTGCTTGTAACAGAGCTGCCACAGGGCCACATCCCACAGAGCCTCAGCTCTTGGGATCATAAATAGGTAGAGGGAGGCAAGGTGAGAGGGTCCATAGCCCCCTCCCAAACTGCCACCAGGACACAGACCTGCTGTGGGAAGTCAACTCCTGCTTTCCCTTTTTCCCAGAAAGTGGGATTTGGAATTAGTTTGTTTTAAACTTAAAAGAAAAAAAAATAAATAAAAGGAAAGAAAAGAAACAACCCCAGCGTCTCCCACTTCATTGGGAACACGTTCCAGGGACCTGCTCTGCCTCCCAAGGTGCATCCCTGCTCTGCCAGGGTTGTCACAGCCACCAAGGAATTCCTGGCACTTGTCCTCAGGGGCTTGTGGCTTTTCTGCAGGTTGCCCTCTATTTCAGTGCTAACAAAAATGGCATTTGTGTTTAAAAACGGTGACCTCTGGGGTCTCCTGAGGTTGGCTGGCTTGGCTTTTTAAACAAGAAACAGGAAAAAACCCACTGAGTGACAAGATGCTGCTATTTTTGTCCTGGAGACTACAGTTTTTAGGGCTGAAAATCCCATTGCAGGAGAGCTGCAAACACCCCAGGAGCCATGGAGCTGTGCCCAGGGTCAGACTGGTGATGGGTGGCCTGAGCTTTCACCTTCCCCTTGCCTCCCCAGCAATGAGAGGTGGTCTCCTCACCAAGGTTTTCTTAAATTCTGCATCATCTGGGGCAAGTCTCAAGCCCAGAAGAAGGCACCAAGGCCAAGGGGCTGGGAGGTGTTTTCTCCACACAAAAGGTCCCCATGATCACACCCCAGGCTGGCAGCAGCCAAACTGCAGGGTGAGGATTTAACACCCAAACCATGGAACACCCTCAAATCATCATCCCTGGTACCTGGCACCTACCAAGCCAGAGAGGTTACAACAAACACAGCAGAGGTGAAGGTTAGTGCAGAAATGGGAGAAATTCTACAGAGTTTTGTCAATGCCAAAGCCCATGCTGCTGAAATACATCTTTAAAAAAAAAAAAAAACCAAAACAAATCACAAGGTTTCTCTCTCCCTGCTCCATGCCTGGTTTAACAGGTTCAGAAGAATGACCCTGCCATGGGTCACCCCAAGCAGGGGCAGTTGAGTGTCAGCTGCTGCTTCCTCCTTTTCCTCTTCCCCTCACACCATGGGGACACCTGGAGCCTCTTCTGGTGATTTGGAGCAGGATTGTGGCACCAGGAATGAGCAACCTGCTCTGCCATCAGCTCCACCCTCAACTGGATTTAATGAATCCGAGAAAAATTATGAAGTCCCATAAAGCCCCAAGTATCATAAAAACTCTCATAAAATGGAGAAAAGCTATTAACTTATAAATACACCCAGTACATGCAACATCACTCAGATGGCAGAAACTAGCTATAAAATAAAGTCATCTTAAACCATCATTCTGCAAGTTACCAAGTCTCTTAATTCCCAAGGCACACGCCCTGTATGGCATCCAGTCCTCTTGGCTACACCCAGATCCCACGTGGATCTCCCTGTCCCTGTTAAACACACACAGCCCTTTATTTATAATGTAGACAAAGGACTTGGGTCCACCCCATGGAACCTCCTGCAGCAGCTGAGCACATCTCCACCTAAGTAATGTCTTTTTTAACCGATTTCCTAAAAATCCGAGAAGGGCAGAAAACACCTTTGGAATTCCTGCCCCAAGTGAGGATGCTGCAGAAAGAGGGCTTGGGGGAAGGGGGGAAAGAGGAGCTGCAGGAACCAGAACCCCCAAATCAGGGGGTTTGACAGAAATGGGTGGTGCTCTCTGCACCACGAGTCACTGTGCTGCAGCATCAGGCTCCAGATTCTTTGATTTAAGACCAAAATTAAGGCAAACATGCTGAGTGTCCACTGAAAACAAATGGCTCTCTTAATAAGCTTCTTCCTAAGGGGGGGCTTTCATTTCTTAAATATAGGTAACCCCATCTCAGCTGCACACCTGAGGCTTTGCAGAGCAGGTGTGTTTCATCTTGCTCCTTCTAATTTAAAGAGGAGACTTTGTTTACCAACCTCCAAATCACTCTGAAACTATTTCTTCTCTTTATTTACTCTAAAGGTCCTGCACATTATGAATATTCATTGAAATAATTAAACACCCTGTTCACAGCTTGTTGTGCTTGCCCAATAAAACCCAACAGGTTAATGATGATATTTAATATTATTTCACCCATATATCAGCTCAAAGTTTATCTTCCCCTTTCAGCTTCATCAATTCACTGAAAATAAGTAACCCCCATAAAACCCTGCTGAGGATGATAAGTCAGAGGTAGAGGCCTCCAGATATTTGTCTGAGGGTCTTGGTTGGTGAATTTCTCATTTGGGTGTTGACTACAGAAATACAAGGAAGAAAAAACTAGATATGATTTTTTTTTTTTACCTCCTCCTTAAAAATGATTCACATGATGGGGACTTCAGGATAAGTCATGAGTGAGGTGGGGGGAGAGGAAGGAGCACAGAGGGGACCAACAGCAGAAAAAACCCCAAACTTGTTATGGTTCTGCCAGCATTAGAAAAACCTTTTTAGCAAAGATGGTGTCCTAGGGTGGAGGCCTCTGCAAGAAAAATGTGATTTGTGCCTCTGCAAGAAAAATGTGATTTGTGGCTCTGCCCTGCCCTGGGATGGGGGCCAGGGGAGCACCCCAGGCTCCTTGGGGAGATGCCCCCCAGCCCAGGGCTGGTACTGACTGGTTCTATCCCAGCCCCAGAGCTCCCCATCAGCTGCTGAGGGCAGGGTGGTGAAGACAGGGAGTGAGACTGGAGAGGCCCAGCACAAATCAGGAGTGTTTATGAGGCTAACTTACATTAATTTTATCCTTTATGGGCAATAAACCTTTGCTGGCTCATTACTGGCCACTGTTAAGTTTTAAAGGAGTTTGTGGACACCCAGGGGAGGTGCTGCCTCTCCCTGCTGCCACCAGAGAGGAAGAGGGAGGGTTGGGGACAATGCTGATAATCCCAGGGAAGGGACAGAAGCTGGTGGGACAAAAGGGTTGCCACTGACCCCAAATGGGGACTTTCTTCCCCAGACTGGGGGCCCTGCTGGTCTTGTTCCTGCCAGGGGTGGCAGAGGTTGGGGTTCCCTCTCCAAGCTGCATTTACTCAAGGTCTCCTGCATGTCCCAGCCTCCCACCCCTGAACATTTTCCTCCTCTTTCAGAGAAGGTCTCCTGCCCTGATTAACCTTCTCCTTTCTGCCTGCAACAAGTCTCCCACTGCTGCCAAAAGCCCAAGGATGCCACCACAGTGCCCAACAACACAAAACCACAACCACTGGGGCTTCCCATTCCATTCCTTCCATGCTAAACATTTCCCCTGGGAGAGAAGCAACACCAGGAGCAATCAGAAACACCCCCTGAAGCACCAGGGCTGGGGACAGCCCGTCTCCTCCTCAGTGCCAACCAAAAGATGACCCTGCCTTTATTTGCTGCTTACTTTGGTTACTTCAAACACCCTGTAGGAGCAAGTGCCATTGGGTTGGAAAAAAATGACAGAGCAAAATAGCTGGCTGTGAGCAAAAATGATACTAAAGGTGTAAAGATGGAAAATAAAATAAAAAAAGAAAGAAGAGATGGGGAGGGAGGAACCTGCACACACTGCCTGCCCCACAGCTTCACCCACCTGGCTGCAGCCACTCCCTGGGTCTTGAACATCAGAGAAATATTATTCTGAGAATTACCTGAACTTTTATTTAATGCAATCAAAGCTCATTTTCAATGGGAATTAGCCCTGAAGTAGATGACTATTAAGAAATGCTGGATGATGTATGGCTCAGCCCTCTGAGCTAATGAATTCCCAAATACCTGGTGGGGAAGTGCAGGGGAGGGGTCTGGGGGGTGTTAGGGGCTGGCCTGTTGGAGAGGTGGCTGACAGGACAAACAATTAAGAAAATGGCTAATTTAGGCCTGAAATTAAGGCAGCTCTCAGAATTTATCCCAGCAAAGCAGCTAGTCCTCTAGCAGAGCTTCAGCAGCTTCACAGGTTGCACCTAAAGTTCCTCCTGGAACTACTCAAAGGAGACACAAAACTACAATCAAATCAACAAACATTCCTCACCCCAGAAAAAAAACAAAAAACAAACCAACAAACACAGAGCAAGAGAAAAACCAGAGGTATTACTCCTCTTAGGGGGTTTTACAAGGCATTTGCTAGTAATAGAATTGTTAGCATCACATGATGAGAGATTATTCCCAGCCTTAACCAAAGGGGGCAAACTGGTTAAGAAATCAAATAACACCAACTTGTTTTCAGTTTGCTTCCTCCCAGTTCTTAGCACTTTTTAAGTGAGTGAAGGAACTCAGGGCAAACACAGGAGAAGAGCAGAGCTGGGGTGGCAGGGTTGCCCCCCTGTAAAACACCTCTTTGCAAGAAGGAGAAAAGGAAAAAAGTCAGTAAAAAACCCAAAACACAACACAGTAAAATAAAATCAGTAACCAAGGAAGTGGCTCCTACCCCTGCAGAGGCAGCAGAAAACCTCCAGTTCCCTTCAGCAGGCTCTGAGCTGAGGGGAGACAAGAACAGAGGTGCAGCAGCTCAGCTGCTTTTATAAACCTGGAGGAGGCTGGGGAAGCAGCTGGATAACCTCTGGATAACCTCTGGATAACCAGGAACACCTGAGTGCCTCCTCCCAGCCCTGGGGGATTCAGCCACAAGTTGCTTTTAGAAATCATTCCTTTCCCTGCAGTTTTCATGAATCTCTGCACCAGGCAGACACCACCCTGACCCTGGCAGCTCTCAGCCAGCACTGCCCGGGTGCCACAGCCCTGTCCCCAGGGCAGGCTGAGCCCTGCCAAGCTCATCACACATCACCCAAAAGCAGAGTGGGATTCCCCAGATAACTTTTGCTGCTGTGGACCTCAAGCCTTGAGTTTTCCCCTCCTGCTTCTCATTGCTTTGTCCTTCTGGGAGACCACAGAACGCCCATGGGTGCCTGTGGGTGCCCACGTGTGTCCATGTCTAATATCAGAGCTCCATCTAGTGCTGCTCAGCCCCCCCTTGCCAGCCCAGCCTGCTAAGGCCAGGAAGAAGGGAGGGGGTGGGAAAAGGGGGAAAAAAAAAAAAAAAAAAAAAAAATTAAAACATATTAAAGGTGTTAATAAGCGACTTATTTAAACGGAGTATCACATATTGAACATTAATCACCTGGCAGTAAAAGTGTAATTAAGGAGTCACTCTGCCTTCTGGGGAAGGCTCGCTTGGAAGCTGAGAGAAAATGGTCTCTTTATTAACACAAATTATTTTATTTGGCTAAAGGTAATAATTCTAAGTGAGGTCAACGGGCCTGGCGCACAGGCGAGCGGCGCGGGGCCGGCCAGCGTTTCCATGGCAACCGAGCCAAGTTCATCCTCCACGGTAATGGCTTTGCTCTCCCACCACCCCTCGGGATTGTTTCTTGGGGGAAAAAAACAAAACAAACCAAAAAAACCCAGCCTTCAGTCTGTCAGTGGCACCTCCTCACCCCGCCCCACCTGGGACCACGCTGGAGAAACCTCCCCAAGCTTTTTCCTGGTGGCTTTTGCAGAAGTGCTGTGGTTCTAGAGTGGTGGCACCATCCTGGCACCCACCAAAGGGTCTCCAGGTGGGAATGCTCCTCAGCAAGCAGGACCAGCACATGATACTGCTTTTTATATTTTCTAGCACTATTTTCATGGTTTATATTTCCTAGGATGGCTGTAGGAGCCCATCCATCCAGGCCCCACATGGGAAGCTCCCTCCAGCAGGGCTTCAGGGGGCTGCAGCTTTCCTGGGAAGCTCCAACAAAGTGCAGCCCCCAAGGAAAGCCATGCCAGGGAGGTGCCCCCCACCTGCTCTCCAAAAAAATGTGCATTTTCTTCCTCATTTTAGCCCAGCTCTAGCTATAAGGGGCACCCAGTTGCAGCTATTTACTTGCCAGGATTTCCAGGCTCTCATTAGGAGCACGGAACAGATTAAAAATAGAATTAATTTCATAAACTGAGCCCTAATAAACCTACCAGTAAAACCCAGCTGTCAAGCCCCCTTTTCCTCCCCAGCAGATTCCTCTGCTGGCAGAACTCATGCTTTATTCTGTCTCCTGCAGATTATTGTCTGAAGGTGGTGGTGATTTATCTGTCTCCCATGTCATGTCACCCGTTTATGTACACTATTATATGTAGAGTGTGGCATTAACATTTTACTATTATTCTTACCTTTCAATGCAAAAAGATAAGAGTGTAAATCTGGGAGACAAGGGACGTGTCAACAGAGCCCAGCCAGCACTCCTGGGCACCACTCCTCATCCTCCTCCCTCCACACACCCAACCCGGGGCTCACCAAGATGTCCCCTGCCTGGTGACCCCACCACCAAAACCTGGCCCCACCACAGCACCCAGGATCCACCAGTCCCACCCCAAATAAAACACACATCCCCCTTAACACCAACATCCTTTGTCAGCATCCTCCTGGGAGGTCCTGTGTGTTGCAGACATCAACCACCTCCCTGCCACGCCAGACGGAGCAACAAACAGCCTACTCACAACTTATGGCCAGGCCTGAGTAACTTATTAGCACCTAGTCAAGATTAATCAAGCAGGGGAAGCTAAAGCAGGTCCCTAATTAGTTGCTGATGATAACTATATTTGTCATCCTCTCCCAATTAGTCTACTGTACGTTTTGGAGTTTAATTGCACCTTGCTCTTCATTTAAATGTCATCACGTGCATATATTCTCCTCATTCTAGAGTAAATTTGAGGAAAAGTTGACATTAAGTATAGATTATCTTTAGGTTTTTTGTAATTAACACAACTGAACTGTCTTTGGACTAAATACATCTCCTGACACTATAAATCTGGCCATGCTCTTGGCTATTTCCAGGAGTGCCACAGATGCAGGGTGGCAGTGGTGACACTGGGGCCATGGTCAGGATGTGTCCCCCCCATCCTGTGTCACCCTGAGGACAGGACATGGGTTGCACCCAGTTTCCATGGAGCCAGCTTAGAGGATATTCAATATATTGATGGACAAGGGAAAGCTCCAGCCCAGTGACCAGTGCCTCTGCATCCCAATGCCTTTAACCCTTCAGTGGCTGCCTAGAGCTCCCTGGCACCTCCAGCCTCCCCCATGCTGACCCCATCTCCCCAGGGGTCTTGCCAGGCTGTCCCCATGCAATGCTGGTGTCCCAGGACATGGCCATGGCTGGGCACAGGCACCCAGAGCTGCTCCACAGCCACCCCGAGGGGTGACAGAGCCTGGGACAAGCACACGTCCCCACCACCCACCCCAAAACCTCTGGGCCTGCTGGGACTCGGTCCATAGGGCACCCCCAAAGGTTTGGGCACCCCATGACACCTCCTGAGCACCCCTGAGAGCTGGAGAAGATTCTGGTGGACACAGCTCTGCCTCAAGTCCCTGCCCTGGTGATGCTGGCTCGGAAAACTAAGGTCAGGCTCATGAAAAAGAAGAGAAGGAGATGGGAAAAGCCATGAAGGAAGCTGTAGGATCCTACCTGTCCTGTAGGAAGAGGCTCAGTGCATGGATCATCCCTACTGCCTATTAAAAGCCAAGAAAAAAAAAAAAATCACTCCAGGCTTTGCATTTCCAAACTGCTGCGGGGCTCGGCGTGTCCAGCACGGGGATGGCTTCCCTGGGAGGAGGCTGCTGCTGCCTGCATGGACAGGGAAGGAGAGGAGAAAGGAAAAGTGGGGAAAAAAATAGAAAAAAAAAAAAAGAAAAATCAAGGAGTAGTCAAAAAAAGTGTATTAGAAGCAAATTTGGAAAGAAATCAATGGCATGTAATTAGATTTCATTTTTTCCTTCGTGTTTTGCAGGGCTGGGGGTTGTGTATGGGCTCTGTATGAGCAGAGAGATTAACGTGGGGAGAACAGGTGCTGGCTCATGAGCTGGTGGCCACCAAAGCATGACAGCTCCATCACCACTGGCAGGCAGCACAGCAAAATAAACAGATAAATAAATAAAGGGGAAACCATGCAGGGAGGAGACGGCCTCTCGCTTGTTTAGTATTTTAGCTGCTGTACACACAGCTCGTCCTGCCAGCTGGAGAGGGCTGTGCAGGCAATGGGGCTGTGCCTGTCCCCAGCCCCAGGGGGGTGTCACACACAGTGGCATTGGTGGCCCTAAAGCCATGGGGAGGGACCCTGGTGTTCCCCCTGCTCCCAAGACTTCACTGCCTGCTCCTGACGCCGGTGCAAGCCCAACACAGGAGCGTGGTCACTGGGACAAGAGAACTGGGACCACCAGGATGGCTCCTGCAGGAGCACGTGTGCAGCCACATGTCCAGAGACACTCAGAACCCTGGCTGCAGGATGTATATATCTGTGTGTATACATTATTTTTTTTTCCTATCTCCCTGTACATCTCTCAGTGCCGAGGGCCCAACTGCCGTCGCTCCTCATCCTCCGTAGTTGTGAGCCTTTCTTTCCTTGTTGTTGTTTTTTACCCTTTCACCTTGAAAATTAACCTAAAACACAGGGTGCTGCACACATGACTTACTCAAATAAATTGCATCCTTAATTATGAACACCCTCCACTCCTCTGTGCTCCAGGCCACACTGCCCCAGCAGAACCCCCCCCTCCTGATGAGTGGTTATTGAACACGGGAACAACAATCAACACTAATTAAATACTCAGCTGTTGAGGGGAGACAATGTTTATCAAAAAATGCAAGAGGAGGGGAGAGCATCTTCTGTTTTCTATAATTAGTTAGCAATATTCCCCAGGCACTCTTGGAAATCGAACTCGGGTTTGTTCACATCTGTTTGGCACAAGCAGACAAAGGCCACCACAGGCCTGGAACCCCCTGGACCCCCTCAAATGCAGCACCCCTGGAAGCACTTCCACCACCCCTCTCATCCCTGTCACCAAGGGAGATGAGGATGTTGGAGGGGGACAAACCAGCAGAGTGGCTGTCAGCCTGGAGATCCTGTCCAGGGAAGTTCTGGGGACTTGGATGGGCAGAGGTGTCCCAGCACCAGGGGTCTTTATCCCACAAACACAGAGGTCCTTGTCCCCTACAGCTAATCCCACAAGCACTGAGCTGCCCCAGAGAGCAGAAAGGGAAGGGTGATGGCCCAAGGTGTACACCTCCTCCCCTTGCCCCCCGTTAAAAAACAAGCTCCTCACCAGCAGGAAATCATTGGAATGCAAATTTATACCTTTTTAATTCTTCAGTAGTTTTTCAGCCAGGGAAGAGGCAGGACAAGGCTGTTCATTTCCCTCTGTCTCACGTTATTACTGGCTTAAAGATCTCCTCGGTGGCAGAGGACAAGAGTTGAAGTCCCCCTGAAGGAGGGAAGTAAGGAGATTAGTGACTGGCAGGGCTGGCTCCTGCAGCAAACACTGCTTTATACCTGACTGAAGAGCAACAGGAATAAAACCCCCTCTGTCCTACCCTACGTGCTGCTCTTTATCCAAGGCCTGCTGAGCCTCGCACTTACTACTTACTCACTACTTACTCCTACCACTCGTGGGCCTCCCCTGCGTGCAGACACTCCCACGCTGGCCACGAGAACCTTTCTGCAGCCCAGCCCACCCCATTTACACTCTCCAAACCCCCCCTGGAATGTTCAGGATTAACAATTCCCTGTACAGCCCCGTGCCCCGGTGCGGCGGGGCAGCTGCATCCCGAGGATGCTCGGGGGATGCTGGGGGGGGATGCTGGGTCCGGAGGGAGGGTGAGCCCTGGGGACACCCCCACCCCAGCCCCCTCCTGCCTCCCCCCAGCAGCCGGTTGCTTCCCACTGCCCGCTTCCATCCGTCAATACCGTGCGCAGTCGCCGGGGGGCCCGGATCGATAGCCAGAGGCAGAGAAGTGCTGGGGTTGGGGAGGAGGAACAGAGCTTGGGGACACGGGGCCATCCTGGACCTCTGGGGCTCCATCCCTGGCACTCGACGCCAAGGTTTTCACAGTAAAACAACCAGGTTTTCACAGTAAAATGTGCTGTAAAAAGAAAAAAAAAAAACAAACCGGTTGAAAGCTGATCCCAGCTCGCTGTCAGCGCTGGGCTCCCAGTCCTGTGTCCGGGGGGTGATGGGGACTTCACCTCCTCTTGTCATCCCCTCTTGCTTTAAGCATCCAGAGCCAAAGGTCCCTGTGGATCAGCAGGTGGCTTCTCCTGGCAAGTTGGGAGGTTACAGTAAGTGGCAGGTGATGCTGTCACCATTCTGCCCATCCCAGGGATCTCAAAACACTTCCACCAAGACCAGGGATAAACTCACCCTGCCTTGCCCTCCACTCCCAGGTGATAGGGATGGGGGTGGCACTGCCACCAGGAGCTGGGACAAGGCAGGACAAGCTGGGACAAGGCAGGACAAGCTGGGACAAGGCAGGACAAGCTGGGCTAGGCCAGGCCAAGCCAGGATGTTGGCAGAGCAGAAGCTGTCACTGCTGCAGCTGCACTTGGAGGCTCAGCTCGTGGCATCAGCACTGCAGTTTTATATAACCAGCCTCCAAAATCAGTTCATTGCCCTTGCACTCCACTGTGATCTACCCTAAATACCTACAATATTTCTGGTAGTAAACAATCTCCAAGACTCATTTCTTAGAGCAGCAGCAGATGGTCAAGAGCATTTCTTGAAATTGAATATTATAATGAATTTAGGATCGAAAAAATTTACATAATAATCTGTTTTAGATTCTGATAGTGAAGAAACCTACACAGAAACTGCTTCTTTTCAGCTATTTGAATTAAAGTAGAAATCCTCAAGTACTGTAATTATAAACAAACTCTTTGCTGTTCCAGATCCAGGAAAGAAATTGAAAAATTAACTACCCAGTGAAGCTCAAGGCCACATTTCAGCCTTCATTCATTGGTGATTTTCACCTCTGGCAACCCTGGGGTGGCTGGAGGGGGATGCTCAGGGCTCTGCTCACGGGGTCCTGCCTGTTGCATTGGAGCTGACTCCAGATTTGGCTGATCCCAGGGAGTGCTTGGCCTGGGAAGCTCAGGGAAGGCAAGAGGGATGGGGGCCTTGGAGCTCTCAGCGGGGCTGCACCCACAGATGGGGAGGGGGGGAAATGAGAGGGGAGGGATGGGATGGCATAAGAGAGGGGGGGGGACACCTATGCTGGGATTAGCTATGCCCAGATCCCAGTGAAGAATCTTCCTCCAGACCCAGCATGAAGCTCTGGGTGCTGGGAACTGTGTCCCCCCCTCATGTTCCCCCCCTTGCAGCCTCAGGGTGGTCATGGTGGCACCCTGCAAGTGAGGCTGTGAAGTCCCTCTTGGGGTCATCTCCCCCTGATGGCACCCAGCACAACCCTGGCAAACCCAGCAAAGCATGGAGAATGGTTGGAAGGGACCTTAGAGACCATGAAGATCCAACCCCATCCCTGGGATGGGCTGGGACAGTCACCACTGTCCTCCCACACATGCAGGAAAATTCCCCTTCCCCCCCAGGAAGTGCCCAGGAGATGCAGAGGGCCTTCTCTTTTTGAAAAGCAAATATTTAGTCTAGATAAAAAAACAAAAAAAAAAAAAAACCAAACCCCAAGAGCATTTTCCCCAGGTAATACTAGTAACTAAAATAATCACATTCACTTTGCTGGTTTAATTTTATATTTCCATTTCTACCTTATCTTTTTCCTGCAAGCATCATTAAACCACACCATAACAAAAATACATGAACTGTTATTCTTTCAAGAGAAGCCATAAACCACCTCAAAGCTTTCCAAGTCTATTCTTATCTGGTACATCTTCCTCTGGCTCTTTTTTTCTTTTTTTTTTTTTTTTTACCTTCATGCATTTCAGAAAGGTATTTTTCCCCTAATGTTAAGAATAGTTGCATTGAAAATGAGATGCTGCCTGTGAAAAGCCCCTCTGGAGGATTAAATAAGTAAAATATAGCCAGAAAATAAACTGGAACCTCATTAAAATAATTTTGCAAGAAGAAATCCTACTTTACAATAGGTTTTCAATATCACTTAGAAAATTCTTAGAGTCATATATACATGTTCTTAATTCAGGACCTTCCATTAAAACAAGACATTACCCAGGGAACTGAAAGGCCATTTACAACTCTTGTTTATAGAGAAATGCAGATTAGGCCCAGATGCAATCTCCAGAAAAAGACTTGCAATGTGGCTGGAGCAGGCTGGGTGCTGCTGAGAGGTGCTAATGAGGGCTGGGAAGATGCCAAGATCCCCCTAAACCCCCCCTCAGTTATCCTGCTGGGTAAGGCTGACCCTCACCCACCCCTCTTGCCTCCCCCTCACTTCTAAGCTGACTCTGGGGGTCACCAGGGCTCTGCCTGAGATGGTTTCATGGCACCAAATTGTTCCATCCTCAGCAGACAGGGACAAGACCCTGCAAGAAGCTTGCTCAGGGGTTTGCAAACCCCCTGATCCCCCCCTCCCCAAGCTGCCACTCATGGGATGGAGCCTGTGTGCCAGGAAGGATCCCAAATGGCAAAGGGACAAGCCCCTCCTTGCTGTAACTCTGCAGCACTCCTGGTTCATGGGATGTAAGACCCTACCTTGCACAGGGACACGTGGCTGCAGCCCTCCTGGGACAACCTCCATCCTGCCTGGGGAAATCTGCAGCCAGGGGTGCCCAGGTCCAGCATCACCACCCTGGAGAACCTTGAAGAACAGGGAGAAAAACTCATCTGGAGCAGGAGCTTGCAGAACAACAGAATCACAGACTGATTTGGGTTGGAAGGGGCCTTAAAGAACATCTAGGCAGCCAGTGGAGGTACCCCCAGTGCCCACAAATACTTTCTCTCCAGAGGCTTCAAAAAACATCATGAAATTAATTATTTCCAGTCCCACTGAAAACATGATGAGAAATTCTTCAGCTACCTCCAAACCTCCCTCATTTTGAGTTGGGCCTTAAATTAGAATCATTCAAGTTGGAAAAGACCTTTAGGATCATCAAGTCCAACAATCAACCCAACACCACCATGCCCATTAAACCAGGCCCTGAAGAGCCATGTCTACATGTTTCTTAAACACCTCCAGGGATGGTGACTCCACCACCTCCCTGGGCAGCCTCTTCCAATGTTTGACCACTGCTTCAGCAAGAAATTTTTCCTAATATCCAATCTAAACCTCCCCTGGTACAACTCGAAGCCATTTTGTCTTTAATAATCCTGACTGAAGCCCAACGGAGGTTAAAGCATCCTCCCTTGAAAATAACAAAATAATAGCAAAAAAAAAAAAGCAAAAAAATAGAAAAATAACCTGTTCACCTCCCAGTCAGGACCTCCCCCAGTTTTAAGGGGGCAAAATCAGAGCCATGCAGGTATTACCCACAGCACAGCCACTGCAGAAACACCCCCACAGTCACCAAACCCGATCAGAGATGATATTTGGGCAGCAACTTCTGTAGAGAATAAATATCACACTTCAATTTCATGGTAACTTAGGAGGGTTTACTGGAAAATACCATGGCTTTTACATGGTTCTACCAATTACTGAGCAATTACATGTAACCTAGATCTGGAGGACATGCAGTAGTGATATAATGTATTCCTCCCTGTGTTAAGAAGAAAAAGGCAGTTCATAGAAAACACTTTTTTTTTTTTTTTTTTTTAAATTATAAACCCCTCCACAATATTCCTGTGTGACAGTATTAAAACTCCACATCACCATCAACCCCAAAGCCAGGGCTGCCATCCCATTAACACGTCACTTGTGGGATGAGCAATAAAAATTTACTTTAAGCTGTGCCATATGTCGCTCCCCACAAAGTTTTTATTATTCAGCTTCATCAAGTTGTACCTCAGCCCCCGTGCAATTAAATCCCATTTAGCAGCACTGACCTTTGGGTTTGAACTTGTCATTCCTACAGCTGGCTTGGAGTTTAACAGCACTTTTAAATCATGGAAATAACAAAATGTTTGGAAATGAAGGGAGGGATCTGGGGAAGCCTCCGCTGGGGAAGCCCCTGGCGGCACAGCCCCAGTGCTGGGAGAGGGAGAGGAGGGGAGGGGAAAAAGGGGAAAAAAAAAAAAGAAAAAAAAAAGTGCTGGCACATTTTAACATGTTGTAGCATATTTGTAAACATCGTTAATCACGGATTAGCAGATGGTAATGTTAATTGCACCTGTGGAAGTAACAAGACCTCAAGGTTGATTACATTTACAAACTGGGATAAGGATTCCCTGCTGCTGGTGAGGAAGGTGCTCCTGGGGCAGCAATTCCAGCACTGGGGAAGCCAGGACCAGTCCCAGGATCACACTGCTCCCTTCTGCTGTTGGTCCCACCTCAACCTTTGCAAAGACAAAAGGAGATTTCTCTGTCCCAAAGTCCTTCCAGCCTCAACAAACCTTGTCAGGATCCAGGTGGATTTGCTGGAACAGTGTGGGGTTTTTTTTTTTCATTTGTGTTGATGATCTGTCCACACAAGTGAAATCTGGGGTGTGAGCTGAGCATCTCTGGCAGCCAGTTCTCCCTGGAGTTGATTTTGGGGGAGGGATGAAAAGGTTTGTGTTCATCCTCATCTGAGGAGAAAAAGGCCAAGGTGTGGAGCGCATCTTCTGAACCGAGGAGGACAAATATTTTGCCACTGTGCTCAGAGACACTTTGATTATTTAAGAAATCATTTTGGAAGGGCAATTACTACATTTTAAAATCAATTTGGTAAATAAGCCTCTGAAAGGAATCCATGACAAGCAGCAGGGAGGGAAGAATTGACTTTCAAATTACACAGAAGCACTTTACTCATATCTAAATATCAAAGAGGCTGTATGTACAAACAGAAGTAATCAGGAAGCATGTTTTGATCTTGCTGATGTACACAAAAAATGACAATTAATGTCTGCCTTTATGATAGAAACCCAGGACTTTCTTACAGTTACATTACAGGGATGATTACAGTCAAAGCTTAAGGCTAAAAAATAATGAAAGACTATAAAAACTACATCTTAACATTTAAAAATACCCAGAAAATTAACTGCAGAAGCAGGCAATGATCCAATTAATGGACTGCATTTATTAGATCGTGGCAAATCAGACAGCACAAGGCTCCACCTCCAAGGTGTGAGGGTGCAGAGCACCTCGGGGCTCTCAGCCCAGAGCAGGATGGAGCTGGGGCTGAAGGAGAAACATCCCAAAGCTGTCCAGGTGATGGTGGAAGGTATCCCAGTGAAGCAAAGTAAGGCCAGAAGTTACCATGGAGGCAACCAGCAGAGAAGGGTTTCCTGCACCCACACTTCCCTGCATCACAGCTCCAAGCTAAAAAAGTCTGAGCAGCAGCCTCTAGCTGTGCACACAATTCCTGCCTCCTCCAGTTCAAGCCTCCTCCAACTCCCAGTAAGCCTGGTCTGATACTCCAGTGACAAACCAAGGTGCTTTGTGTATTCCAGCAGAGAAATGAGCAGAGGAGCTGGGATGGCTGCTGGAGTGACAGGGAAGTGACTGTGGGAACTTCCAGCCACCTCACTCCCCCCCTCAGCAGAGCTGCCATGGGCAACAAGGTTGTTCCAAAGCTTTTGGTAATAGTAAGGAAGTAAAATATCTACTCCAAGGTTACTCACCTGCCTCTTCCTTACAGAGGGGGGAGCTGGCTTGGCTAAGCACTGTCTGATGATACCTGGCTTTCTGGAGCACAAGCAAAGCCAGTGAGGTGCCTCCACTCCTAAAGTACTGCTCAAATAAATAGAAGGAGAAACTCCAGTTCCTATGAAATGTAAAAAAATACATACACTTAGCTACAGGTCAAGAATTGGTTTGATCCTGCTGCTTGAAAGGAAGGATTCTGTTAGCCCCAGGCACTGAATCCTTCCACTGAAAAATGAGCAAATCTGAGCCACGGGCCCCCTCTGCTGGGGCACCCACAGCAGCTCCCTGACCCCCAGCCTTTTTATTTCAGCAGCATTAAAAAAAAAAAAAAAAAAAAAAAAGGACACATTCAGCACACAAAACACAAGAGCTGTTGCCCCAGCAATGCACCAGTTCACTGCTATTCAGTGACCAGTGATCAGGCAGGAGTCCCACGTTTCAGAGGGGTTTGGGTTTTGTCCTTTTCCACAAAAAAAAGGATCCACAAAGCTAAGGATCCCAGCTAAGGATCTGTGCCACCATCACAGCCACAGGACTGAGTCCTCAGCATCTTGGAGGAGCTGCATCTTGGGCACCTGGAGTGCCCCCAGCCCTGCAGCACCCACAGGCCCTCCCAGGGACTCATGTGAAAGCCCTCCACATTCACTGACTGGTTTACAGACTTCATTTAGCTCAAAGGAAAGTCCTAATTAGTCACTCAGAGTGATTTACTTTTTCATTTGGAAGGGGAAGAAGGGAAAGACTAAGCTGAATTGTTTGACATTATCCCTAAAGGGCACTGTAAATTAAGTGTTAATGAGGAATCCTATGCAAGGGGCCACAGTAGCTAAATAAAATAATTAAGGTGCTAAGTGATAACATTCATTTGGTTCTCAATAACTTCACCAGCCTGGTTTTCAACTGGGATAGTTGCCAATGAAGCCATCCTCACCCCCTCCACACCCATCAGCAGGGACAGCAGTGGCCCAACACAGAAAGGAAACTTGGAAGAAGAGAAAAAACCACCTCATTCCCTTCCCCACTTGAAGGAAGTTCCACTAAGCCCCCTCTGGATTTACAAATGACACAGAAAGGATTGATTCCAGTCTACAGCCAACCTTTACCAAGCCTTTATTTCACCAGGCTGCTTTTTCTCCCACTACAGCAATATGGGAGAGAGAAACCACCTCACTGTGAAGAAATTGCTGCTGAGCAGTCCCAAGTCATACCTGGCTCCCACCAGCACCCTCTTGGCTGCTAAGGGGGTGGTGGGCACAGGGTGGGCACGGAGCATGGCTGCTCTTTCACCTCAGAACTGTTTCTCCCCTATAGCCTAAATTGTCTCCACAGTTCAAGCAATGTATAAAGTCCCCTCTGTGCAACAAGCACAAAGTTTGCAGCCATCACTGGGTGTTCTACTGCAAAACCAGAAGGGTTTGGCTGTCCAAGCTTTGTCTCCCTCTGAAGAGCTGGCGGGAGGTGTTACCTAGGATGTGCCTGACTTCAGAGTCAAGCCAGGGTTCTGGTGGTGTTGTGTACCAGCCAAGATGCAGCTCAGGTCAAGTGGGGCTCTCCCTGCAACTTGCAAGTGGAGGACCCTGGAGAGAGCAACTCTGGATCCACATGGAGAGAGCAGAGCCACAACAAGAAAAGGATTCAACCACCGTGGTGCTGCTTTTGGCTGCAGATGGAGTGCAGGAGAATACCTGGAAAGAAAGTAAAATAAACAAATCATTCAGTGGGCCTGAATGTTTGATTTTTATTAGTTTTTTTTTTTTAAACACAGACATTTGGGCTGCAAGGCCTTTGTGCTCAGAACCCTTTTTACCAGTGGCAACAGAGACGTTCAGCGACTCGATCCCGGGGTGCAGCGCCCGGCCGGGGGGTATGGCCAACATCCTGTGGCACAGGAGCTGTGTCTCCAGGGACAGTCCCTCCCCTTCACTGCCTGCAGGAGACACACACTGTTCAGCTCAGCTTGTAGCCACATCCCTTTTTCCCCTCCACAGTACAGTTTTCCTACTGCTCTCTCACGATTACACTCGCCCGGCCTCTGAGGAAACGAGAGCCAAGAACCAGCAGCACCTGCCCTGCCTTCCCTTCCCTTCCCTTCCCTTCCCTTCCCTTCCCTTCCCTTCCCGGCCCACTGAGGGGTTTTTTTTGAGGAATACCTCAGGAGCAGGCAGCCCACGTGCAGGAACAAGGCAGGGAGGAGGTGAGGGGCTGGATCTCCCCCAGCAAATCCCACATCCCTACTGACAGTGCTGGGCTCAGCCTTCCCAGCACAGGGCACCACCAGCTGGGTGCAGCTTGTGAATGCAGAGAGTTTAACCAGAGGCTTCAATTGATTAGTTGTTAAACCATCCAACAGCCCTGATATGTTTGGGCTGATACACTGGTGAAACAGAGTTGAAATCTATCCCAGGTCATTAGTAGTTGTTTGACTCACACTGTCACGATGGGAAATGGAAAAGGAGAGGCTTTAAACAATCCTGTGGGCAGACAAGTGAAAATGCAGAAGCCCAGAGACCTCCCAGCCTGCCTGGCTCCCCAAAGAATTGTTCCACATTCATTATTTAGAGCTACACAGACAGCTACACAGCTGCAAGAACACCCAGCTCATCTCAAAGATGTGCTCACCCCCTGACAAAGCAGGCTCAGCCTGCTGGAAGCCAAACATTCCCCCTCAACCTTAGCTCAGCCCCAGACTCACCCTGGGGTGGCACCAGGGACAGAGCTGCTGCCCAGGGGCTTCTGCCCCTTTGCCTGGGGGATCAGTGCTGTCACCAAGGCCCTGCTCAGCTGTAGGCACCTCCTCTACCACTGGAGACTCCGTAAAGCTGCTGCTTGCTTGAGTTGCCACAAAATTCTTGCTGTTGTTTATGCCCCAGCAGGTCCTGTCCCTCTGTTCTGACCTGTGTGACACTGCTCCAGCTGCACTAGGAAAGCTGTGTTAGCCCTCTCCTCCTCTTTGGTGGCCTGACCTAACAGGCAAGATGCATTTTGTGCAATGCTTTGGGTAATGCATCACCTTCCCACCTGAAATAAGCCACACTGGCTAAAGAAAACAGAACCCCCTCCTCTCCATCACCAGACTGTGGCTCTCTAGGGATGCTTCAAGAAAAAAAAAAAGCAAAAAAAAAAAAGCTTATCCTACTTTTTACTGATTGAACACAGAAAAGTTCTACAACTTACAGCCATGCTTCTCAAACCACACTCTCATGGGACTCTCCAACTGGGACAGCAGCTACTGCCAGAGGTGTGACAACTCCTGGAGCAATCCTCTCCTCTCTGATAAGGGTCTTATGGTTCCTAATAAAGGCAGCAATTTGCTTCCAGCTTTTACAAAGCTTTTTATGGCTCTGGCTGCTTAAAATAATTAGGAACCATAAATTCAGGGCAAAAAGACTTGCAGAGAGTGTGACACAAGGGAGGGAGTATTGACCTCATCAGATGAACTCCTGGTTTATACCAGTGGGGAAAAGACACTTCCTCCTTCACATCTTTGACTTCCCCCTCTCAGCTTTGGCTCTCCCTGACAGGCTGCAGAGACCAGAGCTTGGCTGAAATGATTCAACAGGTTTCCTGCCCCTCAACAACCCCACTTGCCAGTGCAGAAACACCTGTGCTGGCAGCTTGGAGAAATATCCAAACTGAGCACCACAGAAAAACCACCCAGCCCCGAGCTAAAGCCTGAGAGTGTAAGAACAAATAAATTAATCTGGAACTTTGGCTGAGGGCTCTGACTGCTCCTGCCCTGCTCCTGCTCACACAAAGCTCCCAGCCTGCTGCCCCTGCAGTGACTCCAGAGCAACGTGAAGCTGGGCCAGTCCAAGGCAGTGAGGATGCCAGGAGGGGGAATTCAGCTCTGCAGAGCACTCAGCTCACCAGGCTGCAGCCCCTGCAGTGCTAGGAGGGAGCTCACTCCTCCCATGCTGAATTATCTCTGCTGCTCCCTGCAGCTGGGCTACATATTCAGATCTAGGATGTTTCTCCCAACAACCCCAGCACCAGACAACTGTAATGTTCAATTTTCTTTTCAGTGAAGAGTTAGTGCTCAGCAGAGAGTTGAAATCATTACTGCTGCAAGGTCTGGGAGCTCTCCTCATGCATCTACCAATCAGCCTCCAATATCCCTTGACAAAAAGATACTTGGACTTTTTTTTTTCTTTTTCTTTTTTTTTTTCCTGGAGAAATCTCTCATAATTCAAGGTAATGACACCACTGTCACTTTCTCCCCCCTTCCATTCCCCATTGTCATGGTTTCTGGGATGCATTTCTCTGTGGTCCATCAGCAGGGCTGCCAGCCTCCCCTCCTCTCTCTCTTCACAATCCAGCTCCACACATCTTGCAGAGATGCCAGACTGGTGGCATTGTCTTGTCAGTATTTCCAGGAGTTCAATAAACATTTTAATTAAAAGGAATGTCTGCTGAGCCAAGAAAACAGCAGCACAGGGCAGGATTACAGCCCCTCCATGGCTCCTGGCCAGCCTGATGCTATTTCCAAGTGTAAAAGCTCAAACTCACCACAACACCCTCACTCCCTTTTTTTTCTCTTCACCTCCTGGGAGGCTGCACAGCCCCAAACTCTGCCCACAACCAACAGCCAGAAGACTCCTCTGCACCCATTGCTCAAGCAGTGCCCAGGGCTGGCAGGGAGGAGGCTACACCAGCTCCTGCCTTCTCCTGGGCACACAAATGCAGGCACTGAATGGGATCTCTGCCACCAAGCCCAAGTTTTGTGTTCAGAACATCCCCAGCAACAGCTTCTGATGAGCTTCCAGACCCGGGCATGGAGATACAGCCCTGTTTTTTTCAAGAGGAAACGTGACAGAGCAAAGACAAGGCACAGCTCACCATGACAGCCTCAGGGCAGCAAGAGGAAACAATCAGCTCCTGGAAAATCAGGCTGAGGGCTCTAGGACAGGATCAAAATCTCCTCACAACACACTGTGAAACACACAACCTGTCCTGACACTGAAATCTGCCATCTAGAGCCTCTGCAGCTGCTAAATTCCCTGTTCAGCCACACACACTGCTTGGGTTCCTGCAGCTATAGGGAGGATTCTTTGTTTCTCCTGGGTCCCCATTTCATTCTCAGCCAGATCATCCCAGAGCTTCTCTCCCAGCTGGGCTTTTCCAGCCCAAGAGATTTGCAAGTGGTTTGGGAGTGAAACACCACCCTGCTCCTTCCCTCCCACCTGCACCTCCAGCCCACAGCTCTCACTTGCAGTACCTATGACTACAATAAGGGGTTTCTCCCACTGAAATTCCAAGCAACTGATGACAGGAACATTTTCCACCTCCTCAGGCCTGCTGACCGTGCCCACCACTTCCCAGCCTTCTGCAGTTTTAGCCTAGAAAGAAAAAGGACACAAATGGTTAAAAAACCAGGCTTTGAAAGAATGTAACTCACCCCCTCACACACACTTTCCTTGCTTTCCATGGTTTCAGTTGACTTGACTTCTCAAAGGTTTTTTTTGGCATCCCTTGAATTTTTACCACCAGTCCTCCCAGTACCAGCACACAACTCTTCATTTCACACACACAAAAAAATAAAATAAACTCCTCCTGGTGTTTATTCCCCAACAAACAACTGAAAACTGAAAAAGCACTTTGAGTTTTATTGGGTTTTTTTCCCATACAACAGTTCTAGGAAGGTTTTTGCCAAGAAAAGAGTAGAGATGGACAAATTAGCATAAAACTAATCCACAGTGGAAGTTCCCAAGTGCAGACTCAGCCACCAGAAGCCCACAGTACCACTTGCAAACACAAGTGGATGTTTTCAAGCTCAAGATGCCAAAACTCAGCTGCTACAAAAGGCAGGGCACTCCACACAGTGCTGTGCACAGCAACAGAACCACCCTTCCCTCCTGCACATGCATGAAAAGAGCCTTTATTATTTCTCTTGGAAATCCATTTTAAAACTGTAAGAGCAGGTGCTTCTTGCCAGCTTCATTTCCTGCCAAGCTGGCACTTTTTTCACAATATTATGTCAAATTTACCCTGCCAAGGGCAAAAAAATGCAATGCCAAGGGTTAGGCCAGAGTCTAACCTGGGTCCTATTAAACAATGGCTAAAATGTTAATAATTCAAATAGTAACCAAGTGACTCCTCCTGCTGTTTCAATGAAATATCAATTTATTTTATGGATAGAAAAAAACCCAAACTATCCATATAAAAAAACCAACAACTATCTCTGGTCCCCATGGAGAGAAAGGGAGAGACAGATCCTGTCGTACCCAGCTGGCAGCCCGGGCATGGACACTGTGTTATCCTGCTGTCTCCCAGGAAAAAAAGGAGCTTCCAAACACGGAGCTGTTCCCCGACCCGATGGATCGGGACAGTGAGTGCCCCTGAGAGGCGGTGCAACAGCACAGACACCCGGCAGGAAGCAGGAATGCAGAGCTCAGGGCAGAGCTCTCCTCCAGGGCCTCCTCTCTGATCAACACAGGCAATATCTGAGGTTTCTTGAAAAGAAACGAAAAAAAAAAAACTCAAAAAACAAACGAACCATGGCTCATTCTACCTTCAAAAAGCTCTGGAGGTCATCTGTGCTGTAGACATCAAAGACTTCCATAGTTCCAGAGCTGGCTTTGCTCACTGTTGGAGTCAAGGGGCAACTGCAGGGGAAAAAGAAAGGAAAAGTGCTATACATGAGAGCAAAAACAGCAATCCAGGAGAGTTTTTGTTTCTGTATTTATTTTCCTTGCTTCTGCAACACAATTCAGTCCATTCAGACCTTGCTCTCTATATGGATGTGTTCTCCTATGGAGAGGAGGTGGGCTCAGAATTTACCTCAGAGCTCACAGCTGAACCACAAAATGGGTTAAAACAAAAAATCCCCAGGGAAGTTCTTTGCTAGGCTGGAACACCACGTCCTGCAGGAGGCTGCAGAGCCCAGCACAAAGCAGAAGACAGAATTCAGCTTAAAGCTAGAAAGCTCAGCTCAGTGCTAGAAAGGCCTCTAAAGAAGCTGTCAAGCAACACAGGCTGGAAGCAGCCTTGGGAGCCAGCAGGAAAAGGAAGAGAAAAGCTGCAGGAGCAGCTAACCAAGGCCATACCTGTTCCTCTGGCTTGTCACCACTCTGTCCACCCCCAGGAAATAGGCAGAACGCAGCAGAGCCCCCAGGTTCATGGGGTCCTGGATCTGCTCCAGCACCAGCCAAACCAGCTCTCTGCTGGGATTCTTCAGCTCAGGCTTTTCAGCTTCCTCCAAACTCTTGAAACGGAGAGGGGAGGCTTCCAAACAAACCCCCTGGTGGACCTGACCCCTGCAAAGAGCATCCAGCTCTCTCCTGCTGACCTCCAGCACCGGGACCCCTCTGGCCGTGGCCTGAAGGACAAACTCACTCCTAACCAGGGGCTGGGAGCCTCTGCTCTGCTTGAGGAACAACCTGAACAGGTCCCTCCTCGACTGGGAGAGGGCCAGGGAGCACGGCGCGATCCCAAACAAGATCTCGGAGCCTTTCGTACTGCCGACAACCAGAGGCTTCTGCTCCAGCCTCTTCCTCACCCTGGAGCAGTCTCCCTCTCGCCAGCTCCACGATTCCCTCGCAGCCGGCCTGGGGTTCCTCTCGTACCCTTTGTGCCAGAGGGCTGGGCGGCTCCGCGGGCCCGGGGAGCTCGGGGGGGAGCGGGTCAGGGCCCGAGGACCCCCCCGGGGGGCTGCTGAGGGGAGCTGCCCACCAGCCCCCCTCTCCGGGCCCGGCTTCTCCTCATCCTCCCCCGCAGCTGCCGGAGCGCGGGAGGCGGAGCGGTACCTCAGCCCCTCACCCCACCACAGCCCGGGGGAGACCCCCCAGGCACACCGGACCCCGGCCCTCAGCACCCGCTCCATCCGGGCCGCTCTGAGGCGGCAGAAAACACCGGCGGCTGCCCGCGGGACGGCTCTGGGCCGCCGGTTGGGGTGGGGAGAGGCCCCAGCGTGAGGGGAACACGGAGCTGAGCTCCGGAGACAGCGGGGATCGGCGGGCAGGCCTCGGCAGCCACCGCCGTGTGGCGGCACCACCGAGACGCAGGAAGGGGACAGAGGGAGCCGCGCCCCGCCTCGCAGCGCCGCCTGGCGGGCGGGCGGAGGCAGCGCCGGGCGCTGCTCTCGGTCCCGGTGCTGGTGCCGGTGCCGGTGCCGGTGCCGGGGGGGGGGGGAACGGAACCGCTTCGGGTCTCAGCTCCCCCCCCTTGGTCATTCCATTGGCAGGAATGGGGCTTCCTGCCCCGGGTTGGTGCAGCTCCGAGGCGGGGAAAGGGTTAAACACACAGACTTCCCCCTCCCCGTCCCCGGACTCCGGGGGATCGGGCATCCCGCAGAGCGCGGGGCTTTTAAAGCCCATTTAAAATATTAAAATAAATTAAAATTAATGAATTAATAAATAAAATAAATTAATTAAAGCATGCTTGAGCCGCAGTTACCCCAGGCACAGGGTGACCCCCCCGGGGTGCTCAGCTCTAACACCCCCGGAGGATGCAAAGTGTCCCAACAGCACCGGATCGCTGGAAATGCCCAAGATTCCAGCCTGGAAATGCCCAAGATTCCAGCCTGGAAACATCCCGGGCTCTGGAATTGCAATGGGCATCTCCAAAGAGGGGCCCTGACCCCCTGGAAGTTCCTCCCATGCTGCTCTGGTAATTAGGGGGGGTTTATAGCCCCCTGCTAATTGCAGAGCTGGAGAGGGAAGGGGCAAAGCAGGGAACCGGGATATTCACACCAAGAGGGTTCAGATTTCCAGGGATTTATCCCTCCTGTGTGGGCTCTGGGGGAACAAACCACCAGAATGTTATTTTGAGAGGGTTTTGCATAGAGTAGCTGAAGTGTTTCAGTTCTTTTTTTATAGACTTTGGGGCTGGAGCATCGAGAAGTTCCATCAGGCTTCAAAAATAGAACGGAATTGCTGCTCAGAGATGGAGTGAAATCCTGTTTGTCCTGCTCCTGCCCAGAGCCCAACTGCTCGTGGTTCCTGCCCCCTGAAAAAATGAGACCTGAGATAAGGCCCCTGAGATCACATCAGCTGCCAGGTAAAATTTCTGTACTTCAGCAACCCTGATAACACAGCTGATGATACTCACTCTATACAAGAAAAGCACAAGGATAGGGAAAAAAAAAAAACAATTTAATTCACTTTAATGCTCTCTACCTGTTCACAAGGTACCCAAAATATGCCTCAAACCCAGCAGTGGCAGCCAGCTCAGCTATTCATTATTTATTCCAAAAAAAACTTGTATTTTAACAGCAACCCTGAGCTCAGGGCAGTGCCTCTGCACTTGGACAAGCTGCCAGGGGGCTGGGGAACAAAACCAGGTTTTTTTTCTCATGAAGATCCAAACCCACAGGTTTCTGTCTGAACCCCTCACACAGGAAAAGTTTTAGCTGCAAACAGGAAAAAGGATTTTGCAACACACACACAAATAAAAAACAACCCTGCAGCTTGCACAACAGAAGAACCACAGTGTGCCTCTCTTTTTATTCTTTATTTTACAGCTCACAAATAGAAACCTACTGATCAGTTACACAGTTTGGGGTTTTGAATACCTCAAGGCCGTGCTGCCAGTCCCAGCTCATCCCAGAAAAGGGGCTGGAGGTGCCACCAGGTGCCAAACAACCCCCACCAAACCCCTTCCTGGGCCACATCTCACAGAGGGGGTTAAGAGGCAGCAGGAATTGTCCCCTGAAAACACGTTCAGAATAGAAAAATACTCAGGGTACCATTTTCAAGGTTATTTATAGACTTGCAGATGTTATAAATGTTCTTGGGAGAAAAAAAAGCAAGGAAAAAAAACCAATCCACAAAACAAACTTGCAGGTCAGCCAGGTTGTATTTGCAGGGAGCAGCTCCCCAGACTGGGCCCTTCTCAAGGCCACACAAACTCAGCAGTTCTCTCCCAAACCTCCTTTTACAGACCTGAGATAAGTTTGGTCCCTCCTCAGCCATCCATTTCCACACAACAGTGGCTGCCAGCTCAGAGGTTTTCACCACTGCTACTCACATCCCTGCTCTTTTCTTCTTTTTTTTTTTTTTTCTGCTCAGAATTTCTCCACTATTTTGATTTTTTTTTTTTTCTTCTAACTCCTAGTTCAAGCATCTTCTCTAAAAAAAAAGATGGCACCCAGCACTGAGTTTGGACAAGCTGCTGCAAAAGAAATTCTACAAGAAAACACCAATTTTCACATCACATCTCTCTGAACATCATTATAAAAAAAGCTCAGGGGTGCTGGAGCCTTCCTGAGCCTGGTGCCTCCCCACTGAAGGTCCCAGTGGCCTCAGGAAGGTGATGAGGGTGACAGTGGTGTGAGGCATCAATTTCACCCCCAGGGAGTGGGAAGGCCAAAAAAAAGTCTCCTGCAGAGACAAGGCTGTGTGTACCTGTCAGTAGGAACTAGTGCCAGATGAGGAATGGCCAGAGCACACCATGAGCATGTATATATAAAAAACCCAACCAAAACAACATCAAAAACCAGAACAAACCAAACCAAACCAAAAAAAAAAAGGGCAAATTGCCTTTGTTCTGCCATGACAAAGGGATGTTTTACCAGTTTTCTCCTTGTATCCTTCTAGGGTTGCTCACCTTTGGCACAAGGAACTCTACAGGTCACAAGATTTAATTAATAATAATAATAATAATAATAATAATAATAATACTTCATATCAACCCTCTGCACTGACACAGCGCTCCTCAGACTCAAAAGTGCTTTACAAAAGTTTGTGAGTCCTCACAACACCCCTGTGAGGTAGGTAAGTATTATTATCCCCATTTTACAGATGGGGAAACTGAGGCAGGGAGGTAAAGTCACTTGCCCAAGGCTTCACAGGGAGCTGAAACTCAGGATACAGCAGCCCAGTTCTGCTCCCCCATCCAGTGGTGGAACACATCACCTCCCACAGAGCTTTACTGGTGTCAGCAGAACAATCCAGCCCAAAATTCCCTGTTCCCAGTCCTCTGGCCATACCCCCAGCTCAGCTCCCAGACAGCCCAGAGCACTGCAGGACTCAGCCTGCAGACTTAAGGCAACGTCTCCATCACCAGCTCCAGGGCTCTGCAGCCCCTGAGCACCACACAGATGGGTGCAAGAGCCTTAAAACAACCCAAGTGGCCCTGCAGCTGCCAGCTTTGAGCCTGGATGGCTTTTCCTTGGATAAAGAAGACATCCAGAGCAGGACAATGGGGCTGCAGGACTGGTACAAGATCTGAACCAGACCTTTTACCTTCTGCTTTGGAGGGAAATGTCCCTGCTGATCCCTTCTCAGTTTGGGCACCTTCAGTTCTCTCTCTCTCTCTCTCTGAGTTTTTATCTCTGCACATAAACTCCCAACACTTCAGCTCCTCAGCATTTTCACAGCACCACACATCTCTCTAAGACTGACCAATATTTCCAGAAAAGTGTCAATGCATGCAAATAATCACCCACAAAAACACCAAGAGTGCTGGGAGATGATACCAAGGATAGAGGTGATCACAAGACAGCACACATTTAGTTTTTATTAAAAGTACCACACAACTCACTCTTACTGTAACTATGCCACTTAAATGATCATCCTAACCTGCAGGGGTACAGGTGTTTTTCCTCCAACTATTTACCTACCTACCTACCTAGAAATAAAGAGAAATAGCAAGCACACACATTTACACTTCCTCCAGCTTGGCAGGCATGATCCATGTGAAGAGGGAAGGGGGATCTGGGGAGGTTGTACACTGGGTTTAGGGCAGTGGAGCATGAATGTAGAAAATATCACATGCATGGTTACCATCAGGAATCAACCCAAGGAAAATAAACCCCAAAACCAGATGGATTCGTGTACAACATCCACTGGAAACCTCAGAGCCCAAGCACACTGAAGCTGGCAGACACCTTGTGCCACTTCACCTATGTCCAGACACAGCATCAGCAAATGAGCACAAACAAACCTTGAAAAGAAAGCAAAAGGCAGAATAAACCAGCCTGGAAACAACAACCTTCCCCAAACCACTTCCCTGCATTATTTTCAAACACATTTTACAGTTGCAGAAATGAGTGGGGAAGAAAAGAGACCCACTTTTTCTTTTTTTTTTCTTTTTTTTTTTTTTTCTTTTGTAAAACTGCCTCAGCACCAGCACCAGCTCAGAGAGAGGGAGAGAAAAATAATTCTTCCAAGGTGATCCTCTGATTACAACGTTGCCAGCCAGCCAAGGGAACCCCAATTGCCAGAGGGTTTGAAGTGGAGTGGATACACAGTGCTGCTCCTGGTCCTCTTCCTTTGCTAGGATACCTGCTCTGTGGGCCTCATCTGTATATCTCCAATCTGGAAAAAACACAGGATTTTACTGGAGCACTCGAGTCCAGCTTAAATCCTGCACTGGGCATTCCCACGTTGCAGATGAAGGAAGCTCCTGAGCCCACTGAGCCAAGATGAATAAATAAATAAAGGTGACTGGGAGTGCTCTGCCTTTGGCAGAAGGGATCAAAGCACAACCTGGTGAAGAAAGGGGTGTGAGATGACACAGATTACAGACTCCCATGGGTCAAAAGTCTTTAGTTTGATCCTGCTCAAGGAGGGTCAAGCAGAAGCACTGCTTGATCAGCCCCAGGCAGGACTTTTTATCCTCTTAAGAGGTCAGCTCAGCTATCCCTGCTGAGCCAGTGTCAAGATGCCCACGTTTTGCTCCTGGGGAATAATTGCTAGAGATGACCCAGGCTGCATTTGTGCTCTTTAATAAAGGTACAGCATTTGGAGCATGACTGCCATAGCTGTTGCTCATTATCATTTCATTTTAGTACAAAAAACACACCTCCATCCCTCAAGTCACCCCCCTCCACCCCTGGGGGAGGCTCTGCACTGAATTTTTTTGTAGCCTCTCCCTTTAAACATGAAGTGAGAGAACTTGGCACCAACCACAATAAAGAGATGCTTGGCTAGAGACCCTCAAGCTCCACCTGCCAGGTAAAATAGTATAAAAGTAGTTAATGTGGGAGAGATGCCAGGGAAGACACCACTGCAGGGACAGCCCTGACCCCAGGGACCAGCCAAGGGGCTGAGCCTCTCTTCCCCCCCAGTAGGATGCTTTTGGGTGAGATCTGAACACCAGTTTACCCCTTTTCCCTTTACCTCTTTTACAGTATAAATCTCTACACCCACAGTTTCTGACCAGGTCTCCCCCCCTTCCCTCAGAAATCTCTGCAGATTCCTCAGTATTTTCCACGTGCTGCTTTTTGCCACCTCTGGCAATCCAAAGGACTTGTATGCTATTGCTTTAATGGATCACAGTGTTGATGAATCTGGTGAGCTGATAAATCACTGAGCATGACCAAACCCCAGTGTGTGTCCTTGGTCCTTTCCTCACTCAGGTGGTGGCAGTGCTGCATCCAGACCCCTGTTTTCCAGCTTACTCCAGGGGAATTGGCTGCCACTCAGAACCTAAACCCAGCTGCCCCCAGCTCCTCTAATGCCTGAGCCTCAGCTGGATTTATTTCCTGCCAAACTCCTTTACCCTCCTTAACACAACAGCATCTCCAAAGGAGCAGAGTTCACGTGAGGGGCTGCTGAACCTCTCGTGACCAAAGTTTGCTTTTTGCAAGAGGAGCTTTTATGTTCCATGCACTAAACTCTGACACAGCCTCCTGTCTCCTCCCGCCTCCAGATCAAAGCTCTTCACTCATTCCTTGTTTCCCAGCAGGGAATTCCCTCTGGCACCTCACACCACCCTTGGGAAGGGGCACAGCACTTGGCAGGATCAGGCCCAGCACAGCGTTTGGCAACTGGTGAGCCCTGGTTCTGCTGGAACAGCACCAGCAAACCTCAGGTGGTACCAAACCCAACCAACATGTCCATATCCCATTCCCTCTGCCCTGTGCAGGCTTTCCCTGGGCTCAGAGCAGCTTTTGCTGGATCCAGGGGGCTACGAGCAGCCTGGGCAGCCCAATCCCAGAGCTGCCATCAGGGAAGTGTAAGCAAAGATCATCACTGCTAATCCCCAGCCTGGGGATATCTGCACTGAGCCCAGAGCTGGTACAGCACCTGAACCCTGATCAGCAGCAGTTCCCTCAGCACCCACCCCCCAGCCACAGCTCACCTGTACATGAGGGGGGGCACTGAGGACATATATGACAGCATTAGCCATATCTTCAGCTTTAAGACACTGGAAAGACAGGAAAGGGATTCTTAGTCCAAGGGCTCCTCAGGAAGTTAACCCCAAGATCACTTCTTTCCCAACCATCAGTAATGGGGATGTCACTGGGGCATGGCAGAAAGGTGCAAGCAAGCAGGAAAAAAAAAAATAACCCATTGCAAACTTAACAAAGGATGTGGCTGGTGCTGATAATTCTCCATTTGCTGTGAATAATCTTACTACTGTCACAGTAATTCTGCCAGGTCAGGCATCACCATCCTTATCAAAAATTACCAGAGGAGCACAAGGAATCCTGTGCCAGCCACCTGCAAGACAACACATTTCTTCTTGTGCAGGGATGTTTGCTTATTTTATCTTCAATAAAGAAGCCATTTACTGCCAAGTGTCAAAGCTGGCTGATACTCATTTAGAGGAACATCAAAAGAAAAGGAAAAAACACAGGGAGTTGGGAACTGAACCTGAATGAAAATTTACATAGTGTGTAAGTGTGTAAAAACAGAGGGTTGAGTGCTGAGACCTTGGGAATGTTTATTACAACCTGGAAAGCACTGGGCACTCTGCAGAACTAGTTCCTTGTGACATTAACTAGGAGAGAGACTGTTAAACCACAGACAGAGCCACTTCCCTCCGTTTCCATTTCTCCATGTCCTACCCGGATGCTCTCATAGGTGGCAGCAGCTCTCTCGGGGTCATTATCATGAAGTTTAAAAGCAAAGCCTGTTTCCACCAGTCCTGGAGATATACACTGGAAAAGAGCAGAGCACATCCTAATAGGATTTGTAATTCCCCTTCACTGAAAGAATTTAAAAAAAAAAAAAAAAAGGAGGGAAATCATTAGCACTGAAAAAGCCAAAAAAAAAAAAAAAAATCCCAAAACCAACCCAAAACCTTCTCCACTGTTTTTTTCTAGGGGAATGGTTTAAGAGAGCAGGCTTTGCCTTAACAACTCGTGTGACAGGTACCTTTAATTTTTTCCAAAGGAAAAGCCCTGTCCCATGGAGCCAGGAGGAGGGGAGCCCTTGGTACTCACTGTAGCTCTGATGTGGGTCCTGGCTTCTCGGAGCTCTTGCCTCAGCCCCTCTGTCAGGGCTGTGACTGCATACTTGGTGGCACTGTAAAAATGCACCACTGACTGGGGCACAACACTGTGGCCATTCATGCTGAGGAGAGAGCAGAAAGGGAGGTGCTGAGCACTGGGGAGGCAAAGCAGAGTCCTGAGAAAACAACCCAGGGGATGCTAATCCATCCTCCTGAACACAGACACGGGGGAGAGGTGAGGATTTCCCCCCTCCTGCAGGGAAAGGGCATCAGGAGAGGCTCCCATCAGCACAGATGTTGTCAGGAGCTGGTCAAGAAGTTTTAGTCTTCAGCCCTGGGTCACCACAAGTGGTTGGCATTACCCTTTTCTCCCTGGTTTGGTTTTTCTTTCGCTTAGACTGGAAAATCAACCATTGCAATCCTTGGAAAACCCTTCCCTGGGCACCATCAGTCCACTCCAAGGTTAAAGCTTCACCACCCAAACCCTCTCTGCAAGTTGGGAAGGCAAAAGGACCTGTGGCTGACCCCAGATTTCCCCCCTGGATACCTGTTAATGTTAATAATATGCCCATCATCAATGTTCCTCTCTTTCATGGACTGGTAGGCCTCCCGGGTGCAGATGCTCACAGCCATCACATTGACCTAAGAGGAGAGAAAAGCAGCAGACACTGAGGACCTGCAGCCCTTCCCTGGCACCTGGACCCAGAGTTTTCCAGGGTTCTTTGGGCCAGCACTGCTCAGCACATCCCAGCTGGGTTCAGCTCTGTCACCCTGCCATGTGCCCACTGCTAACACACAGATGCCTCCAGCATCTGCTGGCCATAAAATAGGGAGTCAAAGTTCCCAGGAAGATGGAGATAGGGAAATCAAAGCACCCAGAGGTGAGTGCAAGCTCTCTCAGCCCCAGCACTCATTGCTCAAGCTTCCAGTGGTTTAGATTTGGAAAAGCAGTTGAAAGGTAGAAGGTGTCTGCCAAAGCCTCCCAGAAAGGCTGGGACCACGTCAAGGCAAGGCCTATTTAACACTTTCCTAGCAAAATGAGCAGGCCAGGCAAGCCTGAAAACATCACTGTGAACTAAATATCAAATTTCTGGTGGATCAGAAGTCAGGTGCAACTATAAAGGGGAGGAGCAGCAGGAACAAAGCCAGGGGGAGAGTGAATTAAGGCTGGGGCAGAGGGCTGGCTATCCCTGCTGGAAAATTATAAACTAGAATGAGGCACAAAGGACATGCAGGAGAAGAACATTAGATTGGAGACCAGAAAATAAGAGGCAGAAAGGGCTGGATTTGAGAGATATAAGTACTGTAAGGACTCAGAGGGTGCAGAGACTCTGCAAGGCTCAGCTGACAGATCCTCTGGTCACTGCTGTGGTCTCAGGCATTTTTTCTGCTCATTCCAAGAGGCAGGGCTTGCAAGTTTCTGCCTTGGCACCAGATAAACAGCATCCTGCTTGGCTCTTGGAGCACCCAGGCAACACCAAGCAGAATCATCACCCTCATCCAAGTGCATTGGGTTGAGCACACAGTCACCACTGGATTTCTCAGCCATCATACCTGAACTACAGAGATAAATCCCCTGGCACCAGTCAAAGAAGTGTGTGTGCAAGGGAGAAACACAGCAGACATGTCAGGAGAATTGATCTTATGATCAGTTCAGCACTGAACTGGAGCAGGCAGAGGATCTGAAGGCTTTGGGAAAGGTCAAGGAAAGGAGGAGTAACCTGCTATGTTAACCAAGCCTTTCAGGTACAGATCCTGGCAGCTGTTAGCATCAAAATTCTCCATGGCAAAAGATCCCTGTGTCCCTCCTGCCCCAGGACACTCTGAACCCAGCAGGCAGAGCATCTTTGGAGGCTCCACCTGTAGCCACTAGAGGGTAACATCACCTAAAGCCTGAGCTCAGACTGAGCACTGATCCCTTCTGGGAGCAGAGTTACAGCATCTCCACTGCTGCCAAAGCAAGATGCTATTCAGCAGCCACAAGGGGAAGTCCAGAGCCTGTGTAACACACTGCTACAACACAACAACTGCCTGGGATGGCCTTGCTGCCTTTTCCCAAGAGCACCCAGAGGATTTGGGGGTGAAATCCCATTTCAAAATGCAGTGCAGGCACTCAGGAACCTTCAAACACACCTGGGAAATGAGCAGGTCCTAGGGCTGTGTCACTTGGGGAGACACAATCTAAGGGCTATGGGGTTACAAATACCCAGGGCAAGACATTTTTCAGCCTTGTTCCTATTTTAAGAACAAAAGGTTCAAAGGTCCCTTAGCAAAGAGGGCAACACATCTGTGCTCTGCCTTCCCCAGCATGTGGCACAGGGCAGCAGGGCTGTGGCTGCCACCTGTGTGAGCCCAGCAGCACCAATGAAGGGACATTTCCTAGGAATTAATGACTTCCAATTGCCAGGTTGGGAGAACATAAAAGATCCTGTGCCTGGAAGTGCTGAGCCTCTTCACTTCCCAGAATCAGCCTTCTCTAAGGCATCAAAATAAATATCCCAGCTCCCAGTTGTTGGTTTTTTTTTAATTTTAGCATTAAAACACAGGTTTCAGAAAACATCTCTGCACAGCTGGTGGATAAAAGCAAGAAGAGCAGAGCCTTGCTGGTCAATGAATTATCCTGAGAAGAAACAAACTTATTTAGTGTGTGGAGGAGTGAGAGGATGTGTGCTGCAGTGCTTTGTGCCCTGAACAGCACAAACAGAAAGTTCAGCTGGAATTCCTGGCTGTAAAGGTCAGTAGGTAAAATGTGAAGGAGCTGTAAAAATCCCAGAGCCTGGAGTCAGTGTGTACACAGCTACTCCTGCACGGATCAGGACTTTGCTCCAGCCTCCTGGCAAGCCCAAGCTCAGAAACTCAGAGTGAGGGAAGGGGGAAAACTGAGAACCCCAAAGATGAGGGGCTGGGGTTGTGCTCCCTCCCTGGCACACACCAGTTCCCAACAGGAGATGCAGCTGCCCCATGGGAAGAAGTACCAGACAATGAGGAACTGGATAAAAAAAAATAAAAAGAGGATGAAAAAGTACATGATAAGATGGTTTTGACTGTTAGATGTACAGAAAGAAATTTAATGGAATACGTGTACCGAGAGGAGAGCCTGGAAGGAGACAAAGCCTCCAAGCTCATAAAAAATGCATGGAAGCAAAAACTGATCTCCCCAAAAGAAAAAAAATGCCTTTAATTTAAAGCCCTAATGCCTCCTCAATCAATAGATTGATGGCTGTCTCACAGAGCCCACTCAGAAACTCTCCAGCAGCATCTCCCACCCTGCTGCTCTGCAACACGGTTCTCCCAGGGACCTTTGGCAGGAGCCTCCTTGCTCCCACTCAGCTCTGCAAAGCCCAGTGGCCCGTGAAAGGTGCTGGCAAGCTTCCCCTGTCCTGACCCTCTGAGAGCTTCAGAGCATGCAGAAAAAATCAGGCCTGGCAAGTGTTTCCCTGGGGCTGGAGTGTTTCCCTGTCACTGCACATCCCTCCCTGCACCCTGCTCTGCCCACGCTTGGAGAGCAAGATTCCCAAGCTGGGAGGTTCCAGACACAAAACTGAGGCCAGATGGCAAAAGGAAAATCCCTGAGCTATTTTCTGCTGCTTCCCAACAGGCTGCAAAACAAACCACAGGCTTGCCAGGCTGTGTAGGCTGAGGTGGGTGAAGCTCTGGAGGGTCCCAGGTCTTCACCTTCAAGGTGTGAGCGTTGTTCAGAGAATTACACACAAACCAAGAGCAACCCCACCAGCTGCTGGGAGGAAAAAAGAAAAAACTGTCAGGAAATGAAGCAAGTTGGGGTGTCTCAGTCTGCTCCCAGGGCTACAAAAGCATTTTTGACAAGGAGAGCAGATACAGCCACACAGCTCACCCCTGGGAATCAAATATTCCCCCAGCCTGGATTCCTCACACTCTTTGTGAAGCTGCCTCTCCTCCCATCACCATCCAGGGTGCAGACAGCAGCACCCACAGGCTCCCAAACCCCAGCTCAGGGCACTCCACACCAAACCTGGGAGCATCCCATACAGAACAATCACTGTCCCAAAATCTTGCTCCCTAAAAATGGTGGAAGGTGAGGCCACGGGAACTCCCACCTCAACAGCCAAGGAAAGGAGCACTGAAGAGTTTTCAGGTGGTGAAAGCCCCAGGTGCCCCCCAGCTGCCCCCCTCCCAGAGAACAAAAGGTCAGCAGAACAAAGAGAACCTGGGGTGAGGGACATGCAGCACCCACACAAGATCCCAGGACAAGGAATTTACAAGGTGCAGGTGACCCAGAGGGCCAGGCTGGCAGCAAAACAACCTTGGGAAGTGCTCTGCTTCACACCAGCTCAGCTCAGCTCCACTTCACTTCATTTTCTTTAAAGACTCCATGGCAACAGGGGACAGGGAGAAAGGGCTGTGCAGTGACCCAGGCTGGACAACCCACAAAAGCCTGGCCAGGGCAGACAAAGCTGAGCAGCCAGCAGACTGGCCTAAAAATCCTAACGAGAACTTAATTAGCCAGGATGTGGCAGCTCTTGCCCTGGCAGCAGGAGTTTGGGGCCTTGCTGTACCTCTCTGGTTTGCTTTACTCATCCCCTGAAGCTGCTGCTGGATGCCACAGGAGTGTCCCAGCTCACTCTGCTTTTCCAACAGAGATGTCTTTTCCTTCCCTGGGACAAGCTGCCACAGCTGCTCCAAGGCTCTGAGTTCAGCCCTTGCTCCTACATGGATGACACTTTGACATGCAAAAGGAGGAGGGGAAAATCCCCTCTGTGAAAAGCCCCTGTTCCAGCCAGAGCTGCAGAATGGGCCATACCAAAGGCCATGCTACCTGGCCATGGCTGCCATGTCCAGAAAAGGGCTACCACATAATGATAAAAGATGGAGAAGTCCCCAAAAGATGTGCAGCAGCATCTCAGGACAGCAACACCCAGGGAGCAGTGCTGGTGGCATCAGCTCCCAGCCTGGTGTATGAAATTGCTTCATTCACACCCAGCTCTAACCAGATTATGGGCAGAAAATTAAGCTATAAAGACAAAAAACACTGCAGGTTTTGAAACCAAAAGGAATCCACCCATTCTACAACCCACTGCTACAACTAACAGGATTAGCTACAGAAGCCAGTCCTTGACATTCAATTTCCTGTTTTATTGAAGAAAAAATGGGAGGCTCATCACGCTTTCTTTAGAAAGCCACTGAACTCAAAGAAAAAGTTCTACTGAAGGTTTTGAGTGTTTTCATACTCCCAGGTGAAGGCAAGTGGCTCAGAAGTGTGAGATCTTTCTGGGCCATGGCAGAGCCAGGTGGGAAGCAGCTCCTCAGCTCTGCAGGTGTGAAATCAGTAGGTGAGGACATTGGTGCTGCTGTCCAGGAGAAATCCAACCCTAACCCAGTTCCTGAGGCACTACTCACATCTATCATTGTCCTCCAGCCCTCTGTTTTCCCTGAGAGCAGGGGCTCTGGGCGAGCCAGCCCCGCGTTGTTGATGCAGACATCAACTCCTTGGTGAAGGGTCCTGATGGCAGAGAACATGGAGAGGATTTCCTCTTCGTTGGAGAGGTCACATTTGTATGGGATGAGGGTCCCGGGGTAGCCGGCGCTCTGGCATTCAGCTGCCAATTTCTAGGGAAGAGAAAAGAAGGGAAAAAAAACAAAAGAACCAACCATCAGCCTCCTCCTCTCCTGCCAGTTGCTTAAAAACACACCCCCGGGCTAACAAAACCCAGCAGCTCCCTGCAGAGCCCATTTTAAGAGCAGGCACTGGGGAAGAATCATTGTAAATGCTAATGAAATAAAAAAGCAGCCTCAATAGGGATGAGGACCTGAGCCCTTCAGCCTCCCAGTTATTAAACTGGGGACCCTCTGCACCCACCCAGCACCCCAGGCAGCACCGGGGTGAGGAGGTGCTGGGAAAACACAAAGAAATACAGCCAGGGCATTGGGCTGCAGGTCTGCCCCACTCAAACAGGGCACGCCTGGCAATTCCTCGTTAGGCATTCCCAACAATTATCCCAAGGATCCAGGTCTTTGAGGAGGCTGAGTGACACCGAGCAAAGGAAAGGCCGAGAGCTGCCGACGCAACAGCCGCATCCTCCCGAGGATGCCCCGTGGCCCCTGATGCTAATGAGAAGCAGCATCTCATCCCTTGATGTGTCATATTGGTGACAGTGACAGCTCCCAGCTCCAGGAGAGAGCCACGTGATGTCTGGTTCCTGGGGAGAGCTGGACCCTGGCTACAAACCTCCACCAAATCACTGCAACACCTTCGCCGCCCTGACATTTCGGGGGGTGCAATAAAAGCTGCTCTGGTGCCAGGGCCTGCTCTGCCTCCCCTCCCTCCATGCCAAGACTAATTCACAGCTGGTTAGAAAAAGGAGGAGCGAGGCTGGGAGCAGGGAACAGCAAAGAAAAGTGGCTGCTGAATATCCCAGCCCCAGCCCAGCACCTATCCTGGAGCTCAGCCAGAAAGGGGAAACTGGACCAGGAGCCACAGCACCCAGGGCCACCTGAGACACCACCAAGAAGCTTGTGCTGGAGGGGACAGCTTCAGGGAAGGCATTGCAGCAACACAAGGGTTGTTAGTGTTGTTATTATTGTTATTATTATTATTATTAAAGCTCACATCACCAGGCAAGAAGGGGACTGAGATGCTGAGATCAGCCTGGAGATCAATAGAGCCCAACAGCATCACACACTCTGGACATCTCTGTTTGGGCTGGGCTTGACAATATCTCTGCTTGATGGAGAACAAAGATGCCCCTGGGACTGAACTGAGCCTCTCTGTACCCCCCTGGGTCTGGTTTTACTGTGCTGTGCATGCAATCTTGGTGACTGTGTGCTGATAATATGAGAAAAATAGACACTATTTCATGATCAGAGTGCACACTTGAGAAAACAGTTGGGGGGGGGGGGGGGGGAAATCTGCAAGAGCAGCATTTAGAAATCTGAAAGCAGTATGGAGACCTGCTGGAAGGTGCTAAACCACTCCAGGGATGGACAGAGGAGGGAAAAATGGGCAAGGAGCCCTTCAGCCATGATCTTCAGAACCTGGCATCAAGGTAACAGCTTCAGAGCTCTCTCCACCCCAGTGCTCAGACTCAAGCACTCCACTAAGGGATCCATCCCATTCACTATTTGCTTGTGAAGTACCCTGCCTCATGGCTAGCATTTTTTCTTCTTTGTTCACCAAGTCATAGCCAGAAGTATGGCCTTAATTTGCTCTTGGAAGAGGGCTGGTGCATCACTGAGCAGCATCCTGCATCCCAGAGCTGCCGGAAGGAAACACCTTCCAGCTTGTGGCAGGAACTGCTCCAGCTGAACTCAGATCAAGCAATGGCAATGACTCTAAAAGATGAGAAACACAAGCACGAGGGATTGGGATGAACCTCCCCAGAAGAGGAGAGCTGGCTGGAAGGGAGGAGGGCTCATCAGCATGGATAGGAAAGGGCAAACAAGCTCCCCCCCATCCCAGAGGGAAATGTTGTCTTTAATATCTCCACTTCCATGTTCAGCTGTCCCCTCAGTGGGGACAGACAGGGCCTAAACCCCACTGGGATGAAGCAGCAGATGAGCTGAGGGTGCTCAGGACAGCAGTGACTGCCGTGGTGGAGCTGCCCATCCTCTTCCCCCAGGCACCCTCCTTGGCTCATGCCTTGGATACACCAAGAGGAAGCTCTTTGCCACAACTGACCAGAGCAAGCAAGTATCCCTCAAGATCCTTCTTTTCTTGTCTGGTGTCTCACAGCTTCAAATGAGCCTCAACATGGATCCTTTCATCTCCCAGCCTACACTTGTGTTAACAAATTCTCTTTGAAAGTGAAGTGCTGAACACACCACTGACACCCAGGCAGAGCTGAACGTGCTTCAGCCACCTCGAGATAAAGAATCATCACAGGCTCTTCAAAGAAACATCAACTGCAGGCAAGGTTTGCAAGAGAAAACTTCTGCAAGGCAACTCCCTGAATTTGGGAGCTTGCAATATTTTTTCAGAGCATCCCCTGAGTTAATTACTGCTCGATGCACTTCAGGCACACCAAACACACAAGGAGGAAAAAAAAAAGAAAAGAAAAAAAGCTATTTTTCCATTTTTCATAAACAACTCAAGAGCAACAGCAACACAGAAGAGGAGCAGTGAGCCAGTGCCCCAACAGATGGAGATCTGAAAGGAGACCTGAGCCTCAAAACACCCAGCACCTACCTACATATAAGACAGACAAAGAAAAACACCTGGTCACACTGCTACCTGTGCACTATTTAGTTCCTCTTAAAGGTCTAAAAGGATTTCTTGCATTTGCAGCCCATTTTCCACATGTTAACAGGGCCTCAGCCCTCCCAAGAAGGGGTTAATGCTCTTTGCATGCAGGACACTTGGGGAGGGCACAGTGCCACGTGTTTGGATTCAGTCCTGGCAAAATGATTTTTACAAAACTAATAGATAAAAACATTTAAAGGGACTCCTAAGGGGAGGGAAAAAAGAAGAGTCACGTAGGGCTTTATTTGGGAAACCATCCTATTAACTTCAGCCACATTTAGTTCAGAGAGATTAAAGCCAGAAGAGCCATTAGGTAATTTTTAATCTAGCCTGCCATTCATCACAGGTACTTGCATCCTACTGATTCAGCTTATGTTTAAAACCAAGAAACCAACTGGAAAGAAACTGAAGTCACCCCAATTACTTTTGCCATCTAAAGGAAATGAAGGAGAAAAATCCTAACGAGCAGCATCACAGTTGTGAAATAAAGCTGGGGGCTTACAAATCCTTTCATTTGACTGATTGGCAAGTTTGAGGCTTCTTTTAATTAAGATTTAATACCAGTGCAACAGCATAATAGAGGAAGAGATAGACAGTGAATAAGGCCCCAGACTGGGGTTTATTTCCATAGTGTGCTCTGTGACCAGGGGCAAGATTCAGAGCTGCTTCCCCATCTGTAAAATGCAGATAATCACACTGAGCCCCTTCCTGCTGCTGCCAGGGACCTGGGGCCTTTTCCCTCCCTGTGATCCAGAGAGGAATATTACAATTCCTCCAGGTTCTTTTGCCTAAGCTCTGGGTGCCCAGACAGGGAGTCTAAAAGAAGGTTTCACATGAAGTGAAGTGATTCTCCTAAGGTGAGCCTGAAATCCATGCTTTGGGCTGATTCTTACCAATCCATGCTCCTCACCTCAGATCTGTCCCTGCTCCAGAGCAGAAAGCAGAAGGCTGGGGATGGGAAAGCTCAGAAAATAGAATTTATAGGGAAGAGCAAACATGCAGTACTCAGCTGGAGGCACCCAGACCAGACCTAGTGTGGATAAAGGAGCAGCACCAGTTTCAGAGCATCCCCCTGGTAAACAGAGGTCACATCTTCCCAGGAGACTGCTCCAGATTCCTGCTGCTTTTTTCCAACTCTCTTTGTTCCCTGCACTTTTTCAGTAGCTAAACATCCAAGATATTTTTTTCCTAGCTCACCCAATTTTACATTTACAATGACACACGAGGCAAAGTGCCCCAACATCCCTGCTGCTCCCTTCAGGCACCCAGACAACCACTCCTTACCCCTCAGAGCTGAAGCCACTAAAGATTTCTTTCTTTTTTTTTTTTTTTTTTTTCCACTGTTTGCTCAGATCACGTTGCTCCAGGCTGGCATGGGGGAGGAGGAACCACACCACTCCCAGGGTGACAGCTCATTAGAGCAATCTCTCCTGCTTCCTCTGAGCTGTGAGGAGCCTAAACCAAGCATCCCAGGTGCCTGCCTGCTCTTCAGCTCCAACACACACCCACAGGGAGGTGCTTCCCTTCCCTAAAAAACCTGGGACTCTCATTCCAAGCCTGAAGATTGCATCTTGCCATCTCAGCTGCCATCACACCCAGGGGCCAAGGACCACGCTGCTGCTCCAAGACACCCGAGGGCCAGCACACAGCAGGGCTGATGGTCCCTCTTGGATCGCTGCCCATTCCAGCAGGAATTTCCAAGGAAACCTGCAAACAACACCCCTTGGAGGGCAGGTGCCACAGTCATGGCATGTGCCTTCTGTGTCACCCCCACCACACCCAAACCCACCTCCACTATGCTCAGGGAACTGAAAAAAAACCAAAACAAAACAACAAAACCAACCTACTTATTTCTTTTAATTAAATCAAACTCTACCTGATCGTGCAGCAGTGGAGCTCTGGGGTGCCTGGGGACACCCTGAAGATCCAGGGTGTGAGCAGAGGGCTGTGGAAACCATCAGTCCACCCTGAATAAGTGTGTGATAACTGAGTACATCACCATTCCTTGTGGGAAAGAACCAGGAGCATCCTGGGGACACTCAGGACCATTCTCAGCTCGGTCACAAGTTCATCAGGGCCTTTCCTTCTTCCCAGCCCTTGTGTCCCCACTGGTGTCCCCACCCCTGAGACAAAGCAGCAGCAGATGACAACCCACCAGGGAGCTCTTCATTCCAGGACAACCCCAAACACTTCCCCCAGGGGCACCCAGAGGGATAAAACTCCTCCTGGCACAGCCACTGCCTTCTGCAGAGCTTCAGCTTTTTAACAAGCCCCAGGAAAACCTCCATCAGAGTTACAAACCTGAAACACAGATCAGACCAAAAAAAAAAAACAAAAAAAAAAAGCCCCACAAAAAACCAACAAAACCCTCCCATGTCTGATTGCTGCTCCCAGGGCAGGTGTTACACAGGGAAACTGAGGCACAGGACTGCTGCCTGCCCTGCCCTGTTTCATAGGAAGGCAGAGGCTGACCAAGAGCCCCACCACATCCCCCAAATCCCAGCAAAGGCTCAGTTATTCCTTATTTTTAGGGCTCTGAGCACACCCTGGTATCACTGCAAAGCCCAAAGAGAAGCAGAGAAGGGGGGGTCTGCAATAAAACATTTTAAAAGCACATTTAGGGGGGAAGTTTAAAAGCAACCCTTCCCCATGTGCCTCCTGAGCTTCAGGTCTGAGGAAAACCACAGGGACAGCAAAGCACTTGTTCCCACTCTTCAGTCCAGAAATTACAGGATCTCTTCCATATTTATCAGGGAAGGATCTGGCCAGGGCCAAGCAGCAATAAAAGCACCTCAGAGGCCATGGGTACCCACCAGTCCTGAGGCAAGACAAACACAAAACAAGCCCTTCCAGAGGCCAAGGAGATTCTGAAGGTCATTCATTTACAGGGGGACCTTGCCTTGGGATTTTCCTGCCTGGATCTGCTCCTCCTGCCTGGAAAAAAAAAAAAATCATTTATCAGGCTACCAGGCAGGACACCAGAAGGATGGGAGAGAGGGGGCAGTGAGGTCCATGATGAGTGTGGCCAGCAGCTCCTCCACCTTTGGCACGGGGAGGGTGGGAGCCAGGCACCAAAATTCACATTTCTCACATTCAGCCACACAGATGTAAGGCACAAAAGAGAGAAGTGTGGGCTCAGAGGAAAACCTGGGTTTTTAGGAACACCCTCTGAAAGCCAGCCCTGGCTGTAAGGCAGAGGAATCCCACCTGGGAGACCAAAATTCCAAGCAGTTGAGCTCCACACCATCAATATGATTTGCACACAGTGTAATTTAACTCCACAATCAGGGACTGAGCAACAATTCTGCCATGAATTAAGCAGGGAGGTGATGAGGCAGCCCCACACATGGCTCCTCAGGATGCTCAGCTCCTGGGAGGAAGGCTCAGCTGCTTCTTCCTCCTCCTTCCAGCCCAGCTCTGCCTCCTGGAACAAGCAGCAACCTCCAGAGATTGCTCTGCTCAAACCTGCAGCCAAGAGCTCTGCTTATCAGGGGCTGCTCCTTGAGCAAGATCTAACCTTGACAACACAGTCCCTGTTATAAATGTTACCTTTGATCAATAACTGTCACCAATGCATTACAATTAATTGGTTAAACCTTGTCTTTTAAACCACATTTATTGCTCCCTGCACAGCTCGCTCTCTTAACAAAGAAAGGATTTTTTTAATATTTTTTTTTTAATACATGACATCCAGGATTAGACCTCTCCAATGCCTTGAAGCAGACCATTACCTGAGGACCCCCACCTCCTCCTGATGCTCTGGGAAGGCAGAGGGTTCCCTCACCATCATCTCATCCCTCTGGGTCTGCCACAGGGCCTGCTGTCTGGGGATGCCCTCTGGTCTCCAGGGAGCAGCCAGACACTTTATTTGGTGTCTCCAAACTCCCAACAAAACTCCAGCAGAACCAAGACATTCCCAAAGCAGACCAGAGGGCTATGAAGAAAAAAAAAAAATCTATAAACAAACACATAATTTAAGAAAAAATAAGTAACAGATGCCTCTGGCCACCTTACAGCAAGGTAGGGGAGGGATGAGTGAACTGCTGGAAGATTCCCAGCAAAGCTGAGTGCTGCCTGACCTGACCTGAAGCAGGAGGCACTGACCCAACTGGAGCTTCCTCCCAGGCAGCCAGCACTGGGACCTGACACCACTTTTGTCTTTCTTTACAACTATTAAAAAAAATTAAAAAAAAAAAATATATATATAAGCGTATAATACCAAGCATCAACTTCAAAGTTCTTAGAACCAGCTCCCTGTCTCCTACCTTCTGCTGCTCCAGAAGAAAAGTTCCCCCATGCCTTTACCCCAGAGCCATCCCCTGCATTCCCCACAACCCCCCCAGCTCTTCCCTCACACCAGGGGAAGAACACTGCAAAATAAAACTCAGGAATAGAAGCCCAGAGAGGGGTTTGCCAGCTGGGGCAGGGGAAACACTGTCCCGTGCTCTCCCTTTTTTTGTGCTGCTCCAAGGAGTCAGGCATTAAATACAAATTTAGGGAAAACATCAGGGGAAAAAAGAAAATTGAAGAGTTTGTAGTGAAGCCACCAAAAGCAACTCTCTGCCTCCTGTCCAGGTCTTAACCTGCTGGATTCTGCACCAGGTAAGGAAGTCATGAAATCCCAGCAAGTCCTCGTGCAGGCTGGAGAGCCAAGTGCTCAGCAAGCAGTTTTCACCAAAGCTTGGGCTGCTAAAAACCTCTCCTGGCTACCTGACTAAGGCCCTGAGGCTTGGTCCTGGCTTGGAACACATGGAGGTATCTGAAAAGCAGAAAAGACTCAGTAAAAAAGCCCCCACCAAAAAGTCTGTGACAGCTGGTAGTACCTCCAGGCTTCTCATTTAAAACAAGCTTTCAGCCCAAATTATCTCCTGGCATGCAAAAGTAAAATAAATCCATCCTAATCCTTGGTGTTGGAATATTGAAGTTACTGCTGGGTGAGCCACACAACAGAGTCCCACACACACACACACAAGTGGCACAAGAAGGGAACACACAAGGGTCACAACCAGGCAGGAGGAGAGGGGGGAACCCCAGCCCCCAGCACCTGCACAGACAAAAATGTGACCAGGAAATCCAAATCCAGTGGGAAACAGGAGCACTGAGGGCAGCTGGAGCACTAACTCCAGGCAAGGTGAGCACGGGGCTTTTCTACAGAGCCAGTGGAAGAAGGGGAAAAAACCCCAAAACAACACCAAAAGATATTCTTGCAGGTTTTGTAAGCCATTAACATTTTTATTTCAAAAGTCAAATAAGGAGCACTGGAGTTATGACACAAGTTTAATACTTTGCAATTCCCTCATTATCTTGCCTCAAGCCCTTATCTGATTTTCCAAGAGATTAAGAAATCTTGACATAGCATTTATTGCCCGAGTTCAGATCCACACCACAGATTCTTTCAGTCACCACTTTCCTGTAGGTTATAAAACCACCACACAGAATGGTTCCAGCCACTTTACCTGAAAATAGATGAGTAGTGCAGAGCATTAATGAAAACAAATGAGCCTGCATTGCTGGTTTCAAACCCTGCCATTTGCACTCTTTCCATTTCAAGCTGCCTGGATTTATTTTTTTGGGGTTCTCTCCTCTGAACACCATTATCCACAGTGGTATTCACAAATTATTCAGGGCATTTATACAGCAACAAGATTTGTCCTGCAGCAATTCCAGATGTGATGCTCTAAGCTCTCCTTTATTCACCTCTGGCAACACCAAACCCTCTGCTCCTTCATCCTGCTCTCATCCCTCTGCCACTGTCCCCATCCTGCACGAGCCCCTCTCCCCAAATCAGCACATCCCTGGAATCCCCACCAAGGATGCCATCCTCCTCCTGACCAACAACAGCTTGGAAAACCAGCAGCCTGAGAGAACAGAGTGTGTTTTGGGGGGAGATCTGGTGCCACAGTAACTTCCCAAGGGAAGGACATGCTGCTGGGGGAGCATCTTCAGCACAGCCCTCCCCATTGCCCCGAGCATCCCAGGCCCTTCCAGTGGGCAGGAATCTGGCTGGCAGCTCCCAAGATGTGCTCTGGCTGCATCACCACCATGGCAGCTGTAGCACAGCCCCCTCACACACACACAGCACCAATTCCTGCTCCTAGAGATGGCTTCTCACAGCCACAGCCAAAATCCCAAGCGCCAGCCTGAGCCCAGCACTCCAAACCCTCAACATTTTCCTCCTTTTTTTAAAAAATAAACTAGGAACGAAAGCATAAGGTGAACCTCCTGGAGGAAAGCTTAATTAACATAAACTCTGCTCTGAAGGCACAGCAGGAGTCACCTGAGCCAACCCAGCATCCCTGGCAGCCAGGCTGAGGTGATGGACCCGTTCCCAGAGTCCCTGCACCACCCCGTGCTCCATCACCTTCCCAGCAGCATCTCCAGGCTTTTCTTCCTCTTTAAGGAAACCAGCTCCAAAATAAGGAAAACCAGAACAGCAACAGAGCAAAACACAGCCCAGGCAGCCACCAAAACAAACGACCCCCTGGTGCAAACACAGCTCAGTCCTTAGAGGGGAGAGGATTAAAAACCAAGCAGGGACAAATATCATCTGCAGTATTTAGCACAAGGCTTTGAAACTCAACAGTAACAGAGGGTGCCAAACACTCAGCACATGTGCACACCACAGAACCTCATTGCTCCTGTCTGAAATCTACACTGTGTTTTTGCCAGAGAAGTCTCAGAAAGGAAGTGAACCCCTCTGAAGCACCCAAAGAAAATAAAAGTTACATTGATATTCTTTACCAAAAAGGAAAACGAAAAACCAAAGAAAAAGCAATCCTGGAAATGCCAATATTGAAAAATATTTTTCAGACCTTTTTTGGAGAGGAATGGGAAGCACCAGCATCCTTTACAGCATCCTTGATCAGGTCCTGTGAGGCTACAACAGCCTCCTGAGACCTGGCTCTGAAAGTGCCTTAAACACCCTGAGGCACACGTGGGAAAGGCTCTGGAGAGCTCAGCTTTCCCTGTAAACCGCGGTATCAAAACGTCAGGAAGTCCAAAATTAGAAGCAATCCCCAAAGGACAGTTAAATTAGGCTGCCTGGTGTATTTTCTCCTCTCTGGTGTCTTTCTGATTCACACTAAAGCATGGAAAAAGTTTCTTTCTTTAACCCCTCGTCTCAGCAACACCAGCAACCTCAAGCCTTTTTTTCCACGATTTTTTGGGACAATTTGTTCTTGGTGGGGTCATCCATGTAGCAGTGATTCCCTGTCACCTTTGCTAAGGAAAGGCAAACCCTGGGTGTTGGTACAGATCCCCTTTGGCTGGGCAGGCACCAAACCACCCAGGTGAAAATATTTAAACTCCTTGATTAGAACTTTTTTCCTCCCCCAGTGGAAACTTTTTAAAAGGCAAAGAAGCTGCAGCTCACACCACTGCCCACCAACACATCCAGCTACAAAACAACATCCCACAGAAACTATTTCCTTGAAGCATCTTTTATTTCCAACCCAGCACCCTGAGGTTTTTGACTTCCAGCAGGAGATGCTCATCAAGTAACACACGAACCAAACTCCTATTCCAGTGTAGCTGATGAGAAACCCCACCTGCAGAAACCCTGCATGCAGACCAGACCCCATTTCGCCCTCCACCCCACGGGGTTCTACGGCACCTTCATCACTCTCCCTCCTCCTCACAACCCCCGCACAGGGTCGGGCACCCAGATGCTATTTTCACCCCGGAGAAGAGGTCGCTCACAAAACCAAAAATCCCCCCCAAACGGAACCTGTTCCTTAGGCAACTCCCACCCCCCCGTCCCGCCTCCTTTTAGGGGGGGATAAAACCCCCAGGAGGCTCCGTGAATGGCCCGCCCCCCCCCCTGCTGCCCCTCGCCGGGGTCCGGACCCGAGGACCCAACCGGGCAGCGGGGAGGGGACTCCGGAGGGGCCGCTCCTCTCCCGGCGCTGCCCGGGGAGGCTCCGGCTCCAACCCCCGGTGGGGAGCGGGGGAAGCGGCCCCCACCCCAACCTTCCCCGGGTGAGAACCCGAGGGGAACCCGGTCCGTGAGATCCCCAGAGCCCCGGCGCCCGGGAGGGAGGGCAATGTCCCCGGTGCGGTCCCCATCCCTTCCCCCCAGCCCCGGGTACCTCGATTTTGTCGACGCTCCGAGCGCACCCCACCACCTTCATCCCGTGCTGCACCAGCGCCCGCGCTACGGCCGCCCCGATCCCCACCGAGGCGCCGGTGACCAACGCGACCCGCCCGGTCCAGCGCTCCATGGCCTCGGCCCGGCCCCGCCACCGCCTCCGCGCACAATGCGCAGCCCGCCCGCGCCCAGAGGCCACGCCCATAAAGACCACGCCCACCCAGACCACACCCACACTGACCACGCCCACATCGACCACGCCCCCTCCGCCTTCCATGCACCGAAGCGGCGAGGGCTCAGCGGGAAAGGGGAGCGGGGGACGCGGTTTGGGTTTGGGTTCTGTTTTTTTAATCTCCCCCAAGCGGCCCCCGGGTGTCTGAGGTGAAATGGTGTGAAAGGGAGGGTTTGTTTTCCTGGTGAAATCCCAGGTAACAAAGAGATGGGTGGGGTTAAAAAATAATAAAAAAACCCAAACGGTTCATTAAGATGAAATGGGGGGAGGTGATGCAATTTTGGCTCCACGGAGGAGCTGGTGCAGTGAAAAGGGCCCTGCAGCCCTCAGAAAATCTGTAGGGGCAGTGGGGGCAGAGTCATTCTGCAAGAAGCAAAGCCCAGGTACACACAGCAGCTCCAGTACCCACAGCTCTCCCGTGGCAGCACTGAAAGCAAAGTCACCTTCATTCCTTTCTCCCCCCTGATTTCAGCTCCTGGTGAAGCACAAAATGATGAGCACTCCACTTAAAAGTGCTGCTTCCCACCCTAACCAAGGACACATCTCAAGCAGCTCTGCTCTTTGAAGTTACCCACGTTTTCCCTGCAGCTGATGGAGTCTTTGATTAAAGAAACCACCAGGATAAGGGCTCCCCTTCCTCCCCAACCTGAAGCTGTCCATCCCCACAGCCCCAACTCCAGGAGCTCAAGCAGAAACGTGTACACCAGGGTTTTACTATGCATATTAATAAATATTCTTTATTTAAATTTTGCACATTGCGCTTTAACATATTACATCCAAAACATTTTTTGCAAATGGATGTCTACTTTGTAAAATCTTATATTCAGCTCATTGTCATTCTGTACAGAATTATAGGTACAACATTACTTTGCCACTAGTTTGCTTTTTTTTTTGTAAGTCTCACAGTAAGAGAAACATTTAATGAAAAGAGATGGCTTAAATTATGAGAGGCTTGCACAGCTACCCAACTAAAGATACAAGCCTGAAGAAAGAACAAAATTAATGAAATCACCTCCACCAGCCTCCCTCCCGAAAAAAAGAAAAAAAAAAAAAAAAGAGAAAAAAAAAAAAAAAAAGTAGAATCACATTAATTTAAGATAAAATTTTGCCATAAGTCACTAAATTAAGTTTTTGAAAGAGAAGGCGCAGTAGTCATCTGGAGAATTTCAGTGAAAGACAGAGCTATTTTATTGTGTTTAGTTCGCTCCCGCTGTTGTCAGCCAACCGTTACAAATGGGCCTCTTGTGATCGTTTAAGCGGCAGTATTTATTAAATTTCTCCTTCAGATGCTGTCGGTATTGTTCTCTATTGCTGTAAAAAGACTTGTTGTTTGCCATGAAGGACTGGATCTCATCTTGGGAGATGAAGATTTCCTCATCAGAAGTGCACTCGGACTCATCCTGCAAACGACAAGAGGCAAGGGAAGACCTCGCGCCTTGCTCGGCACCTGCTGCCTGGAGAGGGCTCCTCCAGCTCACCACAAAATCCACCCCCCCCAGCTCACACACAGTGCTCTGATGGTTTTTGGGTGAGAGGGAGCTGGGAATCCCACCAGAGGAAAGTTTCAGAGTTTTAGCACATTTATGTTGCAAGTGAATGGCTTCTATTAGAGCATTGTTTTTTAAAGGGAGAAGAAGAGGGGGAAAAAAAAAAGGAGAAGGAAGGGAAAAGAGGAGAGGAGAAGGAAGGGAAAAGAGGAAAAGAGAAGGAAGGGAGAAGAGGAGAAGAAAGGGAGAAGAGGAAAAGAGAAGGGAAAAGAGGAAAAGAGAAGGAAAGGAAAAGAGGAAAAGGAAGGGAAAAGAGGAAGAGAGAAGGAAGGGAAAAGAGGGAGAGAGAAGGAAGGGAAAAGAGGGAGAGAGAAGGAAGGGAAAAGAGGGAGAGAGAAGGAAGGGAAAAGAGGGAGAGAGAAGGAAGGGAAAAGAGGAGAAGAGAAGGAAGGGAAAAGAGGAGAAGAGAAGGAAGGGAAAAGAGGAGAAGAAAGGACATACAGCAAGGGAGAGGGAGAAGAGGAAGGAAAGGGAAAGAGAAGAAAGTTGTCCAAGAAGCCTATGGTGGGAAGTAGTATTTGAGGCATGAAGGCAGCAGTAATGCTTCATTTTATGCAGTAATGCAATCCTTGATAATGAGCACTTATAATACATGTTCTGCCTCCTGCATTCCAGTGACAGGCAACCTCTCCTCCTCTGCAGAGCACCCAAGCTACAGACTTTCCAGAGAATGAGCAAAAGCAAACAAACTGAGCCTGGGGAGAGCAGGCTGCAATGTCAGGGACAGTCACATCTTCTCTTGGAAGGATTCTTCCCTGATATTCAAGTTCTAAACCCCACCCCTCAAATCCAAGCTTTAAAACTGTATGCTACAGCCCAAACGACACAGTTACTTACAAGGAGTTCCACTAAGCTCTTGGCACCTTTTCCAGAATCAGGAACAAGTGACATTTCTGTGGATTCTGCAAACTGTGACACATTTTTCATATGCTCAAACCAAGGCAACTGCTGCCCACTTTTTTCTGAGCTACAGCAGCTTTCAGCATGTGTGTCTTTGGTCTTGTCGTGATGAAACTCTGTGTGCGTGAGATTTCCTGAGGTCTCTCTGCTCCCTGGATCTGCCATACAGCTCCCAAGTTTCTGGATCTGAAATTGAAAACAGCCTGCAGTGAACTACCAGCAGTGTGAAACCTGAAAGATTTGGATGTTTGATGGAAGCAGAGGGAAAGAGGAAAGGGCAGGGTTCAAAAGGAGAGCAAGGATATAAATGTGTATTAAATACGTGTGCCTGGGGAGGAGGGGGAACGGCACGTTAATGCACTGAGAGTGCACAAAAGTGCACAGGATTAAGAGCACTGGAGAGAAGAGACTCCTTCCACCACTGCTCCAGGAAGCACCTCGATTTCAAAACTCAATGGAGAGGTAACAGAAAATCCTTGTGACCCCATTCACACCATTAGTCACAATCAAAATGCAAAACACTTTGGTAACTACTTTACAATGAATGCACTGAAAGAAGCATTCTGGAAGAGCCGTGTTCCTTACATGTTCATTCTCACACTTCAAGGTTTTACTTTTCTTTTTCTTCTTTTTGTTTTTGCCTTTCGTGGTGTTCTCTTCTGAATTAGCCCAACACTCCACACAGCTGTCTCCATCCTCCTCTTTGTCGTCGCAGCGATGGACACAGGGATCATCTCCTGAAAAAAACAGGGAACTTTCTTCTCGGATCCTTCAGTTTTGTGGGTACTGAAAGCCAGCACTGTGTTCTTCCCAAACCTACCATTTTCATCATGGTTGCAGATGCCCTCAGTGCAGGCCACGTCTGATCCCTCTCGAGATCCTGTTTCACTGCCCTCCATGCTGGATGAGTACCCACAGTCACTGCCATTACAGTGTGGAGATAAACCTGAGGCAGGGGGAAAATCAGGGTCACCTGGAGCAGCTGCTGCACAGCAGTGTTTGCCCCATAAATGCTAGAATTTTAACAGGGAGAATGGCCCTGAACTTACCTTTCTTGATTTTAGGTGAACCTAATAGAGTACCACTACTAGGACAGGTGCAAGAAGTGCTTTCATTAGTTACAATTACTTCTACACAGTTGTTAGCTTCTTCAGTGCTACCACAGGCTTTGCAGCTGCTTTCTGTGAAGTTGGAATTTTCCTGAAGACAAAAAAAAATAAAATAAAATAAAAAAAAAATAGTAGCAAGCACTAAAAGCAGTGAAGGATCTTTTTAAAGGATACTTCTCATGAGAAAAAAAACAGCTGGCACTGATAACAGCCACAGCGTTGCTTGTAATTCTTAAGTACAAGATAACTTAAAAAAAAAAAAAAACAAAACAAACCAACAAACCCAGCTACTTTTCCCATAATAACATGGCCTACAGTTTGCCCACTGGGCCGAGTCAAGAGATCCAGAGTAATAATAATTGCATTTAGTCAACTGAAACTTCCCCTTTCCAAAAAATTAATGGTATTTGCCTGCAACTTGCATTTGATGAACCACACTCTGAGAGGAGTTGAAAAATATTCTCATATAGCTTGACTCTCCCCAAGATTTAGGATTTTTCTTCGTTTATTTAAAGAACACAAACACCAACACTCCCCAAACTAAGGAGTTGCAGGCAGCTCCTTTACAAGAAGCCTGTCCTAATCTAAAGAAAGTCCTAAATTCTACATCCCACCAAAAACTGTTCCCGAAACTGCAGTAAAAACTTCAAGAATCCGAATGTTGTAGAGTGAGCTGCTGAATGAAGCACCAAATCAGAAGTGCAGGTATTTAACAGCATCAAACATCACTGCTAGCTGTGTTTACCTTCACTTGGTTGATTTCCTTCTCTTCTGTTGCCTGCAGAGGAGCAGGGATCTCACACACACACTTATTTTTCCTCCTGTTCTTCCGTTTTTGGCGTTTCTTCTCCTGTTTCAGCTCTCGCACTCTTTCTTCTTCTGAAAATTCTTCACAGAGCTGTTCCAGTCGACTAATACCCTGCACTTTTTCCACAGCCATCTGTTTATAAGAGGTTAGATCTATTTATAGATGTTACACAATTCAAGCTTTTACATTTATGAAAAAGGAGGAGGAAAAGAGCTGGCAAGTGCTTTTTGTAAAAGTCACGGCAAGACAACTACTGACTGCAGGAGAAAAACACCCATCCAGACCAAGGCACTGAATTTGGGTGGCACAGGAGGAGCACTGTGTTTAACTTACAGCCCAAATTCACAATTTTCAGTAAATTTGCAGACTTGGATGTCTACCTGGCAGATGCTCTGAGTATCTAACATAAGCTGCACAGAAAAATGACACCAGAACCCCAGGTCCTGCAGCATTTTGTCTCAGGGTAACCAGTGAAAAGTCTGATTCTCTGATTCTGAAGCAGAGGTCAACCTCAAAATACAGCACAATATCTAAACATGCTCTTCAGTATTAAATTTAGAACAAATATCCTAATGACACATCTACATACAGTTAAAAAAAATAGTTAAACTAGTAAAATATTCTGCAACAGGTCAAAAGTAAATTAACAGGGGGTTTAGGGCTTTTTTCCAGGTCACTCTGGGAACTTCTTACACTCAAATGAGCCACTTTCTTTCCCACTCACCCTAGAAAAGGACTCCATATAAAGACAAAACTTCAAATTCACAGCCAACCTTGCACACCAGTAGAACTACCTGAGTTTGCAATGTAAATTAATTTTAAATGCCATGCTTTACTAGATGAAAAACCCACCAAGACAAAACTGAAAAAATGCCACAGTGCACCCAGCCCCACATCACTTGCATAGCACTGTAACTCTTTAAAACAATTCCTTGTGGAAAAAAAAACAAACTCCAAGGACTAACTAGGTTAGGGTCCTGCTGTGATCTTTCCCAAACTGATTTTGTTCCTCCTCCTCTGATGTTTTACAGGTTTTTAGAGAAACTGTCATTATGAATGGAAGACAAAACAAAAAAGTTTTTATTCCATGCCAAAGGGGATGTATACTAGTGGCATACATTAAAAGAACTCCAAGGAGTTCTGCCTGAAGTGCAAGATCCCACAGGACTTGGGGGTCCTAATAAATAAAATCAAATACATTAAAATAAAGTTAAGGTGCTTCTGGAACACGCTGAATGCCAGAGTTAGCAGTTGTGTTTGTAATTCAGAAGCACAGCCCCTCCATTTTTATCAATAAACCAAATAAAACTGTTGTAGCCAGAGCTACAACAGTTTAATTTAAACTCTACCAGGGGGAAACACCTTTGCTGTGAATTAAAAACACAGAAGATCCAGCAAAGGGAAAAGCAAGCCTCAGTCTCTTATGTTCCAGCAAGCTTCACACCAGAATGCAGCTCGGTTGTGCTGTGCGTTTCTACCACACAACTGCTGCCTGCAGGCAACAAGGGACTGAACACAACACCCCTGCAGCTCCTTCCAGCCCAAGCTTAGTAGGAAGCAGGAAAATATTTTTAGGGAGAACACCCACAGTTCCTACAGCAACTCAAACAGAGGAAATGTGATTTTTTACCTCAAAACTTTTGCGTAAAGCATCAACACCCAGGTAGAAAAGCATCTGCCACGTCTGTTCCTCAGCCCGCAACTTCTGCCAGATTCGGTGTAACCTTTCATAAAGATGAATACCCAGGCAGGTCAAAACTTCTTCCTGGGCTATGTCTATTGTCTTTGCATGCCTTTCTCTTCGTCTGGAGGGAGAGTAAACCAAAGGACAGCGTGGTTAAAGGAGCTGGAAGCCTACCAAGAGATCAAAGCAGTTAATGACGTCTTTTCTTGACATCCAGCTGCAGAGATGTGTGCATGAGCAGCTTTTAAAATCGAGTTCTGCTGTGCTGCATGCAGATGCAAAACAGAAAGGACCAGGGCAAAGCCACCACCACGTTCCTGAGGCACTAAGCTCTGCGTGGCACTGCTAAGCTGCACTCTGCCTTCCAACTGCTGAGGGTGTTGCCCCATGGGTCTCTGCTTCCTCCTACAGGTGGGACCATCAGAGTTTTAATGCCAAAGAGATGCAGCCATTTGCTTGGTTTACTGGAATTTTGTATTTAGTTTATGTAGCAAATATTTCAGCTTCCCAGAGCTTTATGTGTCAGGTAACTGAAGGTGAATAAACACACGGAGAAATTTATATATTACTGTAAAAAGTAAAAATATTTCAGTATTAATTGCTATCATTTAGTAGGGGAAAATTATTATAAAAGCATTTACCCTCCTAACCAATTATGAACCAGTTGAATTCTAAAGAATTCTAAAGATAAAGGCTCAGAATTGTGTTTTTCATTGGAAAGATGCTCAAACAGGTTCTGAAATGACTGCACTATACAAACAGCTACAACGCCAGACTGAACACTTGGTAAAACTGGCAGCCAAGGTTCTCTTTCTCTTTGGCATATTTTGGTGGAAAAGCAGGCAGCCCCTAGTGAGCACCCAAATGAACTAGAAGACATTTGGCATTTTTTTCCAGCCTTCAGAGTTCAGTGCACCTGGAGGACAGAAAGCACACGCGACACCTTCGCCGCTGCGAAGCGTTCCCTGCCGGGGGCGACTTCACGGCGGGTATTTAGGTCCAGAAGCTGACTGTGCAGAGCGAGGAGGCAGAGCTGACTTGTGCAAAAAGAGAGGGGACAGTAAAATAAAGAAGCAAAGCGCTAGATAGCCCACTCTAGCAAATTACATACTCATACCCTCCTGCGAACTCGGGCTCGGCGCGGCCCAGCAGGTGCGCGATGAAATCCGTCTCGCAGCAGACGTGGATGTGGCGCTCGTGGGGGCAGCAGCGCAGCCCCTCGTAGAGTGCAGCACAGTACCCCTTCTCCTTGCTGCAGTCCAGCTCCCCTATCAGGATGTTGTAAGCCCGGAGCACTTTGTTCTTGCAGTCAGTGCAAAACCTGGGTTGAAAGAGAAAGGGAATGAGTCGGGTGTCGGGGAGGGAATCGCGAGCCGCAGCCCCAGCCCGAGGTGTGTGAGGTGTTTAAGGTTCTTGTTACTCCACAGAGTAACAAGGCTCTGGCTGCAAGCCACCCAGGTTTACTCCCTGTGTTAGACTACCTCCCATAGATCAAGTCTGAGTATCAGCTTTCATGCTTCGAGGCATAAGCCAGGCTAATTGTTAATCCAAAGAAATTCCTGCATGGAGAAATGATTCCATATTCATTCAAAGATGAGAAGTCTAACAGTGAAGAAACTGAACCACCAGGACAAGCCTGGACAAAATTCCTCTCCAGTAACACACTCCAAGTTACTTTATAGCAGTTATTTAAAGTATACTCGAGTGAGTGATAAGCAGGAAGACTAAAAAGTTTCTCCTGCTGCCTGCTGTACCAGTGATGTTTTCACTACAAACACCTTTAACCATATTCTGAATTACTAGATTGCTGCACAGGTAGCCAAACAAGGCTTATTTATAACACAACATACTCAATGCATACCCTCCCAACCCTGAAAATTCCATGATTCTAATTTAAACATGTGGCAGCTCAGATAACTAAGATGAGAAGGGTACAATTATGAAATCTCTTCTAATCAAAATACAACCAAGTTCAGCTCGTTCTCTTTTATAAGAAGAGCAACCTTCAAGGAGCTGCAAAACCTCTTGCTGAATTATTCTAAAAATGCAAGTCAGACAAGCTGCTCACATTTCAGCTTCCAGCTCCTCGTGCCATCTCTGGATGGTGCTTTTCCCTTCCCTAGTTTGCCCAGTCACTTGACCACACTAAGTCAAACATATTTTGATGTTTGATAGAGCTATGATAACTGGTGAAGTTTCTGTGGTGAAAGGAAAGAAAACAGCAATATTATTGCAGGTTAGCAGCAGGAATGCTGCCAACACCATGTTTAATGTCACAGGAGATTAAAGTTATTTTGTTTCCAAAGTGTTATTTCCACACCACTGCCACCCCCGCACCCATCTGTGCCCCCACAGTTTGTATCAGAACCGTGAGACTACTGGAAATTAAAAACTTTCTCATCAGCACAGCAGCTACCCTACACACACAACAGTCATTTTGTGGCCTATTTTTTGCCTGCAAGAGAGACAGGAGAGCAAGAGCACAACTAAGTCATAAGCAACTGTTTTAAAACAGTGATTTACAAGCAACACCAAGCCTAAAATCTGCTTCTGTAATTTTAGGTGGTATTAATTTTGAAACTGCACATGCTCCCCAAAAGCCTGAAGTAAGGCATAGTCCCAGACAGAGCAGGGTACTTGTGAAAGAGTGAGTATGTACAGTTTAAAACAATAAAATTGTAAATTTTACTTTAATCCTAACCAAAGGGATTAAGACAAGGAGCTATGGCTTCATCTGAGGTCTCTGCATTTCCCTTACCATAACCCAGAACAACAGGTACAACACAAAGAGCATTTCACCATCTCATCATTTGAAACATTGTGTGAACTCTACATATATTTTTATTCACCAAAATATATTTATTCACCAAAAAGTGCAGCATGCACTCCTCAAATGGAAGATTTTGCTCCTGGAACATACCTGTGTTTTCGGAGATAGGTTTCTAATGTTTCTAAAAGACAACTAGAGTCAATTAAAACTACTTCATCCCTGCATTCCTGGGACATGAGCTCCCACACATCCATCCAACAACCCCTGCAAAAAGAAGAAACACCACAACATAAGGAACAAAGGCTGCACATTATCCTGTTAGCAGCTCAGAAAAGAAAGGGGGAAAAATAAATAAATAAAAAAAAGCACTGTTAGTTTACCTGACTGGTCCCTGGAAAGGTCCATAGTGGAAAGTGATGCTACACTTGCTCTCCTTTCTGCTGTCTTCACTATTTTTCTTATCTGCACTTAATTTCTCTGTACTGAGTGTGCTACTGCTCCCTTCACTGTCACACAGTATTAAAAAACATTTTTTTTTACACCTACACCATATATATTATGAACTATTCTATTTTTTTAAACAACTGCTATGAAAATGTTATTGTGTTCCTTAATTTACTTTGAATCTTTCATAGGTTAAGCCTTAACTTGCAGGGTAACACATGAGATACAGATTTTACTGTCCATATTTATAAACCTGGATTCATAATGACTTTTTAAAGTTACTGCTGAGACAGGTTAAATTTCATATGACAACTTTCTGAAAACCCAAAACCTCCCAAGAAATAAGCAAAACATAACCCCCAAACTTCCACATATCTACCATCAAGGAGAAAGCATAAAACACCCTACATTAAACTTAAAAAAAATTGTTAAAAAAACTTCACAATATACATTTGGGTGTGGTAAAAGTTCTTACACAGAAAAGACTGATCTTATTAAAAACTAAGCAGAAAAAAAATAAAGTCATAGTGCTTTGAATTTGCTTTATTTAAAAAAACAAAATTATACCCCTATGATCTTTTGCTGGTGTAACAGAAGCTTTAAACTAATTAGACAAAAGGCCTATAAGCAGAATAAAATAAGAGATAATAATTAGCTACTACAATCCTCAAGCAGCACAAGTGAAAAGTCAAGTGTCAAATTCCACATGCCTGGCATCTCAGAGGATTTATCTAAACCCAGAGAGACTCAAGTGTGCTCAGAAAAATACATGTCCTGTAACTGGAAACCATGATCAAGCTCTCACAGGTTGTATGCTTAACCAAAAGCAGAACATAATCACCCAAAAAAGGTCCTGGGCACTCCAACTAAGCACAGCAGTCTCATTTGCTGGTCTTCACATTAAAAAAAATAAATTACACCCTGTAAACAGGAGAAAAACCCCAAATCCACAAGAGATTTACAAGGGGTGTTTTTCTGCTTAACCAGGTGGAATTAACCATTCCAATTCCAAAACACAAAGCTACATATGCATCTTTTTCACTGGTGTATTCACAATATGCTGTCACACCTTGAGAAAATATATTTTACAGAGTTTAAAGCCTGCAGCCCAGTCACAATCAATCCCTTTATTAACAGTCATGCAAGGCATTTTTAAATAATCCCAAACCAAATGATATACATTTGTTTAGTATGAACCCTTTCACCTCAATTTCAGAAAAACTGCTGTGTAAAGCTCAAAAACCACTTTCTCTTTAGTTTTTATCACAAATCAGCTATCACAATCATGGTGTGTATCACAACACAGGAGCCATCCCAGCCCTGAGCAATTCTATTCCAGGTTATGTCAGACAAGATATGAAAACCACATCAGACAGCACTGGTTTGTAATGGCCATGCTGGGTTTTGGCCACTGGTTTTGAAATTAAACATGCATTACTTTTATATAAAAGAACCCCAAATAAAACAACCCACCAGCAAGTAAAAGACTTATAAAGCCAAGAGATAAAAATGGCTCGGGCTCTCAGCTAGGACTGAGAAGTTATTAAATGAAGTAGTTCAGTAAGTTTTGGGAAGCAGCTGATTCCTACAGTAGCCTGAATGCCTCTGTTCCTCTCCCCCACAACTATTTGGATCTGTTATCTTGGAAATGACTGCTCTGGCAAACAGGTAACAGCACAGCAATTGATCTCTGAAATAAAATCACTTCAAAATAAATCTATAGTTCAGTTCCTTAAAATATTTTATACTGAATTGAGCACGTTAAACACTTACCCCAAGGGCTTTGGTTTGTGTGTGTCCAGGGAGTGTAACTGACATCTCTTGTTCTTCTTACTTTTGGGAATTGCATCAATCATATCATTCAGTTTGGACCTACAGGAAAAAAACATAACTGAGTATTCTGAAAACATGGTTTTCTTGAGGAATTTTAAAGGGATTGATTCAGCTCACATCTCAGAAACAACTATGCTAATGAAGATTAAATCTAAAACTTCCTTCCTGTCCCCCATTTTCACTTCTTATAACACCCAACCCTGCAGCACACAAGAAAAATACAGTCAGCTGTTGTGTAACCCCATGAGGGACAGACTTTGAGCAATGACACCTATTTCAAAAGCTCAGGGAACCACCAGCACCACTTCATCAAGTTACACCACACCTCACCCTCCAAATCTCAATATCCAAGCTTTGCACAAACCTTTCCTGCTTCTCAGGGACTTGCTAACTGGAGCAAGAAGCAGGATGAGCTGAAGCCAACTGGAAGGCAAAGGCACACTGTGGTGAGCACTCACTGCTTGGTCTGCTGGCAGCAGAGAAACAAATGGCACCAAGACCAAGTGTGCCAGCCAGAGCCAGAAGGTTTCACTTTCCAAGTGTTACCTTTCTACCCAAGAGCAGAAAGTTGGGCAGGGGGATGATGGGGTTCCAATTAATTTTTTTTTTTCTTTTACCTTATTTTACATGCATAGTAGGGAGGTGAAGAAACATTCTTCTTCCAGAGATGATGAAAACCCCACTGTGCCTCTTTCAGGTTAATAACTGAACATTTTAACAGTGGTATCTTTCAATTGCAACCATAGCATTGCAACTGATGATATGAAAGCCTAGGGTTTGTGGGTCGGGCTGGTTTTTTTACCCAGTTTAGGCAATAACTAGTTTAACATGGCTGTAAAAGACAAGTATATGCTATAAAATTCACACTTGGGACAATTCAGTGTGGCCAAGAAAGCTGCAAGGTGAAAGGCACAGACAGCCACTGCCCTTTTCCCCAGATGATTATTATTACTGATTATTATGATTCCCAGCTCTGACTCACCCGTGCACGTAGAAGAGTGTATAAAGTTTCTTTGCATCAGTCATACAGCTTCGAGTGACAGACAGGACCCCCTTTGGCCCTACTGTCAGGGGCTCCAGGGCTGGGTTTCCAGACTCCACCAGCTGGGAGAAGAGCCTCTCCACGCTGCGGCGGCAGCCAACGCAGGGCACCAGCTGAGAGAGGGCACTCAGCACTTCCCGAGAGGTCACCATCATGGCAATGTTCAGATCCTGCTGTTTGAGCATGCTGTGTCTCTAAAAAAAGAAAGTGAAATGAAATAATGCAAAATAAAAAAAAAAACATGACTTAAAAAACTGTCTTTGGGGTTTTTTCGCCTTCACCGGCATTTCCACACCCAAACCCACCTGAACTGGGAGCTGCAGACAGAGCTCAGAGGTTCAGGCCACTGATTTATTGTACATCACTTAAAATGCTTAAAACATGCACAAAACCATACTTGCTACTATCAGGATCAACTCTGCTTCAAGTCTTACACTCTGCCCTCTGGGAGGAAGCTCCTATTTTTCTCCTCTTGTTCTCTCCTGTCACTCAAACCAACAAGTGCTGTTTCCAAAACTCCTCCTGTTTGGAGCAAGCCAACTTAGCACTTCATTTCCAGGAAGGCAAAATGCCCTCTGACAGCACAGTTCTAGTGCTTGAAATTAAAAAAGCAGCACACATTACTATTCAGGGGGAGATGTTCTACTTGGGCAGTGAGTTTACTTGTGTGCTAACAACAGAGCACTTTAGGGAACACCTTTTAACAGGTCAATAAACAATTCCAGGAGTTTCTCCAGGCTCCTCTGTCCAACCCACCCATGTGAAGAAAAAAAGCTCAAGCCCTTTTATTTCTTCCTCTAGCTGCTAAAAGACTGGCTTGGATTTTCAGGCACACATGAGCACAGCTACAGAGATGAGAGTCCCTTCCTCACCCACCAATCACCACACTTACACTGGGATTATCAGCACTGCTGCCACTTCCACACACAACCTGTCAGGGCATTAATTGCCATTTTTCCCTGGTTATACAAAGTGTAGCTTTGTGAGCACAGCTGTATCTACACAGGGAGTATTTTGCCACGATTGTATTTTCTGTGTTCCTGTTGTATCTGTATCACTTCAGCACTCCTGATGCAGAAATGACTCACTACAAGTTGTAAGGGAAGAAAAGATCATGCAGCAGAGGGCAGCTAATCCATCCCATGGAATGTGCAGATACATCAGTTCAAAGGAGAAGAATATTTTCAGCTGATTTGAAGCAACATATGTTATGAAAAGCAAAGCTATTATCAGATAACATTTAAAGTCTGTGCTCCTAAAGGCAGGCACATTAAATAATCTGACAAGCAGAATCACTCTGCAATAATCCTCTTCCCTGCAATTAACAGTTCTAAGTTAAGGCAACAGCAGGAACAAGCTATTTTCACAACACAGAAATGTTTCATGTGTTTGTCTGGAGTGCTGCTGTCAAACCACCAGTGCAGAATGCTGCAAACTCCCCTCTCCCTGTGAGCATCCAGTGGTCACCCTGTAGCTGCTACAGGTGTTACTGTACCATGGTTCTTTGTCACTGTTACCAGGTAAACTTCTACAATTAAAGCTCCAGGGCAACACAGAACCATCTCTCACAAATCAACTGCATTTAAGCTATAAACTGGCTCATTAACTCTGTCTTGGTATGGTATTGATCATAAGAACTTAAAGAACACACAAAAAGAAGTTAAAAAGCTTTAGAAGAAGAAAAACCAAAATGTATTTAGAGTCTGTAGCTTCCATTTAGTACAAGCTGGCCGTGACCAGGAGGTGTTATTTTCACAAGTCTCCAAACAACCAGACATGCAGGCACTGCCTCCTGAGCACACAGCAGGGTGTAAATGCTGAAATGCACCTGCTGTACTTTGGTACCAAGTCACAACTGCCCAGAGGTGCTGACATCTAAGTCATGCCAGGAGTGACAACCTCCTGGAGCAGCCAGAATCCAAGGAAATTAAGACCTGACACATGTGGCTCTGCTGAAAAAACCAGGAGGATGTATTTACCTGAATGAACTGCTTTAACTGTGCACTGTTATTCTGATGTCCATCCAGGTTCAGCACATTATCAGGAAACTCCATCACCATCTGCACAAGGGGGAAGAACAAAACAAAACAAAAAGCTTTCAGAAAAAAAGCCACATACAGAGGATTAGTTTATTTTGCTTTCTTGAGGCAAATGAGAGAAATTATGTTTAAATTTAAATGCTCATTCTTTTCATGTAACTATTGGAAACCTGGGAAAGGAGAAAAGTAAAGGTTTCAGACAGAGAGTGTTTCAGCAGAGTAACTGTTTCCCTAATTTGATGTTCTGGAGGCAGTTTCTAATTGCAGCTCCTAAAGAGCTGTTACAGAGCAAGCAGAGGTTGCTAAATGGCACATCAGTATTTATATTACACTCTCTACATGAATGGAGACTGCTTCAGTTTCAAAAAAGAAACAAAACCACAACTGTACTTCAACACACTGAGATCCAAACTGACCCAAGGGCCTAACTCAATTTATAAAGGGATGAAGAAACAGTCACAAGAGTTTAATGACTGAGTTGACTCCTTGGAGGGCTAATTTATAACCATATTAACCCCAAAAGGCACTCTAAGGTATACTTAGTTTTGTATGATTGCAGCTGCAGCTCTCCAGAGGCTCAAAGTAAAATGTTAAGCCTACAGAACAATGTGATTACTTGTAAGTAATTAATAATATTTCTTTTCCAATTACTGAGCAACAAAAAAGGGAATTTCTTGGCACGGGAGGGAGAAATCAGGAGAATACTTTTCAGTAATAAATAAATAAATAAATAAACCACACTCTACAACCCTGCAGGGAAATGAACCAACTAGGGGAAAAAAAAAAAAAGAGTAAAACTGGGTTAGTTGGTCTTCTTGTCCAAACTGAGAAACAGAGAATTTATCAATATGATTACTGAAAGTTCACTTTAAAATCTGAAAAACAAAGTAACAGGTTTGCTTAATAACTTTAATACCAATTGGCAGCAAGAAAAATTGCCTGATTTATCCTTTTTTCTCCTCCTACCTTCCCTCAGTTGTCTCCTAAAGAGAGAATTCCCTGCTGACACTCCCCCCAGAGAACTCAGACATTTACTTTTTACAGGCACTTGACATTGCTCAAAAATAAACACCTCTCCTCAAAGGCCAGAAAGCAAGGCAATATTTTGATCTCACATGTTCCAGAGCTGGAATATTAGCACAGCTGCCTTATCTCTGTGCAGAACACCACCACAGCCAGTGCTGCTCCTCACCTCTCAGCCATTTTTTTTCCAGACTCCCTTGCACCTGATCCATACACATGAAGCAGCAGCACAAGTTTTTGCTGCAGAATTTCAGGTTTCCTACATTGCTAATGTGATGTTTCTGTGTGCAGTGAGCTACATGCAAAAGTAAAAGCTCCATCTGCTAATGCCATGGAGGAGAGAGACATCTGCATTTTTTATTTTTTTTTTCACCCTCACCTTCATCTCCCAGTATCAGACAACACCCTCAGGTGGTTCTGTACAGCAGAGTGAAATTATCAAAGAGTAAATTAATTCCTGTGTCTGTCTGATGAGATTTTATTAAGTGGTTAAACACCAACCACCATCACACCCTTGAACGGGAAGGAAAAATTCCTGGATCACCACATCAAATGCAATGCCTCCCAGAAACCATAAAAGCTGCTTAAGACATGAAAAAGGGTTAAATAATACTTAAGCTTCATTTAATTTCGAGTTGAGGCACTGGAAACCCAGCAGTGTGATAGTGAACAATTCACACTGCACCTCCACAGCTCCCTGTGCACTGTCACAAGCTGAAGAGGCCATTCCCCCACTAATTTGCAGCCCCTGATTGAGTGTTTCTAGATTTAAGGCACAGATTAAGCCCTGACTAACAGCACCAGTCCCAGGAGTTTTAAAATCTGATTTTTAAGAAGTTACTGCCAGGAAACACCACTGTTCCTTAAGGGCAATGCTGCAGATGTAAAATATTGTGTTCCATAGACAGCTGCACTTCTTGCAGTAGCTCTCATTAAGAATTTAAAAAATAAATTATAGAGGACACTGAGAAGCTAAGAGTTCATTCACTGCCTTCTGCAGATTTATGCCATAAAAGCATATCCGGAAAACACCTAAAAATCTAAGTACTTTTTAACAGTAAAAGGGAAAAAAAAACCCCACCTGAGGTAAGACTCCTCCCTGCTGAGGAGGATTTGCACCTTCATAAATACCTTTGATCTGATTTTCAGCCACAGGAACCCCTTCAGCCACCCTTTGGTGGGAAAAGCAGAGGGACAGAGACAACACAGTGCAAAGGCACAAAGTCTGGGCCTGGAATTCCATTCTGGAACTAAACCACAAATGGAATTTTATCTGTCTTCTGGATGGTGTAGCCCAATTTTCACTCTCTCTCTCACCCTCAACCTATCAACCACAACAAAGGGTAAAGCTCCTTGACACCATCCAACAAGCAGTGGTTACCAGGGAGTCCAGTGGAAGATTAAAAAAAAATTAAAAAAATAAAAAAAATCCAAGATCTTCAAGCTACATGGGGAACAGAGGAGCAAAAAAACCTTCATGGCATAGCCAAGACATTAAAAAAAAAAACAAACAACCCAAATTTACACTATTCCTACACAGTGCTGAGGTCCTAGATAATCAACCATACCAGGGGAGCTCAAGATTGCTCTGGACAACTGAAGGAGAAACTCCTCTGCCTGCTGTATAAACACAGAGAATGCAAAGCCAAGAAACAGGGACAATATTTGGTAAATTAGTAATGTGGTAAATTAGTCATCAAGTAGCATTTAAGAAGATTAAACCTCAAATGCAGCAAAGACCTCCTCACGTGTAGCAAAACCAGGTGGGACTGAGGCAGAGCTTGTAACAGTGTGATGAGGGGTTTAGACTCTGACCACACTCAAGTGTTTTGCTCTGGAAAATGGAAGAAATTACATGTACAGTGTTGACTGGGCTGGCTGATGCAAGTCAGGTATTCTCCCATCTCAAAGGGTGAAATTAGGAGTCTAAAGCACCTGTGTTTTACACCATTTAAAGTAAAAGGAGTTACTGTCCCACCACTGACAGCCACAGAAATCAAATATGAGTGAGCAGGATAATTAATGCCCTATATCTAAGCCCAGTTTTGCTTTCAAACCAACATTTTCACAGCTTGGGAAATAAAACAACTGACAACTGGCTAGTCAGGGAATTTTTTTCTGTTTGCTCTGCGTTACCTCTGATGCAATTCCTGAGCCTTCCTCCAGACATGTGAGGAAGGGAGAGACCAGAGAGCCTCCAAGCCCATTTTCCCACTGAATCTTCTGGAAATAGCAAACCTCCCATGTTTTTCAGAATAATAAACTGCAGCTCTCTGGGGTTTGTTGCTGTGGGGATGTTGTTACCGACGTGATAGCCCCTGCTTTCAGGCAAAGCTATAAAAAACAGCTTTTGCCTTTTCTTGGCTGTTTAGAAGCATGGTTATTCCTTAGCTAGCCGTGAGCCTGGGCTCGGTGTTAACATGGCTCCCTCCCTTCCTTACGAGCTGAAAAATGGCTTTGCTCCACACTCGGGCTGGAGCACATGCTTGTCACTTATAAAACAAGTTCAGCGCAGGCCCCAGCACAAGCAATAACTTTCTAATTACGTGGGTTTGTTTTTTTTTTATAGATGGGAATCAGATTTTAAAAAATAAAATAAAACAACAAAGTTTCCACATTGTTAACCCCAAGTGTTGCAAAGTCCCAAAGCTCAGCCCTGCAGGAGGAAAGGAGGAGCCCGGGGGGTGAGGGAAAGGGAGGCGGGGGGGGGGGGGGAAGGGAGGCCCTGTCCAGGGAAAAGGCCCCGCCTGAGCATTGCAACACAGGCCGGGGGGTTGCAGAGGGGTGTGCGGGCACTCACCGTGAGGGTGTCATCGATGTAGAGGGGAATCTGCCTCTTCTCGAAGGGGAATTCCTCCTCGCCGTCCCTGCAGACCGCCACCAGCCGCGCCATCGCTGCCGCTTCCTCACCGCTCCGGCCTGGAGGAGCCAGACCCGCCGGAGGTAAACACCCACCCCGCTTCCCCGCCGGCACTTTCACCACCCCGCCACCCAGCCTGCTTTACCCCATCGCCTGATTCACCACGGCCCCGCCGCTTCAGCCTCGGGACTCAAAAATAAATTTAAAATAAATAATAATAATTGAAAATAATAATAATAATTAAAAAAAAAAATAAGACTTCGTGCCGGGAAAGGGAGAGAGGTGGGCAGGCTGGGAAACGCGATAGAACATGGATGAAAAAAAGGAAGGGAGGAGCGCACCCGGGCACAGCCAGGGAGGGAAGGCCCGGAGGCCGGCGGGGGATGGAGCTCGGGCGTTGCGGGCCGACCCCCCGCTCCTTCCCCGCCGCCACCGGCCCAGACAGCCCAGCGGGGACCCGCCCAGCCCGGAGCGGGATGTGCGGCTCCTCCGCCCCGCCGCGGCTGGGGAGGGAGCGGAGCAGCGTTGGGACGAGAAGGAGAGGAGGGACTCCACCTGCGAAGCGGAGCCGCCTCTTGCCCCCCGGGCGAGCTGCTCTGGGGCCGCACCCCGCAGCCGTGGGGAGGGGTCCCGCTGCCCTCCCGCTCCTCAGCTGCAGCCCGGGATCGGCGGAACCCGTGGGCCCGCAGCCTCCTCCTCCTCCTCCCTCCGGCGGGCCGGGGACGAGAGCGAACCCAGGGGCTGCGGGGCGGACCCACCCCTCTCCTCCCGCTCCTCACCGGGCCTGCAGCCGCCGCGGCGATGGCGGGGAAGCAGCCCGGAGCGGAGGCAGCTCCCGGCCCCGTTCTTTCCTCCTCCTCCCCGCTCCCCAACCCGCCGCCCTCCCAACCCCCTCGGGCCTTTACCGGCTCCTCCGCGAGTCGGCGGCCCGGGCGCTGTGACAGGCGGGCGGACACCTCAGGCTCCGCCACTGAGCCGCCTCCTCGCTCTCCCCCTCCCCGGGCCCTCCCCACAGGCGGTGGCCCCAACCCCAGCCCCGGGGCCGCCCCGCCCTCCTCTCGCGAGAGAACGCGGCCTCCTCCTCCTCCTCCTCCTCCGCTGCCCCCGGGCCCCAGCTCCGCCTCACAGCCCCGGGGCTGCCCGCGGGACCTGCCCGCTCCTCACCCGTTACCTCCCGGCCGACACCCCCGGGCTCGGCCGCCTGAGGAGCTGCGCGGTCACCGCTGTCACAGACGGGGGGGATCCGGAGCGTTCCATCCAACGAGCCGGGAGGGTGAGGTAGGGCGGCGGCCCCTGGGGATGAGGGCGGGAAGGGCGGGAAGGGGGGTCCTGCAGCCGTCACCTCCTGTCAGGAGGGAGCTGCCGCTGCCTTCCCGCTCCTGAGGGGATGCGGGCCGAGATGGAAGGGATCTGCTGGATTAGCTGGGGGGAAGGGGTCATGTCCACCGGGGGATGTGAGGAAGTGTCCCCTGGGATGGAGGGGATGGGTGAGGGGCAGCGTGTGATAGTGAGTTATTAAATAAGAGAGTACTTGGTGTGTGAAGTCCTCACAGGGACGGCAACTAGGGAGGAGGATTTATTGCCTTCGAAGGGTTTAGGATTTTGGGAGTTATAAATCGAAGCCCCATCCCTGGAAGTTTTTAAGGCCAGGCTGGATGAGGCTCTGGGCAACCTGATCCGGTGGAAGGTGTCCCTGCCCATGCAGGGGGATTGTAACCGGGTGAGCTTTAAGGTCCCTTCCAACCCTGACAGTTCTCTGATTTCCCTCTTGTTTCTGCATAAAAACATCTTTAGCAGAGAAGTTAATTTACTCGAACTCATCGTGCAACGTCTCTAATAGAAATGCTGTGCAGAGCCACATCACTGCACAGTTTGTAGCTTGTGTATCCTCATGGTTCCCTCCTTCAGCCCAAGTCAGGCTGTACGGACTACAACCCCTTGTCGTGTTGTACCAGGGGGTGGTTGTGTGCAGCAGCCTGTGAGGAGCACTCCTTGGCTTCCCCTTCCTTGCTTCTCCCAGAGAGCATGGCTGGGTCACATCAACAAAAACAGCAATGCCCCAAGTTTTGTATTCTCAGGATAAAAAAAAAACCACCATTCCGTTTCATTTAATTTTTATCTGTGGAAGATGTTGGGGTTGTTTTCTTAATTTGCTAGAACACACAGCTTGCTTGTTATCTACAAAAGGGTGAAAAGACAGGCAGCCCCTTCATGGTGTTCATTTGCATGCTGCTTTTTCCCCTGGAAGAATTACCTGTTCTTTAGGATGCAGAGGCTTTGAAGTGCCTGGAATCATTATTGTAACATTTGACATCAAGAGGCACTGCTGGGTTGGAAAGGATGCTAGGGAGCTGATGCTTTGCTAAGGAACTACTCATGTTTAACAAATAATAAGGTTAAGAGTAAATGTAATCAGCTCAACTCTCCCACCATTTTTTCTATCCTGCAGCCCTATAAAAAGGTCATTTGGTGGAATTATGGCAGGAAAATTTATGTTTTCCCAATCCTTTGCTTTATTATTACTATTGAAGCAGGTGGCATGCTATGGTTGAGCTACTTAAGCCTCACTCATTGAAGCATCTTTGAATTTTACGAATTATTTAACAGCTCAAAGTTTGATTTATATTTTTTTAAATAGATCTTTGATCTGTACAATCTTACCCATTAAATACACCCCAAAGTGCAATGAAACATGGTGTTCTGATTCCTCCCCACCACTGAGCTAACAGCTACCTGGGTCAGTGTGCAGAAAGCATCTCCAGCAGTGTCATTTTAACTTCTCTCACATCTTTTCAAACTCATTCCCGTGCTGGTAGTGTGATCCAAGAACTCTCACTTGCACTTCTCCTCTCAGAGCCGTGCTTAATTACCTGTATCTATTCCTAGTCTAAACATTCAGCATTAATAACTTGCTTCAGGGCAGAGCTTGCCACATTTGTTATTGCCAATAAGCAAGGAGAATTAATTGTCTCTGATTCATCCCCTGGTGAACGACTCGGGACAGCTTTGGACCCAGCAGCTCTTGTTAAGTGGGGTGCTCTCACTCTGGCCCTGCTTGTGCACCCCCTCCAGTTTGCTGGCTGTGTTGTGGCAAACCTGGAATGGGTTCCTGAGGAGCAAACAGGGCTGTGCACAGACACAGCAGACCTCCCACGGGATTTATTTGATTTTTTTTTGCTTCACAAAATGGAGTTGGCATCTGGCTGGTGCGCTGCTTGTCCAGACACAGCTCTGCTTTGTCACACCCCGTGAATGCCTGCACCCTGAATCACGTTGGCAGGCTTGTGCTCACAGGCAGGACTCACTGCACATCTTGTGCTGCAAAATATTTCAAAAATTAATATCCATGAGTAATTTTGCATGAGTGAGGAGTGCCGTTCAGTTCACGATGGAGGATTTTCTTCCCTGGGCCAGACTACAAAATGTTTTAAAAGAAAGACATACACCAGTTACCAGAAGAGTCTGCTGTGAACTGTGACCAGGGTCTGTAAGACATTGTTGCCAATTAATTGAATTTGTCCCCAGAATAACACAGGCCTTTTGTTCTTTAATTCTGAAGACTACATGGCTGCAACTTGGAAGTAAACAAGCATGAAATCAGCACGGCCACAGCACCAAACCTTCAGGCTTTGTCTTCCATTCACCAGCAGTTAAGAGAACAACATAAACTTGAAGATATTCCCTGTCTGCCTTAAGGAATGTGATTCAGAGGCTTAATCTCCATAGGTTTTCTGATTCATCATGTTTGATAGACAAGAAGAAATGTGAAATGTGGCCCATAAGCTCTGCTGTAACTTCACAGACACGAGACATTTACCATCAACTGCCATTTGTGTTCTATTCCTTAAGTATTTTTATCTCACATAATTGAATTCCTCATGATTTTTACAGGTATTTCTTTTCTCAACAAATTAATGAGGTCGGGAGGAACTGGCACTGCTAGGAAAGTGAATAAAGAACTGTTCTGTTCTGGGCTTGCAGGAAGACTGAGAAACTGAGCACATCTCTTGCTGATGCTCTGCCTGACCCCCTGCCTTAGGCTGCTTTCCATTTGCACACTGTTTCCTAATAAAAATTAACACAAAATGTTGCCACTTGAAGACATCTCAGCTGTCAAAATACAGCACTAAATGAGCTGCTGTTTCAAATAATTTTAGAGACAAGCAGGTGGGCCTTGAGTACTTGTAACATAGAGCTGTATTTTACAGCATTCTGAAGGATGAGCTGTCACAACTTGTTGGTATTCAGGCTGGGGGTGAATTAGTTTGGGATCTTTGCATTTTCTTACAGAAGGCTGTGCTGCTCTTATTATCTGCACCACAGATCCCAGCAACTGCTTTATGAATTCATGGCTTTTATCCTTCAGAGCACCCCACTTTATCTAGGGTCTTCATTTATATTCATCACTGAGGAGGAAAATAAAATTTAGCTTTAATTCAAAGGCTAATTTAGATCTCAGTATGTGATTTCATGTTCCACATACAATTACTCCCATCAAAGTCAAGCATCAATCTTGCAGGACTGGGGCCAAAACACTTTTAAGTATCCACTTATTCAAGGCATTTTCTATGAAGAATTGCTCTTATCTGCTATTTATGCAAGGGCCTTAACTAGGTAAATTTTGTGCAGCTAAGCCTCTCTCTCAGTAATTACTCATTTTCTTACTTTTCATCTGGCTCCTGCTCTGCATTGTTAGCTAATTCTGCCAGCAGCTGGGTCTGAACACAGTTCACTATCTGAATACATTATTCTTCTGCCTGAGTGTTCATAGGAGCAGCAGAGGATCCAGCAAATCATCTCAAACATGAAATTTTCAGGAAAATGGGTAACAACTCCAGTAGGAACCAGCACGAAGTGTATCATTTAGTAGAACAAACCATTAAAAACAAACTAATCAACAGTAAGTCATAAAAAGCTATGCTACACGAAAAACCTGCAATATGTACAAGGAAAAAAATGATTTTTCTAATAAAATAACCATTATTCAACTACAGGCAAGCTCAGCTAGCCCACTCACCAGTGCACAGCGTGCACTCACCAGAACTTTAATACTATATTTTTGGCGTGCAATATATACATAATCAAACAGTTAAGAAACATATACAAATGTAGTACACATAATGTAAATGCACTCTGGCTGTGGATTGTATCTACCAGCATATTCACAGCACCAGTCATAACATTTGCTAGCAAGAAAAATAATAACTGGTTTTTATTAATAGCACTAATCAGGCACATCTGCTCCGGCCTGCCTTGCCTCCCCAGGGGCACCGCCTCCCCCTCCTGCTTGCAAGAAGGGGGTTTTACAACCTCCCAGCAGCAGGGCAGGCTGGAGCCCTTCACCAGGAGCTTGGTGAACACCAAGAGCAGGTCAGTGCCCAGAAACCAGACAAAAAAAGTCAGGGAGTGAGCGAGCACCCAGAGGCAGTAGGAGAGGTTGGCCGTGCGGCGGGACACGGGCTCCACCGCCGCCTGCACCGCCCGCAGACAGGCAAAGAGCAGGAGAACAGTGAGCAGCAGGGAACCCCCTGCTTCAACCCAGCCTCTGACTGAGCTTTTGCACCTCAGCAGCCACAGGCCCACCTGGACACTTGCCATATATATGGCCAGGTAGCCAAAAAGAGAGAGCAAACCTTCCCTGTTGGCGTTTAAGAAGCCAACCCGAGTGCCTCTGCCATCGCTCCCCTGCAGGAGGAAGAGCTTCAGAGAGGTGGAGTCAAGAGCCAGCTGGTAAAGCACAGCCAGACTGAGAGCAACGAGCCACGACTTGTTTTTTGGAAACATGGCCAAAAGTAGGGATGCTGCCAGCCTCACAAATGCTAAGGTAAAGAAAAAATTCCAGTGCACTCCATACTCTGAAGTGTGCTCGTGATAATCGAGGGATTTAACGCTAAGCAAGCGCCCGACACCAAGGAGCAGCAAGGGCCAGACAGAGAACAACTGCCTGGCCAGCTGGGAGAATTTCAGTTGTGTGGCACCAGATTTTTGTCTGACCTCGGGACAGACGATGGCATTGCCAAAAATAAAAGCTCCAACCCCCAGATCCATGACTCCTGTTCCGTAGGTCTCGGTTTTGGCGTATCGCCTCGGGTACTGCGGGAAATCCACGGCTAGGATGCTGATGGATGTCAGAACATTGAGATAGACACGGAACACAGTTATTGCTGGGATGTATTCTGCATCCAAGTACGTCTTCTGGAAGTCTTTCACCATTTGCCTAAAAGGCACTCTGCTCTGGGGTTTCCTTTGGCTGTAGATTTTGGAGAATATTCCGGCACAGGAGGCTGCGAGGAGAGCTGGCACAGCAGGGAGGACTGGGGACAGGACTGTGCAGGAGAAGAGGAGAGGAGACACCAGCACAAGGAAGTCCAGCAGCAGGCTGTGTCTCCTGGAGGTTAAAGGCTTCCCGGCGTGCAGGTGATACAGAATCAAGAGGAGCCCCCTGCAAAGCAGGCAGAGAGGTGGCAGGGACAAGCCCAGGGAGATTTCCAGCAGGCTGGTGCCATTTAAATTGCTGACAAAAGCTTCTTTCAGGTGTTTTTGGGACATTCTTCTTCCCTCGGGAGACACAAGTGGGAAGCACACTGAGTTTTAGGGGTCTCAGAACTCCGTAGAAATAAATAAATCTTATGTACTCGTTCATTAAAACCTCCACAGCTGCCCGCAGCCATCCAGCTATACACCTAGCACCCCGCTCCCGAGCCTGCAGGATGCTCCCAGCCAGCTCCGCTGTCCCGTAATTAACGGGGAATGTACAAACGTGACGCTAATGAGGGTCCCGCAGCCGCCAGCTCCCCGGTTGCCATGGAAACGCCTTTCCCCGCAGCCCAGCCGGGCTCTGCTCTCTGCCCGGGGGACCTGTTTCGAGAGAGTCTGTTCGATGTTAAAATCATTCATTAGTCAAAGTTGCAGCTTCCTTTCCATAGCCCGCGGTGCCGGTAGCGCCAGGACCGGGTTCGGTACCCGAACTCGCTCTCCCGGCCCGGGCAGCCGCTCCTAGGGCAATCCCAACCCTCCGCGGCGCGGTACCGGGAGGAAAAAACCCGCATTCCAACGCTGCCGTCCCCTGCGGTGTCTCCGGAGGTCCCTGGTGCCGGTTAAGTGCTGACTCCGGCGGTACCGGACCCGCCGAACCCGGGAAGGCTCACGGCCCGGGGCGAAACCGCCGCAGGTAAACACCTCCCCGCTCCCCGCCCGCACTTTCGCCAGCGCGGGAAGCACTTTGCGCTTCCGGAGCGGCCGATTCGTCACCGCTTTCCTCAGACCCCGCCTCAGCCTCCGCCTCCTCCGTCCCGGCCCGCGCTTCCCGAGCGCTTCCCAAGAGCTTCCCACACGCCTCCCGGGCGCTTCCCGAGCGCTTGCCCTCTGTCCCGGCCCGCGGTGAGTGTGTTCTCCCCTGCCCAGTTCTGCCCTGCCCTTGCCCGGGCACAGCGCGGGGATCGCCCGCCCGCCACCCCCGTGAGGGAGCTGCTTCCCCGGAGCGACCTTGGGGCCCGGAGAAGGCCGGGTGTGCCCTGGCTGCAGCCCCGGGGACTGAGGGAAGCTCTGTCCGCTGGGGAGGAGGTGGGACCGGGCACAAAGAAGTCTCCTGGCAGCTGTCAGCAGCTCCGCGGGAGGCAGAGAGGGGTTTGGGGGGGCTGTGTGTGCAGGGAGAGCGGTGCTTCAGCTCCTGGGGTGTGGGTGTGAGGAGAGTGGAATGGGGGGGAGAGAGAAAAGGGAAGAGGGAGGAGGGAAAAGGGAGGAGAAAAGGGTGTAGAGAGGAGAGAAGAGAAGAGAAGAGAAGAGAAAGAAAAGGAAAAAGAGAAGAGAGAAGAGGAAAAAAGAAAAGGGAAAAGGGAATGGAGAAAAGGGAAAAGAGAAGAGAAAAAGGAAAAGACATGAGAGAAAAGGAAAAAGAGAAGAGAAGAGAAAAAAAAAAGGGAAAAGGGAAAGGAGAAGAGAAAAGGGAGAAAAGGGAAAAGAAGAGAAAAAGGAAAAGACATGAGAGAAGAGAAAAATGAAAAGAGAAAAAAGGGAAAAGGGAAAGGAGAAGAGAAAAAGGAAAAGAGAGAAGAGAAAAGGAAAAAGAAGAGAGAAGAGAAAAAAAGAAAAGGGAAAAGGGAAAGGAGAAGAGAAAAAGGAAAAGAGAGAAGAGAAAAGGAAAAAGAAGAGAGAAGAGAAAAAAAGAAAAGGGAAAAGGGAAAGAAGAAGAGAAAAAGGAAAAGTGATGAGAGAAGAGAGAAAAGGGAGAGAAGAGAAAAGATAAGGGGAAGGGAAGGACAGGGAAAGGAAGGGAAGGCAAGGGCAGGGCAGGGGTAACAGCAGAAGAGGTAACAGCAGAAAGAGGAGAGGATTCTTCCTGGCTGTGTGACTGGATTCATCACAGGAATGCCAAGGGTGAGCCTGACTCACCTCGGGTTGGCTTCCACTGATTTTTAGAGGAAAAAGGAGGAGGACACCAAGCAAGTGTATCCTGTTTCTGTTGCAACACAAAACTCCTCCAAGTCGCTCCTTTTCCAAGCCCAAAAACTCCAGTGCTGTCAGACCCACCAACCTGTCCTAACAGGAGGAATTTAACAAAACCAATGTTGCAATCTGGTTGCAACCAAGAAGCCTTTCTTTATAATTCAAGAGAAGCAAAGTATTTTATTCCTGAAGTAAGGAAAAATACATTATTTCCTCAGAATAAGCTTCATTTACCGGGGGGGGGGAGAGAAGGGTGTATGACTGTTACTCTGATAGCACAAGCAGGGTGTTTAATTTTTTTATATATATATTTTAAGGGTTCTTCAGTCTGACTTGAATGAGAGACCTAAGAGTAAAGGCTTTCCCCAGCAAGTCCATCCACAGAGCTGGACAAGATGCCAAAACAGGTAAAAAGAAAACCAGGAATTGTGCATGCTAATAAAATTTTATTGCCAGAAAAGAATTCTTGGCTTGGATCCATGCAGTCAAGATTAGGTAACTCCTAATGTGTTGGTTTTTTTTTTCACCCCTACTTCATTAATTGTCTGGACCTATTTAACTGTGGCTTTGAGCTGTGTTATGCCTTCAGCTTTAACGGGGCAGGTGTTAATGCATGGAGCAACCACATCCCTGAGGGTAATTTCCCAGTAAAATTAATGGACACATGCACTGTGCAGTGCAAATATCAAAGGGGTTGTGCTGTGAAAGGGTTTTTCTTTTGGCTAAGCCACCACCACCTCAGCTGGGGTGATGCTGACCTTTTTGTTTTTTTCCTTTCCTGTGTAAAATTTTGTATTACTGGAAATGAGCTGCTTATGCTGTCTGCAAAAGATCATCACACTCCTAAGTGTACTCATTATTGTAGCTTTCATTTTTGTAAGAAGTGTGCTAATGGGGTTTTGCAGAATGTTTATTATGTTTCTATTAATGAGCATAGCATAATGAGCATTCTCAGGTAGTGAGAATGCTGCTCACTGAAATTAACACTTTTTCTGTATTACCAAGGTGATGCTGCTCACTGACTTGGTTACCTTGTAAAGAATTGCAGATTTATGCTACTAGACACAAATTCATAGGGTTACTCTGAAGGAATTTCTGTTAAGGAGAAGGGAAATATTCAGAAAGCAAAAATCAGGACTTATGTATTTTCCCCATTTTCATTTTCCCTCACAGCCCCTCTCCCTTTTCCTCCAGAAATGACAAAGAGGACCTGAAACCTCTTTTCTGGCTAAGTTTTCCATTACGTTTGTACAACAAGTGTGTCCTTCCAACTCGTGTCAAGGACATGGGAGCCCAGAGGCTCAGATTTAAATACTCCAGTGATTCAGAGGGGACAAATCCTCACCTGATGCACCCCAGCTCTTAGAACACCACTGCTTCTCTCCCCTGGCTGCAGTGTGTGCTTTTGGTGAGCTGATCTCTCCTGCTTTTCAGGAAAATGGAGAAAAAGAAGAGTCTGTCATCCAGAATGATCTCAGTGAATCACTGGAAGAAGAAGTCAGAGCATTCCTCAGGGATGAAGAGAAACTTCACCTTTTTGATGACCTCACAAAAGTTAATCCAGTGACAACTGCAACAGGTAGGCAGCCAGCCAGGGCAGCAGCTCCTGAGGAGGCACTTGCCCTGGTGGCTACTGGCATATGGTAGTTACTGCTGTCATCACATTAACAGTGTCATGTATACAGTAATTAAAATTCAAAACCTATTAAATCCTGTTCAATCCTTAGCAAGTCTTATTTGGCTTGGTCGAAATGAATATTTAAAAGAAATACTTTAATTTTAGCCATGCTGATCTCTGGGCATTTCCATTGTTGGTTTTGGTAGCCAGAGCTGATGGTTACTGAGGGACTCCTGCATGGCTCTGACTTAGATTCAAAATATGTCCATGAAATTGGATTGGAAAAGTAAATTCCTCAAATTTTTAAAGATGTTCCAGCTAAGAGAAGCCAAGGCCTGTTCCTGCTGCAGACAGGGAGTTCTTGCCTCTCTTGTTCTGCAGGTGAACAGATTTTCTTCCCAGGACTGACAGTGTGAAACCTGAGGATGTATTGAATGGAACAGTCAGCAGATCCCTTAAGATTTTCAAAATTAAGAGCAACTCCTCAAGACATTGTTATGTGTAGTAGCCCCACAGCACTCTCTTGATCACCTCATTCTCTGTTAAACCTAATAGGTAACAAAGCTGAAGATTTATGTTACAAACAGGAAGAGTCAGAATCACTTTTCCCAAGGTGCTAACAGGTTGTGTCTTTCAGTTCTGAAATGTCTTCAAGCAAGATATGCAGCAAACTTGTTTTATACAAATGCTGGCTGCAGCCTGGTGGCTTTAAATCCTTTTCAGCCTATCTCCTGCCTCTACTCACCTGAGCTTATGAGAGATTATCACCTTGCACTTCACCCTCAGGTAATCCTTATGTTTGAAGTACCTGTCCTTCCACAGAACCCAGGTGTCCAGTTCTTCAAAATCCATATTAACAAAATAATCCTAAAGGACAACACTCATTTTTAATTAAATATGAGTTCTGTTCAAAGAGCAGTAGTGCTTTCAGATAAATGTGAGAAGACCTTTGCTGTCCACTGCTGCTGAACTCTGTAATTATTATCTGTCTGAAATATGAATCTTCTCTTTTACTGCCAGGATTTAAAACCTCACATCTTTGCAGTGGCTGAACAAACCTACAGAAACATCCACAGCCAGATAGACCCCACAAACCAGTCTATAATTGTTAGTGGAGAAAGTGGTGCTGGGAAGGTAAGGAGAGATTTTGCTGTCATTAAGTTTTGAGATTTAATGGTGATCTCCAGTGCCTGGGATCTCAGTGGAAAAGCAAAGAGGAATTAAAAACCCACTTCTGGCTCATGTGGCCACTCTGCTCCAGCACAGCTCTCCTGAAATACGTGTAAAGCATCAAGTGATTGCTGCAGTCAAGCAGACTCTGCTGAACAGAGCTGCTCTGCAGGTGACATCTGGAATTTCTGGGAGGGATGGGTTTGAATCATTCAGCAGGAATTGGACTGGAATTAACATCTCAGCTTAGTCTGACAGGGAGTGAGTGTGGAGCTCAGCATTCCCTGTGGGATACATAGAGGCAACAGAAGAGTTCAGTTCCTACCCTAGGCCTTTTTGGAATGGGTCATCCTTGTTCAGCAAGATACTGAGGATGCCTTTAAGCCTGAGAACAAAATCATTTGCTGAATGTTAACAACTCCAAGTCCATTTATATTCAGTTGACCTTATGATATTGGCTGTGGAGTCTCACTGAGCTTCCTGGTGGCTGCATCCTGGTCAGGCTGCTTTTCAGCAGAGCACCCCCACTGCAGTAGCATTTAAAGATGTGTCTGTGGCATGTAAACAGAAAAATTCAGAAAATTCCCCCTGCACTGGAGCTATAAAGCTGACAGGGTGACTCTGCTCAGCATCCTGGCCAGCTGATGTGTCTGCAGAAGCTGCTGCTGTTCCACTGACTGCCACAACTAATCAAGTGGGGAAAACAAAGACCTATTGTCAAGCCTCTCTCTTGCAGACCTGGACATCTCGCTGCCTTATGAAATTTTATGCTTCTGTTGCTGCTCCAGTGATCTCTCCAAAAGGCAATGGAGCTGTGGAGAGGATAGAGAAGAGAGTGCTGGATTCCAACCCTGTCATGGAAGCATTTGGTAAACGGGGGGTTTTTAATAGCAAGGAGAAGTAGTGACAACTGTGGGAATTTTCTTTGCTGACACACAAGTCCAGGAGCTCTCCTTAAAAGAAAACCTCTCCAAATACTGGAGCTGTTTATAAATATCTGTGTGTGGAGCCATGGTGATGGTGCTGTGTCCCACAGGAAATGCCTGCACCCTGAGGAACAACAACAGCAGCCGCTTTGGGAAGTACATCCAGCTCCAGCTGGACAGGTAAGAAGTGCCATGGGAAAACCTTGCCTATTCCCTCTGAGTTCTTACAAACCTATTTCTGAAGTCTACCACAGAATATTTTACCTGTCATTAGAAGGTATTTTGGTTTGCTGGCAGCTTACATTATTGTTACATCTTTGTATTTCTCCTGCATGCTCTCAGCCTGATGTGTAAAAGAGAGCAATGGGAAACCAGAGATGCAGTTGAGAACTCTGATTAAAATACAACATTAAACTTGCACAAAACTGAAGGGAAACTGCCAAGCATTCATAGTCAGTTGGTATCATAACAACACGACACCTCTGTCAGATTCTGTGAGGAAGTTTTGTTGAAATCTTTGCTTTTTTTCCCTTCCCTTCTAGATTCCACCATCTGCGTAGTGCTTCCATTCAGACTTTCCTTTTGGAGAAGACCAGAGTTGCCTATCAGGCCCCCAATGAAAGAAACTTCCATATTTTTTATCAGGTTTGCCTTCAGTTAATTTTGCTGGATATTTCTGACAAACAGTGGGGACGAAACCACCAGATTTAGCACAGTTACAGCTTTTAATATTTAAGTTTTCCTGTCTGCCATGCTTCCACAATTAAATCATGCTCCCAGTGCATTATTCTTCACTGCTGTGAGTTGTGAATTCAGTTGTTACCTTGTTCTCTGTCTCCAGATCACAAAAGGTGCCACTGCTGAGGAGAGGCTGGAGTGGAACCTCCCAGATGGGGCTGACTACCGCTGGCTGCCAAATTCTGAAAGAGATTTAGATGGTAAAGATTAATTAGTCTGACAAACTGCCCCTCAATAACAGCTGGAAGGAAGTCAGGCAGAAATGGGTCTGCCCTGGTAAATCCCATACCCAGGTTGGTCAGCCAGCAGCAGACATTTTACAAAACCACCTGCACTGATGTAATTTTTTTTCAGTTGAGTTTCCACTAGGGTGAAAGCAGTGGTTTCTGACTTAGGGAATTTGCATCTCTCTCTGTGTCTTTGTTTAAAAATTTCCTGCTCTTGGGATGTTCTTTAGCAACTTGCTGCCTAACTTCAGAGCCCCACAGGGCTCAGTCAATGACTTGGTTCTCCAGCTTGTAGTCTGGGATCTACCAAAAAACCATTTGGCTCCCTTGCTCTCCTTTGGCAATGCTAAATTGGTGGTGTTGTGGTGTCCTGCTTGCCTGTGGCTGTGTGCATGGCTTTTTTTTTTTAAACAGCACCTGTTTGGCTTTTCAGAGGACTGCTTCGAGGTGACCAGAGATGCAATGTTTCACTTGGGCATTGACAGCTCCACGCAGAACAATATTTTCAAGGTCAGACACAAAGCACGGTCACCCTGGGGCTGCTCCTGCTGTTTGGAATGTTGTTGCAGTGTGGGATTGCTGCAGAAGTAAATCTGTATCAAGGGACAGAGAGTGGGGGGTTTGGTACTCCTGACTGGGGGGCCTGCAGTTACACACCAGGCTGCAAAGCTGGCAGCTGGGAGCTTTAGGAATTAAAGTAGAAGCTTGGAATCTACTTGGTTTTGGTTTTGAGCAGAAATGTTTTGCCTTGTCCTGCTGGTGTGGTTAAGGGAAAGCTGAGGATACTGCCTGGGACTGGAGCTCTGTTTTAGGAAACTTCAAGGAGTGATTTTATTTCAGGTACTGTCAGGCCTTCTCCATCTTGGGAACATGGAGTTCTCTAATCCAGTGGATGAATCTCAGCCTTGTGAACTAGAAGACAAAGCCAAAGGTGAGGCAACAAGCACCTCATGCTCTAGAGTCTTGGTGCAGGTACCTAATAGAAAGGATTTCTACACTTTTCTGCTTGACAGGAGACTATCAAGGTACAAATTTAACCACGGTTTTGTTCAGTACTTCCAACAAATGCTCCCTTGCTCTGAGAGACAATATCCATCCTATATGGGTACACAGTATCCTCATTCCTCTAATGAAGGGATTACATTTTTTACCATCCCAAAAATCTGTGTTTTTTTCCTGGTCATGGCTGCTTGACATTCTCTGCCTGGATTACAGGTCTCTGCTCAAAAAACAGATGTGCAGACATAGCTAGAAAGTAGTCTCTAAAATGCCTGCTTTGGCAAACTTCAGGCTCAGTGTTGTTTCATTTGAAGGAGAGTACCTGCAGTTCTCAGGGGACTGCAGATCCAAATTAAGAGGCTGTTCTTGTAAAACATTCTCCCAAATCTGGGCAAAAAAAGCTCCAAAAGCCACACTTAAGTTGGTGACTTTATGGAAGTGTCATTTTTCTTTTATCATCTCTGGACCTTCCATAACTTCGCAGGGGCTGCACTCAGCTGATGCTCCAGATAACCTTGCAGTGTTGTTTGGTTTTTTTTTCCCTGAACAAGATTTTGTGAAGACCACTGGAGATTTGCTGAAGATACCTGTTGAGGAACTACTGGAATCCTTAAGAATTCGTACAATAACTGCTGGAAAACAACAACAAGTCTTCAAGAAGCCATGTTCCAGGGCTGAGTGTGAGACCAGGAGGGACTGCCTGGCCAAAGTCATCTATGCTAAGTAAGGACACAGGCAGCTCTGCTAATCCATGGGAGGGAATAGGGAGGCCAGAGGGATTTATTTATTTTCCCTGGCTTTCTTCTTGTTTCCCTGCAGGCTGTTTGAATGGCTTGTTTTGGTGATAAATGAAAGCATCTATGGAGATCCATCAGTCTGGACCAGCTTCATAGGTATGGCTCACCCATCCCTGGGTTTAACTGAGGAAATTTAAGTCCCCTGAGTTGCTCCTAGACCAAAGGGCACACTGTCCTCTTGTGTTCCTCTCAGGGTTGTTGGATGTTTATGGGTTTGAAGCCTTCCCTGAAAACAACCTGGAGCAGCTTTGTATTAACTATGCCAATGAGAAACTGCAGCAGCACTTTGTAGCACACTACCTGAAGGCACAACAGGTAACACCCCACCAGGACTGAATCTTAAATATCTGATAACAGCATCTTCTGTCTTTTCAATTGTGTTTATGTGCTCCTGGTCAGATTGCAACCTGCAGTTGAGTAACTGATGCCACAGATATCAGAGGGATGTGAGTAAAGTTTGCTTTTTGAGGAGGGGAGTGTGGGGCATGAATTGTTGTGGCTGTGGAAGGAGACAGTTTTCTCTCCTTGGTACTGGAAATAAACTGTAAAATACCTGAATGGGTGGGGAGCTTCTAGGCTTGAATCTGGTGTGAAGACAGAGAGCACAGAACCTTGTAACCTGAACATGATCCCCACATGGTACGTGGGTCTTCTGCTGCAGGAGAACAGCTTCACAAACCCATTTGTCATGCTGGTACCTTTAGAGACAAAAAGACACCACCTGTCAGCTTTTATTTTTGGAGGAGGAGCTAGAGGAGTTGTGTGGTTTCACAGGAGAGGTATTTGCACCACACTAAATCCATTGCAGTCCCTTGCCCAGCTGGTCAGGCACTGCTAATTCCAGTTCATCTGAGTGCTCAGGTTGCCACAGGGTCCCTGCCAGGCCTGGGCTGCTGCTCTAAGAGATGCACTTCAGTCCTCACTGAATTCCTCCACGTGACACACACATTACCACACTGCTCTTTGCCATTAACTGGAATCTGGGATATTATTTTATGGCACATTCTGCCTCATGGCATAATTTAATCAATTTATTGAGGAGATAAGTGTCTCTGTGACTGTAATTTGTGCTTTCAGATGCCCAGTCTGTTTGTTTCCTGCTGCCTTCACCAGTAAGCCAGGGGTTAATGGTCAGGGAAAATGGAAACCAAGTTCAAGCACACAATTATTTCACTTGAAACTGATTCATGACCTCTGTTTATAGTCCCCCTCCTGCCTGCTGCCTGCCCTCTCACCTCTCTTGATCTGGCTGTGTCCCAAGCCACTTAAATGCCATTAGTGGCAGTGCTGAGCCAGCTTTTGGGAGGAGACTTCAAAATAACTGGCCAGAGCTTGTGCTTGTTAAACACTCCTGACAGTTGCTTCTGCAATTCACCAGAATTATTATTATTTTGTATTATCATACAAATTATTTCAACCACTGTCTTCACTTCCTTTCAGATCAGGTTTTGGTTCTGGTTCTGGAACACAGTGGTTGGGTTGGGGTTATGTCCCAGCCTAAGGAAGGAGTTCTGCACATTCCTTGACCTTCAGGGCAAAACCCAGCAGAGGCTTGGTGTGACTGTGGCCTCTGTTTACTCTGTAAATCAGCCCTCTCTGATAAATCTGAGGTTCCCAAATACTTAAACAAATTGTTCCAGCAGGATCTGCTGCTACAAACTCAAAAGCTACCTGGGGTAGAAAAGCCTCATTTGTTTTGTTTTTTCCTCAAGATTGCCACTGAACACGAGCTGAGCTGTGGATGAGCAGCCTGAGCCTGGGATGAACTTGTTAAACAGTGGCTGCATCAACCTGCAGAAAGGCAAACACAGTTGTTTGAACTCTGCCTTCTGCTGCAGCATAACTGTTTTCTCTCTCATTTCAGGAGGAATATGCAGCTGAAGGCCTGCACTGGTCCTTCATCAACTACCAGGACAACCAGCACTGCCTGGACCTGATAGAGGGGAATCCTCTCAGCATTTTTTCTTTGCTGAATGAGGTAAGTGTGGCTCTAAACCCCTAAGGCTTCTGCCTTCTGTCCCGTGCCACCAAAGAAACCACCAACACTAATTAGTAGGAAGCCTGTCAGTTATAAATTTTCTGCAGAGCTTATATTTCAGAATAATTGTGATGTTGTTTCTTCCTTTTTTCCTCCAGGATGTTCTGATTCAACCGTGAAGCCTCAGTTACTTGGTTTTTGGTCTTTTTTTAATTTTTTTTTTTTCCCTCGCAGTATCTCAGGGCTTGCATACTCAAAGCAACCTCAAAAGTAAAATGGTGATCATGTTAATTTGCAGTGTTAATCATGTTAATTAGCTTTTAAAGACAGTGGTTTATGGCAAATCTGAGAAGCTGCCATTCTGTCTCCCCTGTTGTGCAGGAGTGCCGCCTGAACAGATCCTCCAACCCTGACCTCTTCCAGACCAGGATTGAGAAAGCTCTGTCTAACAATCAGTGCTTAAGTCGAAACAAGTTTAGTAAGAAGCCTAACTTCATTATCTCACACTATGCTGGCAAAGTCTGCTATCAGCTGGCAGCAATGGTGGAGAAAAACAAGGTAAGTGTTTGCAGAAAAGGAGCTGTGGCACATTAGGTTTGGGAAATGTTCACCCAGACATTGTTTTCCTTTCCTGAACCTCATTAACTCCTGTAGTTAAGTTTGAAACTACAGTTTGGTTAAATCAAAGCTGGCATCAGAAGAAAGATTCCAGCTGTATATGTGGAATTTTTAGTCATTTTCCAAGGTGGGAGGATTCTGCCTAAACCCGACCACTAAGGAGTCACGTTTGTGTTTGCAGGACCCCATTCCACCAGAGCTGGTCCATGTCTTGCAGAATTCTAAGGACCCTTTGCTTCAAAAATTATTTCCTGCGACAGAAAGGAACCAAAACGACATCAAAACTCAGAGCAGAGCTGCTGTTGTTACAGTGGTGTCAAAGTTCAAGGTACATCCTAGTCAAGTGTTTGATTTCTGCTGCCACCTTCCTAATTGGATGAGAAACCAGCAGTTGGACCAAGATGAGTGAAGGTTATTAAAATGAAACAGCTGTAAAACAGAAATAGCTTCAGACTCCTGAGATTCTCTGGATTTTAACTCACTCCAATTTTACCTTTACCAGTTGGGCATCTGCTTTTTTTGAGGCTTCTTCCTACGTTTCCCTTGAGGGGTTTGCCTCAACTGATGGCCCTGCTATCATTTTGGAAACTTCCAGAATTCACCATCCACAATTTGCCAGAGGCATCCAGAGAGTGAATTCTTAGCTCGAGTTGTCTTTAGAGAAGAGCTCTCCTAATCCTGAGCCTCTAAAGCCATCCTTGCAAAAAACAAGTTCACAGTTTTTCTGGAAGACCACTGATGAGCTGAGCTGCCTGTGGAGGGGGAGTCCCTAATTAAACCTGTGTCTGGTTTTCTGCAGAGTTCCCTTGAGCATCTCCTGCAGATTCTGACCAGCACCACACCCCATTACATCCGGTGCATCAAACCCAACGCTGACTGCAAGGCCAGGACTTTTAAAAGAGAAGAGGTAATTTTTCCAAAGCCTTTCCTCACTGAGTCAGTGAGAACCTTCCTGGAGGTGGTGGGGCTCTTATGGGCTTCAGTTATGTGCAAAGCTTGTTTCACAGTTAGTTTTGAAATAGCTTTTTCTCCTTTGGAGCTTCCAAGCTAAACATTCCTTCCAGAGTCACTGAGGATGCTTGTCCAGTACAGAGCAAGCAGCCACAGAGTTCTGCCTGCTGCAGCTTCCTTGTTGCTGCATGAGACATTCCCTTTCTAGAGTGCTTCTGGGTTATTTGGGGTGCTGCCCTTCCAGCCCTTAAATGAGATGACCTGACAGCTCTGATCACACAGATATCTTCATGATGAATTCTCATAACAAAACTTTGCAGGTCTCTGGGAGCAGAGCAGCCAAAGCTCTAGAGAGACCTGGACTAGAGAGCCTCATCTGATGTAAAAACAAGCAGCTGGAGTGGTGCTGCATTCATTTTAAACACTCAGAGAATTTGTAGTTGCATGCAAGTTACATTGAAACTGGGTTTCCTTGTTCTGCTGTGTTCAGTCAGTGTGGGTGCCACAGGAGGGGACACACAAGGACTGTCCCTCTGTGCCAGCACTGCTGGGACCCTGCTCTGGCTGTCACTCAAAGCAGCAGCAGCAGCAGCTTTTCCCCTTTCTCCTCCCTCTCCAGCCCATCCCAGCTCCAGCATGGCTGTGGTGTGGCTGCTGAGAATGAGACTCTGGTCACCCAAACCATCCCCACTTCTGCCTCAGGTTCTCAGCCAGCTTCAGGCCTGTGGAATAGTTGAAGCCATCAGCATCAGTGCAGCAGGATTCCCTGTTAGGTAAGTCTGAAGTTCTGGAGCAACATCTTCCATAATCCATTTCTCCAGCAATAAATGGTTATTCAGGAAAGCTGAGATGCAGGAAATCCAAGTATTTTGTAGTCTGTTTCACACCACAAAACTACTGATTTTTTTTCTAAGCAACCTGAAGAATTCTGCTCACTGGTTGAAGTTTATTTGAGCACCTCTCTCATGTTTTGAAGACAAAAAGACCTGTCACAAATCTGGGCTGGTCTTCAGTGTTTTGGGTACTGCAGCTCAGCTCGTTCAGCAAGTGCCTGCCTGCAGTAACAGCAGAGCAACAAGTGCTGGCACAACCTGTGTTCAACACAATGGGATTCCTAAAAATACACCAAATACTACCAAAGTTTAACCCACCCCTGATCTGAGAGCTCACTGTACCTTCCCAGCCTGAGGAGCTGGGGAAAAGATGTTTTGATGTGGACTGTAGTGTACTAAAACTCAGTTTGAATGTGACTTCACAGGAAGATTTTCAGCAGTGAAGTTATAAATGGTGTTTATCTAAGAGGGCTCATCTCAGAGTTGAGCATCTCATCACAGCTGGGCTTTCCTGACCACCTTTAGAGGATGGAGGGAGCAAAGCCTGAGCTGTCACATTCTGACAGCTCAGCACTGATGGGGTGAAGCTCACAGTTACCAGAAAACAAGCACAGTTCCTGCCCAGGCTTTGTTACAACTCACTGTCTGTTGCTGGGCAAAGTCTGTATTTTTTTGCATGTTGGTGACCACAGAGGCAGCAGTCTGTTTGTGTTCCACACACTGGATCTTTGGAACCATTCTGCCATTTTTCCCCCTCAAAGGAGAGGTTATTTACCACAGAGTGAATGACTCTTGCCTGGCATTAACTGTGCACTTGTCTGTCAGGATCCCTTGCCAGAGCTTCACCGAGCGCTATGGAATTCTGAGAAAATCCAGTGGGTCCCATAAAACCAGAGTGCAGGATAAAAGCAACCACCATGCTGCTGAGAAAGCAGGTATGTTTCTGTACATCTAAATTCCTCTCCTATCAAGTCAGATTATCACTGCACCCATCTGATATCACACAGATCAGGTACAATTACTGTATTCAGCACTGGGGACACCACTATTCTCACAATATTTTTCTAATCTGCCACCAACTTGAGTTTCTCATCTGCCCAGTACTTCCATCAGGCTCTTTTTAAAAGTGCAAGGCTTTCATCTTACTGCTTCTTTTCTGTGCTCCTTTTGGGCAGAACAATTAGTTACAGAGGTGTTTGGGGCTCCCCCCGTGATAATAATTTGATTTAGAGCTAGTTCTTTAGAATAAACTTGAAAACCACTTACTTACCTTTTTGCTTATACTCCTTCTCTTTCCTTTCTTTTTTTTTTCCCCACCTGGTTTTCTTGCTGCACACGCTGACCTTCCAGCTTAACCTGGATTCTGCTGCTTCTTCTACCTTTGCAAACTCCTGCATGTGATTCTTTTCTCTAAGCAAGAGGGAGGACAGACTTTAAAAACCACAATCCAGTCTACAAGGTAACATCTTTGGTGTGAACCCCTGAAAGAAGGAGCTCATCAGGTGGTTGCTTTTAATATTTCAAGTTACTGCCACCCCCTTCTCTCTCCCAGCTGACTCCTGTCTGCACCCACTGGGATGTGGGAAGCAGGACCAGTGAGTACCAGCCTGTGTCAGATAAGGAAAATGGCTGGAAATCTGTTCACCTGTGGAAATGGAATGGAGTAACAAAGTACAGGCTGGGGAATCACTTACCCACTGGATCTTTCTCCCTGGGTTATAAAGCCATTAGCTGAAATGCTGGGTGGTGATAGGTCACTGGTCCCTTTTATCTTCAGCAGGTAACAAGCTGCAAACAGAGCAAACCAATTTCCTAAACACAGGGATAAGCTTTTGGTTCCCTTATCAGCCCAGCCCCAGGAACAGCATCATAGTCACCAGATGTCTTCCTGTAAGCAAGAATTGCTTGTATTTGTTTTCAGGACCTTAAAATGCTCTCATCTCCTTAGAAATACTTTTAGCAGCAAAGCAAACAGTATCCAGGAGGGAAAGACCATCACGTTCCAGCACTGGGCATGCAGAAACTCAGGCAGCATTGCCTTGAACAGCACAATCTCTTTCAAGGACAGGTCTGAATTAAGTGCACCTCTGTTTCCAGAGATTTTTCTGGCTAACCCGTTTGCCTCATAACGTAAAAAATTCTTCACCATGTCCCAGAAATGGTTTTAATAACCTCTTATTGCTGCAATAAACTCCTGCTTAGCTCATGTCCCTGTAGCTGCTTCTGATGCCCTGTGAAAGCTGTAGAATTGTATAGAAATTGTTTTCTGTTCCTGCATCTTTCGGTACATTCAGTCTATCCCTTGCTTTTTTTTTGTTTCCAGTAGTTTTAGCTATTTAATGCAAGAGTTTTAAGTATTTAGTCAGATTTTTTTAGGACTGAGCAGCTAGAATCTCTTGTTAATTGCTTTGCTGTTGCTTCCAAGTGTTTCCATGTAGGATGCTTTAAACAATGTGAGAACAGCTGAACCCTCTGTGTTTACTTCATTGCCTTAAATACCCAAAATGACATTTTTTAAATACCCAAACTGACATTTCTTACCCATGGAGAGGTTATAACAGAGGTGATAAGAGAGGACCCAAACTGCATCCTAGTTAAAACTCACCACACTGGTTTGCTAGTGGCCAGCACATGGTGAAAGCTCACATTTTTCACATTTTCCCTTCAGCTAGAGACAGTGATGTCTCAGCCATCACCTCCTCCCCTCTTCTTGTAGCTGTGACCCCCACCCCAGCTGTCCAAGAAGTCTCAGTGTAAAGACAATTACGTGGTCCCCATTTCCCAGTTTGGTGACACCTTCTCTTCAATCCCTCGTTCCCAGGTGGGGCTCCAGTGGTGGGTGAGGACAACACATCCCGTTCTGTTGTCCTGGAGATCCTTCAGAATGTTTTTATGGACCAAGCTGCTGCTGAGCCATCAGGGAACAGAGCAGGGACCCCTTCAGTGCACTGCGGCAAAACCAAAGTGTTCATGGGCAGCTCTGTGGTGAGAGGGCTGCTCCCTTGGCTAAGAGTTCTGGAGCATGCTTGGGTAATGGGGGTTCTGGCACAGACTGTCAGCATGCTTTAGGAGATAGGTAACTTCTGCCAGTGTGACCAGAATTGGGCATTTTCCTTCAATTTATTGAACTCAAATCAAATGTCCATCAGAATCCAGCTATCGGAAGCACTTTGTTTAATGGCATCCTTGGTGCTAACAGACAGGGAGCTGCTGCACTTCCCTCTGGTGCTGCCAGCATCCTCACAGTCCCAGTAAAGGTTTCAGCTTTCCTGAGCTTCAGCTGACAGCCGTGGCTGCTCTGTGACAGAGGTGAAGGAGCTGAAGGCACTTTTGCAGAGCTTGTGTGCTGGAGGATGTATCCATAACAGAACCCCTTCAGTGGGGTGCAAGTGTCCACTCCTCCCCACCTCCAACACTCTTTTCCCCCTCCAGATACCTCTATTTTCCTTTTACATGTTATCTAATGAGCACTAAGGAAGTGCTCTCACTGCTGGAGCCTAATCCAGCAGTCTTAAGAGAATGGAACCTGCGCGTGGTTTTCTGTCAAACACCAAGAGACTTGGGGGGAAGAGTTGTGCACAAACTCTGTCCCCGAGTGTTAACTGCAGGCTCTTACCTCCAATGCAGCTGGAGCAACTTGAAGCCAGAAGAGCAGAGGTGCTAAATGAGAAGGCATTCTGCATCCAGTGCTGCTGGAGAAGATTTAAAGAGAAGAAGGTAGCCAAGGAGAGATGGGCTGCAACTGTCATCCAGACAGGTGATCTGGTTAGGGTGTGGCTGAACACAGTATAACGAGAGACATTTCCAGTTACACCAGCTAATTAGAAGTGGCCAGAGTGGTTATGTTAATTGCACATGGAGAAAGCTGAAGGGCCATCTCTTTTTCATTGTGTGCAAGAGGTTCTGAGATTCTTTCTGCTCAGATTCCTTTCCATTCCCTCTCCAGGTGTTCGTTCCTGGTTAGCCAGGACTCGGTTCCAGAGGCTGCGCAGGGCTGTGGGTGTGATCAAGCAGGGCTGGAGGAAATGGAAAGTAAGTTCCTTGGTAGAGGAAAGCAGTGAAATTGGGTGAAAGAGGCTTTGTAGTGTTTGAGAAAGAATCTGCCTCTGTCAAGCAGCTGTGCAAAACAAGTCAAGTCTATCAAGTCTCCAGAAAAATCTTCCCAAGAGTAGAAGGATGCCAGTCTGGTACAACTGCTTCTACAGGGTGGCAGCGTAGAGACTGCCGAAGGAACTTGTTCCTCACCTTCATAAAATGGGAAAACATCCCAAAGGGTGCCCTATTCTTTAAGATGCTCTCCTTTTTTAGGCTCCTAGTTTTGAGTTTTAAATTTTTTTTCCAAGTTGTTTGGGAATCTTGTTCAAGAATATTGTTCTCTCTCTTCATCAGGCAAAAATGGCTGCGTTAGCAGCAGCAGAGTTGGATGAGGGTGAAGAAAAAGCCTTCTCCTCAGCTCCTGGAGCTCCTGTGATCCCAGCCAAAGCCCCTTGCTCTCTGGAAGCAGCGTGGCCTCTGCAGGCTGTAATTCAGTTCTGGCCTCTTGGCCTTGTCCTGGCTGCTGCTCCTGTCACTGTCATGGGACCTCGGAGAGACCTGAGCCTGCTCGGATGCCTCAGAGTGCTGCAGGAGAGCGACTGCTACAAGGTGGAAAGCTGCTCCTTTGGCTGTGGCATCACTTCCATCAGAGCTCTCCCACAGGTAGCAAACCTCTCACACTCGTGTCAGCAGCACAGTTAAGCTGCCACGAGGGCAGGAACCTCATGCTATCAAGCAGAGAAATCTGCTCTCAAGCTCCAGGCTCCCTTTTCTCTGAACTGTGTTCCTTTGGAGGTCTTCCTCTATCCTTATTCCTGTCCACTATTATCTACTAAAAGCAGTACTCAGTTTAAAGAGCAAATTACCTCAAAATCTGGCAAAAACAGCAACTGACCTCTCTCTCCCCCTCTTCTTCTTCCAGGGCTCTGTCAAATTTCACTGTAAGAAGTCTCCCCTGCATTATGCAAATGTCAGCCCTCACAGGGATGCCTATTCCATCACTGGATTTAATCAGATTTTATTGGACAGAAAAGAACTGCTTCCCACCTAGGTGTCTGCACATCCATCAGCACATCCTGGGTACTTTTTCCTTCAGGGAAGGACTGTCTGCAAGCTGCTGCTTTTAAATTACTCACCGTCCATATCTGCTGCTACCTCAGAGCTTCCCACATTGATGCATTGTACTTAACAATATAATTCAAAATCAGAATGCAAGGGGGAGCATCCCTCCTCTCACACTCATGCACAAATTAGAGGCAATACCAGTCCTACAGAACATAATTAAAATAGATCAAGTGCTTCAAGCAATACATACTTGAACTGAACACTTTTGACACTACCTGGGAGAAGCAAGAGGCTGCAAAAAGAGCAAATCAGGCAAACATTTCTGACACGTGCAGGATTCTGGTGAGGAGCTACAACCACAGTTACTCTGACTGACCACGAGGGTTCAGTAACACCCTAACTCTGCTGACTGTGACCCAGGAGGTACCTAGCAGTCAGCTGAACTAACAGCAGATGTCTCAGGGAAAAGCAAGACTGGACTCTTTGCTTTTTATCTTCAGGACCAAAACATGAACTCTCCCAATGAGTGCATTTCCAGGGCTCCCTCACCAGCACCATTCCCTCTGCCAGGCAGCCCAGGCTCTCATCAGAGGTACTTTACACCATCCCTGGTGCTTACATGGGTCTTGAAAATGTTCAGCTCTTCTCTGTATGCCACTGTTAAATAAAACTGTTAAATGCCTTCTCAAGGTGTCTGACCATGCACAACAAGGTTTAGCAAACAAAAACATTCCAGACTACTTTGGGGATTAAAACAAAGGCAAATATATTTAATATTAATTGTCACTGGGAAGTAACATTTCCCATGGTTGGCAGTATCCTGTACCAACAGAAAACAAGTCTACAGAACATCAGCTCTAATTCCTAGCATCCAGAAACCTGTCCAACACTCTGACACTGTTTACCAACTCAAAATTGATAATTAGAGCCCTGACATCCATAAGCAAAGCACGACCAAGCCTTGAGGAAACAGAATGGGCACCCTGTGGGAGGGGGTGCTGCTGAATGGAGAAAAATTCTCAAGGAAAGAATTCCCAAAGTAGCTCACTCTGGAAGAATGTTCTCCTTCTCTGGAGGTTCAACTATCCCCAAACAGCAGTCTGCAAACTCAACAAATAAAGGCTCCTGCATGTACTTCTTCATGAGGGAGCTTTTATCTTCTGCTTGATCAATTGTCAGAAGCAGCTCCCTGAGGTGTGGATTCAGGAGCAAACCTCGCAGTTCTTCTGATTCCCCTTTAAAAAAAAAAAACCAAAAATCAGCACTGATCTCAAACAGTTACAAACACAGCTGAGACCACCCTTATTTTGAAAATAAACTTTCTAATAGGCATGGAGAAAGGCCAGCAACCTGGCTGCAGTCTTAAAGGCCCTGCAATTAGGTGCTTGCCTGGGGTGAACTGCGGTGCTCCAGGAGGAACTCATGGTTTAGAACTTGAAAAGGGGAAATTCAGGTTAGACATTAGGAAGAAATATTTTAATTTGAGGGTGGTGAGACACAGGCACAGGTTGCCCAAGGCTGTCCCTTCCCTGCAAGTGTCCAGGGCCTTGTTAGATGAGGCCTTAAGCAACGTGGTCTAGGTGTGAGGTGTCCCTGCCCATGCAGGGGGTTGGAACCATTTAGTTTAAGGTCCCTTAAGGATCTTTAAGGTCTCTATGATTTTATGAACCAGGCTGCCGAACCCCACCCGTTAGACTTCTGCCTTCTCCCCCTTACCCAGCAGCTTGAGTTTCTGCAGCGGGACGCGGTCCTGCTCATCATCCGCCGTCAGGATGTCCTCCACCGACCAGGGGCTGTCTGCGGGAGCACAGCAGCGCTGCGGAGGGGTGCGGGGCTGCCCCTCGCCGCCATCCATCCCTCCCATCCCCCCGTTCCTTACCTCCCTGCTGCCGGACGGGGGAGGCCCTGTCCGCTGCCACCGCCACCACCGCACCCTGGGGCTCCGCTGCGCATCGCTCTGCGGGAACACACGGGGTTAGCAGGGGGGCAGCCCGGTTCCCCCCCGCACCCCCGCCCCGCACTCACTCACTCACCCCGGTGGGTCCTGCAGCACGGCACGGAGCAGCTGCGGGGACAGAACCAACGTTAGAAACGCCGGGACGGGTCCCGGAACCGCGCTGTCCCCCATCCCCCCGCTCCCCCACCGCCTCCCCATCCCGTCCCGCCCCGTCCCGCCCCTCACTATAGCGCGGAGCAGCGCGGACACCGGTATTTGGCCGCCCCGGCAGCCCCGCACACCCCGCACGGCCGCGGAGCCCGCATGGCGCTGCCCCGAGAGCCGAGCGCATCCACCCAGGCTGGATAATCCACGGCCGAGCGTTAGTTCGATGTCTCGGTGTCTCGGAACCTCCTCTCGACCCGGTTCGGGAGGGTTCCGGCTGTCACCCGGCTCCGGAGGTGCCCATCGGCTCGGTATTAACTGCTCCGGTTGTCAGGCAGCGGCGCGGACGAAGGGAGAGCAGGATGGAAAATATCAGGGAATAAACAGGCACCGGGCTGAGCTTCAGCCGCTGCCCCGCCGAGAGGTTCGGTTGGAGCTGCTCTGGGTTCGGCTGACACGGGTTGGGTTGGAGCTGCTCTGGGTTCGGCTGACACAGGGTCGGGTCTCTCGATAGCCCCCCGGGTTTGGGGGCTGAGGTGTGAGCAGGACACGGGGCTCAGAAGCTGAAAATGGAGCCAGAGTTACCTCGTCTGAGCGATGTTATCCCGTTAAATAATTAATTTTAATCATGTCTCGTTTAGTGCCGGCCATTTCCTTCAGTGCCTGGATTTTAATTCAAACAAAAGAAATTCCCCTAGAGTTCTTCAGCACAGCACAGCAGAGGGGGTTAGGGCAATAATCATAAACCACCAGGTATCAGGTTCATTAAGCACTTGCCTGTTTCTTACATTTCTCACACAAAACCTGCCCTTTCCTCACACCTGCTCAGGAACAGGTCAAGGAGCTCGGCTCACTCGAGCCTTTTGAAACACTGAAACAACAACAACAAAGCAAACTGGAAAGAAATCCCTGGGAACTCCAGCCTGGACTGGAAGGGCTTATTTTGGTTGGGCTCTCTGTGTGTTTCATCCCCAGAGCAGGGACTGTCACACTGGAGGATGATTATCACCAGGAAGATGAGCCAATGGCACCAGGAGCTATTCCAGCAAGGCTTCCAGACTGGTAGCTGTTCAAGAGATGAGATTCTTCCAGACAATATCTCTGCACAACTAAAAATAATCATCCATCTCCCCAAGGATCTGATGGGCCAACTATTCAGCAAGTTCCTAGTTGAAAAGGAGGGGGTAAGACCTTTACTTTTTACCAAATACTTGGTCTTGACATTTTTATTTTGTTTTCTTTTGTACAGGAAACTTGATAGTAATTCTGATACTGCAGGATTCAAGTCAGGTTTTCTCCTAGGACAGTGCAAATTTCAAAAGCCACAGACCCAAGCCTGCCTCTATTTATAAGCAGAAATATGACAAGTGTAGTCACAAATGTTTCACAAGAACCACACCATCCAGCTACACACTGCAGCTAAAATCACAACAGTGGCTCAAGTAATAAATAAATCAAATATTCATAGATAAAACTGTCTGTAAATGAGCAAAATAACATTTTTCTTGCTCACTGGGTGCTGAACCACCCCAGGGCTGGGAAAGGCTTCAGTGGCCAGCTCTGGTCCCACTGCCTGAGGCTGCAGTCCCTGTTAGATGTTCTCGATGGTGCAGGCTCGGCCTGTGGAGTGGCATTTCAGAGCCTTGAGTTTAGTCCCCAGAGTTTTGGATTTCAGGGTGTAGATGATGGGGTTCCCCAAGCAGTTGATGGTGATCAGCATAGCCGTGCAGTTCCGGAAGATGTAGACACCTGGGTAGAGGTCAATTTGGCACTGGGTGTTGGTGGCATCAAATATGACTCCTGCGAAAAAAGGAGCGTAGGAGATGAGTGCCAGCAGCCAAATAAAAATGCTGGTTCTGGCAACCTGGATTTCAGCTGACTTGTAGGTGCCAGTAGTTTGTCCACAAGCTTTCATCCTCAGCTTTCTCTTCCTCAAGATGATGATGATCCCAAGGTAAGTGAAGAGAGGGATGATAAAAGCTGCCACGACATTGGGAATGGTGATGAAGATGAGGTAGTTGACGCAAAACGGGCTGTAGAGGACAGAGAGATTTTTTTCCATATGCAAGCAGTTCCACCCCATCAAGGGCAAGCAGCCCAACAAGAAAGCAAGGACCCAGTTGATTAAAACTACAGCTATGGAATGGCTTCTAGCAACCCTGAATCTTGTCCTCATGCTTTCAGCCACAGCCAGATAGCGTTCGATTCCAATGCTTACCAAGTTGTAGATGGTGGATAAAATGGAGGTTGTATATAGGGCATAAGGTGCAAGCATGTCCTGGGATCCAAAGATTGTGATGTCAGGATTGGTGATGAACAGCACTGAAATCCAAAAGCCAGAGAAGCTGGTGAAGAGATCAGAAAAGGCCAAATTGCAGAAGAGGATAGAGATAGGCTTGTGCAGATCCTTTGTCACCATTCTGGTGAAGATGACCGTGCAGTTGAAGATGACAGATGTTATGTTAATGGTCAGCTGAGGGATGCCCAGTGCAAGCACTAAATAATGATTCCAGATGTCAGTGTGGTTAGCAGAGCAGTTTGGGTATCCATCCATGGTGGAAAATTTAACTTTCAGCTCTTGAAGAGATCTGTTTCAGTCAGCCCATACTCTGCAGGAGACCACAGGACGTGGGGGTTGCTGCCACCTGGTTCTCCTGGGAAGGGATCAATCCTGACACCAAGCTCCTGTTGCCACATCATCATCATCATGGCAGTGGATTAAACTTTAACCACTTGTGCTTTTAAATATTTGGGTTGCCAGCTCAGGGCATAGCCAATTTCTTTTTAGTTGCTAGGAGAGAATTGGAAAAAACGTTTATGGCTATAGAGATGATCTGCTTAGAGTGACCTTTATCAAGAGCAAAGTCTGGCTAAATATTCTGAAGATGAAGGATCATAACAGTAGTGTGGAAGTCTTTAAGGATATTCCAAAATGAAATTAATATAAATTCGGCTTTAATTCACAAATAAATTAAAAAGATGAAGAATTAGAGTCTGAAAATGGAGACCAGTATTGTTTGGGGTTTTTTTTTGGAAGGGGGGGGACTATGTGTCTGATGGACCCCAAAGAAGAATATCAGTGTTGTGTCATTAACCTGGACCCCAGTTCAGTGATGACACAAGTCCTACCTTCAGATTTAGCACTCTCAGACAGCAGAGGGCACTGCTGGAACAAAAACACAGCATCCAGGGGGAATATGGGGATTTAAACACCTCCAGGATGATTTGGCTGCTACCTATCTGCTACTGAACAGCTTTTCTCTAGCAAAATCACCCAGGTGAAGCCATGTTAATTGCAAAGTCATACCAATTTTTTTTTTTTTTTTACTGTTACCCCAACGAAGGATTAAAGTGCATTAGTAAAAATTTCATAGCATGCTATTTATTGCAAGAGCAGCTCAGCTAAGTTTCTGGGCTTTCAGTGCTGACATCTGATCAGTACAGCAGCAACTTCAGCTCTCAAACTGTAAATCTGTGAACTATAAGATAGCTCTGCCAGGATTTACAGCATAAGGAATTTGTGCTAATATGTTGAGCTTAAAAAGGAAAATCCTATACCTTCTTTTTTTCTGTTGAAGTGTATAAAAGTACATTCAGATTAGTGCACAATTAGTAGTACACTCAATATATACTAGAAACACTTTATGCAAATAAGTGTGAGTATTTCAGGTGCCACAAGGAGCTGTAAAGTCTTATTTTATATAAACAGGGGCTGAAAATTTGCTAATCAAGTCTGCTGATGTAGTTACAGCCTATCAAATATTTTTCTCCAAGTGTCCCAGATAAACAACTCTCTGCATCCTATCACCCACCTCACCCAGGCTCAGCAGCCACACCTTTGGTGCGAGGTTGCTGCTGAACAAGGGCTCAGTTTCTGTCACTTTGTCAGTGCCAGGAGTCAGCAAGTCCTTTCAGCACCAGCCAGTCTGTCAGGTTACCCACAGCCCAGCTGAGCACTGCTCAGGAGGACACTGGACAAAGCCACACACACCCCTGATCTCTGCTGATTGTGTTTCCCACATCTCTGGTCTACAGATGAGGCTGTGACGGAGGACAGAGTGAAACAGCTTCAAAAATATTCTGGTTACTGAGGAAAGTATAGCCACGGACCTGGGTTCTAAAGTGCCCTGGATATTCCTGAAAATGCTGCTTGAAATTTCTCTGATTTCAATATTCAGTGTTCAAACATAAAACATTAAAAAATATGAGATCACAATGTAATTAAAAATGATATCAAGTAGTATAAACAGCGCTTCACAAAAGCTTTGTGATCGTATTACCTTAATTTGATTGCATTAAAATTAGAGTAGTGGTGCTAGATTAAAGGAGACAATATTATTGTGGAAACTGCTTTTCTAGTGGGCTTCAATACACGAGCCCCCAGATTTCTATATTCTAACCCTCTGTAGTTACATTTCAGCTCTCCAAACCAGATGAAAAGCAGCTTGAATTGAAAATACTGTGTGAGGCAGAGGGCTGCAATGTAGCCAAATCTGTACATATAACAATCTGGATCCAAAGGTATGCTTATACTCCCATATACCAGGAACTTTACAATCTTTCTTGTACTTGCAGTCACAACACACCTGTGAGGAATGAGGGTTATCTACATTTTACAGTGGGCAAAGAACAATCCCATTATTTGCTCAAGATCCCACAGAAGCCCAGTTTGAGGAAACTGAACCTAATCTCCGTATCTCAGGCTCAGGCTTTAAAACACTGGCTGTACCCTGCTGTTGGCAAACTGCTGAGTGATATTATCTAGATTTCATCTTCTACAACACCTTTTCATTCCATAATTGGTTTTTATATTTCTTTATCTAATATCCCAATTGCCAGTGTTTTGGTAGCTGCCTTGCGCAAGAAACGGCGCTGGTTTGTCTGGGATCTCAAAGTTCAGTAACAATTATCTGATGATTATGGTGAAGGCAATAATTACTGAACATCTTGAGGAGACTGAGAAAGGGACAGGAGAAGCTTTGGGCTGAATTTTTAACAACCACTCGTTTCAAGTGGCTCTTGTGGTAAATGTAACTTCACCCAACTGAGCCTGAAGTTACAAAAATCCCCGTAAGCTGCAGCTCCCCTCCAAATCCAGCAGGAATCACAAGTGCTCAGCAGCTCTCAGAACAACAGACCCCAGCTGTGACATGCTCAAGTTCATTTCAAAACAGGAAATTAGGTTTAGGGGTAAGAGTCTTAGTTCTCTGTAATAACCCTTGGACAACATACACTTTTACCTTAGCACAATAGCAGCAGCTATTCTCTCTGATGTCCTTTATGCTGCTAATGCCACCAAGACACTGGAGTTGTGCCTGAAACTACCAGAGAAAAACCTGCACCTGTGTAATGAAAATAGCACAGTTAAGCTACAGATGATTTCATGTTATTTCTGAATACACTGGGCATGAGGAAAAAAAAAAAAAAAAAGGACACTGAAAGGTTAAGGGACTTTTCTGTCCTGGTTTCTTTCCTAGCACATTCTCCCTGAGCTCATGTCTAATCCTTACTCCCATTCTTAAAAACACCAGACCTTCTCTGTTGGGAAATGCAGTAGTTTGACTTTCTCCTCAGCTGCACTCCAACCAGACACCACAGCAGGCTGTGGGCAGCACAAAACCTGATCCAAAAAACGTCAGGAGACATGGAGCATGGCTGAGTATTGGGGAAAGTTAATTCCTGCTTGCCATGACCTGCAGCAGAGCCTTGAGAGCAGAACATCCTCCTGCTCAGGCTTTCAATGGGCATCACGAAGCCTGCACATAAGGAACATTCAGGAAAGGGAGCAATACAAATAAGGAGCCTATTTATCCAATTTATATTTAATTTATGTGGATTAAAGTCTTCCTCTTTGGAGAGGAAGACACAAATGGGTTGTATGATCTCCTTCCAAGATTTTTCTGAGATGTTTTCAAAACAGCTCCCCACTCCTCCTCCGCCCGCTCTCTTTGAGGAATTTTTGCTTTACAGATTTGGAGTTATCTGACATCCCAGCTCTGTGGCCATGGCCCTCACCAGAACATCAAGCAAAGAAATTCATCAGCTTTGGATGTCTCCTTGTTTGACATTTTGTTAGCTACAAGCCACAAAATAATGGCAAGGGCAGCTTGTTGCAAGAACCTCCCCAGAAAGCAGGCCCTCTCCTGTCTGTGCTGAGCCTGAATACTTCTCTCAGATGCCAGAATTGTTATTTTAACTTCTGAGGAACTTGTATGGTGCTGTCTAAATGGAGACAAAAAGGGATAAACCTGAGGTTGGGTGGTAAGTGAAGACTTCCAGCCATGAGTAATACGTGAAGGAGCCAGAATGCAGCCTTTAGATATGAAAGAGCCCACATAAAGGGAATTATCCTCCTGAAATGAACAACTCCAGAGGCACAGGGAGGACTCTTCTTACAGGGCTGATGGTCAGCACAGTGTGTGCTTCAAAACCAGAAGTTTTGGAGGCTATAAACACACAGAGCTAAATATACAGCCCAAAGGTCCCTGTCCTCCTGAGCACATCTTCACAATTCTAGGAAATGCTGAGTTGTTGCTAGTGTTTCATCACTCACCAAATGAAGATTATTCAGACACAAAAAGAACTGTAGAGAAATGCTGGGAAAAGAAGAGAAGCTGAGCTTTACTGATGAGGGTATTAGACAGGTTGTAACCCTAAATGCAGTTCATGCACCAGAGCTGAGCAGAAGGCCAAACAAAGAGACTCAGGGAGAATCACAGTCAGTCCCCATCTTCACCTGAAAGATGAAGACTTAATGTTGGGATTCACCAACAGCTATGAAATTCCAGATTGCCTGTTCTGTGGTGAGGGAACTCTAACAAAGACAATGACAGCACACAAACTGAAGGTGTGTTGAGAGTGTTCTTGTACTCTGAAGAGTAAGTTTCCCAAGTCACTAATCACAAAATCCATCTGTGTTTCAGTCTTGTGCAAGTGCTTCCCTCTCCCACTGCAGGGACAACTCCTCCCAGGCCAGCTCATCCACGAGCAGGGTTTGTCAGCCTCACCCTCAGAATCCTTGGATCTTCCTTGTAAGATCAACAACTCAGCCTCCCAGCACAAAGAGCTGTGCCACCACCTTGACTTGGACTGGGACTCATGCATTTTGCCCATGGAGTCAGAGCCTGCCTGCTCTCCCATCCCCTCCTGCCTGCAGGAACACAGGGGAGGCAGGAGCTGCTCAACTGGAAGGTTAGGAACAGCTCTGGACATCCTCTGTCAGCACATGGTAGGCTCATTTGGCTCAGACACCTTCATTAGCCATCACGTCAGCCCCTCTGAACTTCCTGTGAAGCCCTTTTGGTAGCAAGAGGCTCATGTCAGGTCTCCTGCATTTCAGAAACCAGGCTGGGGGAAAGATCTCCAAAATTTTACACTCACTAAGTGTAGTTTTCATTCTTTTTGATTTTCCCTCCTGTAGCTATGGACACAACTGCAAGCATTATTCCAGAAAAAAAAAATACTGAGTTGAGGAATCTGCCACAGACTCCCTGCATAACTTTGTCTCTTAGCTTCTCTGACCAGGATTCTCATATGCATTTCAGCTCAACATCCAAAGCCCTTAGTATAAAACCCTTTCAAAAATATTCCTAAGTGCAAAGATGTCATCAAAAACTGATAACCAAGCACCTGGCAGGTAAGTTTATATAGGGAAAAAAAAAAAAAAAAAAAAATCACATGCTATCTGCCCTACTTATTTAGATTACAGACTTTATAAGGAAAGGGAATGTCTTTCCTTGAGCTTGCTTTCACTTTCCAGCACAAATAAAGATATAGTGAATATAACTGCAGGGTGATTTATTACCACTTTAATAACGACAGGTTGGAAGGTGTACAAAAGAAAAAAAGCCCCAAGAATCCTAAATTTCAAGCTCAAAATTTCTAACCCTCAGATTTTTCAGTCCTAAACAGAAACCTAACCAAGGTTTCTAGCAGGGTCTTGGCTTTCAGAGAACTAAAACCAAACAGAGCAAAAGAATTTAATCAAAGAGCTTTGGTTCTACCTCCTCACTGAAGACCATCCTCAGAAAAGAAAAAGAGAGAAGCCCAAGAGTAAAATGTCTGGCAGATGCCCTTGAAGGCTGACCCCACCTGACACTGCCTGTTCTGTGTCTCTACGTGCTCAGCATGCACCTTGCTCAGATACCTCCTCTGAGATTGCCAAACTGGGGAGAGAAAAAAAATGCTACAAATTCCCTCATTGTTCTTGTCACTGCAGTCACTATTTATCTAAGCACCATGTGTTAGGCAAATCATCATCTGTTCATTGCTTTAATCTACCTAAATCCAGGGTAGAAAAACACTACCCTGCAAATCTTCATTGTTGGAATGTTATTTATAGCCATCCTTTTTATGAATAAAAGACCTGCTCATCAGCCAGCTGTCAGATTTCCCTTTGTTATTGCAGGTCCTGATCCTGTGCAACCCTGCTACTGACAGCAGAATGCCCAAACTTTTCACCTGGAAGCCTTCCCTCTGCCCAGCCCTTTGTGGAGGAGTATCCTGCTCTTCTGCTTGCACCCAACCCAGCACGTGGGCTACAAGCCCTTGGAGAGAGAAGGAATTGGGAAAGGGGAAGAAGTTGCATTCCCTTTTCTGTTTTTCTCAGTCGTGTCAAAATCCAGCCCCAGCTGCAAAGATGAACATGTGTCTATATAGAGCAAAAATATCAGTTTTCTGTACACACCTTTGTTTGTTGAACTCAGAGCCTGAATTGCCACTGAATCAGAGTGAGGGATTAAAGCATTCAGATAGGAATGCAAAGGGGACAGAAAAAAAATAGAGGCAGGAAAATTTAAAAAAACCCCAATATTTAGAAAAGAAAAAAAAAATCCCAAAACAGAGATATGTTCCCAGTTAATTCACTAAGTGTAAAAGCACACATAAGGAAGGTGTTGGTGTGCTACCTAATAAACATTTCCTGTTACTGCACAAGTCCCATTTTCCAGCCTCACAAATTACTCCAGTCCTGAGTAGCTGTTCAGAGGGTTGTGGGAACAGGGAGGACGGGGAGTGAGGAAGTTGCTTTTTTGTTTCATTGAGGGTTTTTTGAAACAAAACACTAACCTCAAGGCAAGCAGTAACTGAATGTCATCCGGGCTGTCAGAAAAATGTAGCATTTTAGTAATAAGTTACTTAAAATGCAGAGGTTGCAAAGTCCCAGCTCTTCTCTACAGGCTGCTTGCACAGGGCTGGACAGTTGTGTTCCTTCTGCCATTCCTTTTGGAGAAATGAAGAAATTGAGGCAGATGAGGAGTACGGTCAGTCTGGAGAAATTACAAAGGGGAGGAGTTCACCTTCCTGGCTATGGCTTTCAGGTCTGTCCAGGACTACTTACTCCAGTATAAAACTGAGAGCAGAAATATGATCACATACTAAGAAGCGTAATCAATTCTGGTGTCAACACTGAGCCTATTTAAAACAGATAATGGAATTGCTGTTCCTTGTTCTGTTCTCTCTGCACATTCTCAAGACAGAGGCACTAGGTAAGTCCTTGTCTGCTCTTTCTAGCCCCATGTACACCAAGGTTACTTTTATTTATGATTTGTTTCTGAGTATCAGCACATGCAGTACAGACTCTCTAATTCTTCTATATGACAAATGAAAAATGTTCTGTTTATTTTTCTGCCTGTTATTATTTGGGGTAAAATATCAAGTACAGACTTTTCTAATGAATGAGCGAGTGGGCTTTTTTATTTTTTTTTCCCCCCACCTTTAGAGATTCAAATTGCCTTCCTCCTCCAAGAAAAATCAATGAAGTTAGACTCAATCTCTGTAGTTAATTATAGATGTACATTTAAAAGATAAAACCTAAATTTCTCTATGTAAACTTCTTTAAACTTGTTTTAGTTTTCTACTCATATCACTTTGCTGTTTAAGATGAAATCCTTAGGGTTGCCTCCTGAGAGAGAAAGAACAATGTGTCTCTGCTGCATTAGCCCAGCAGACCCATCTATTTTTGCAGCCTGTGCACTATGTACATAAGTACCTTGTGCTCTTGCAATGTCTAGATTGCAAACAGCAATCTATAATTAGGATTGAAAAATGCAGAGGATATTTTTATGCTTCTATTAGATCAGCAATCATATAACATTGAATAAATTACCTTTCCTATGTAAATATCAGCACACAGCCTCAAAATTAAAGATAAACACTGCAGTTCTTAGTGCTAATGAAGGGTCTATTGTTTGCACTAAAATAGACTAGAGTGCATTAAGGAAAAAAAAAAAAAAGCTGCAATATTATGAGAGGTATCACAGGGAAGCACTGCACCAGGAGCCTGTTAGAGGGACACAGTTTTAAGGTAGATCAAGATTCAGCTGCCAGGCTTCAAGTCACAGAGGTCTGAGGTGCTCAGAAAGTGCCTTAAGGAGCCCTGCCTGAGGGACATGGGGGTGTTTCCCACATTTTATTTCTCTGTTCTGAATGAATTCTCCATATCCTTGGCTCAGTAACTTGCCTTTTCCAGTTCTTACTGGGCAGTTCAAACACTTTCCCACTTCTTTAGCTCGTGTTCTGTGCAGATTCTGTCTCTGGAGCTTCCTACACGTGGTGAAGGTGAATACAAAGAACCTTCACTCTTCCAAAGTCTAAAACTAGAATTTGCTTGGTATTTGTTACTGACTAACACTTTGCTAAATCTACTGCTCTATTAAGGGATTTATTACAGCATTTTGAAATACTATTTAAAAAAACCTTTATGAGCTTTATTAGATTAGCTTTAATGATTTGTGTTTTAGCAGATGGAAATAAGATAGGAAATGCATAGAATACTTCTTGCTGCTCTTTTTCCCAGCCATAATTATTTCCACTTTCTTCCCTGAGTGCAGAGACCAACTACACCCACAACACAACCCACAACTACACCCAAATGCACAACAAACCTGCTCTCCTCCCTATCTTATTTTCTACCTGCAGTAGAAGCTCCAAAGGATACATTCTGCTCAGTAAAATCTTACACATTTCAAGAAAACTCAACTTTTGAGAGTCAGAATAAATTATTTTTCGTTAGATCTGGAAGGTATCTTTATTTGTTAAAAAAATAAGTATTTAATTGCTATGTTACCACTGTTTAGAACTAGCTCAGCACTAGCTTACCAGCTCGTTGAACATACACTTCCACCAGGGCTATTTTTCTAATCTCAACACCCTACATACACCCTGTCAAAACAGCTGATTAATAATCTTTCCAATTGCTTTTCAGCCTTGACCTACCTTAGTATCACAGCACCTATGCTTGGGAATTATTTCTAATAGTCCTTACAGGGCTGTTTTATTATCCCCATATTCTACAGAAGGGAAATGGAGGCACAGTGGTGCAGCCAGAGATCAGCCAGCACCAAGAACAGAACCCAGCCACCTTCAGTCTCTGTCCAGCACCTCCTCCACTGCCTTTGCTGGCTCTCAGTTAGCATATTCCATTAATAGCTGCACTGGTGCACCTCAGATGGCTTGCTTGATTCCTTTGGGAGATCAATAAGCCCCTGGTACTGCTATTAGACAGGCAGATGAGAGGCAAAATGCCTGCAATGTTCCAACAGGAATATTCCAAACCTTTTGAGAGAGGTTTTATTAATGGTAGATTCAGCCCAGTGCCAACTAGAGAAAAACAGTTGTAGAGGACAGTAGTAGACATCCATCTTTTGTAGTGGGTTTACAGCATGCTCCATGTGTTAATGGAAAATAATTTTCTCCAAAAGGAAGGGAATGAACCCCAGCAACTTTTAACCTTTTTCTTTATCACAGACCAGGACTCAGCCATGCAAAGACATTCTCTCACAGCCCATGCTCTAGTGCTCCAGAAGATTGACACATGATAGAACATGATTTCTCTAATTTTCTATGCTTCTACTTACATGCTTTTAACTTTCACAAACATAAAATGTACATAACCATGCTGGTGGCACTGAGGTTGCCAGCATTAATTCTCAGTCTGATGTTTCCCCAGGCCATTCAAACACACCTGATATCTCTATTAGCAGCATAAAAAGAGATTTTTAACTTCCTCCATCTCCAGCTATCTCTCTACTTTGAGATAGTGTCAGTGATAGTTTGTCAGTTCCATTTCATCATGTGCTGGATGAGGTGAGTGGAGAGAGGGGAATTCAGCTAAACCATATTTCCTAAAGTACCCATGGACTACTGCCTAGAGCAGCTATGGCTTATTGCATTTTCTGTGTTCCAGGTCTTATATTGCAGTTATTACTCTTAGTTCTAAAGCAACTGAAAATGCAACTTTTCATCCCAAAGTGCTGATAAGCATCAAGAACCTCGAGCAGGCAGATTTTTTACTAAGCTGATGAATTCAAGGGCATCACAGCTCTGAGTTCCAACATCAGTTTCTGGTGAGATGCAAAGAGATGCAAAGAGTGGGCAATTTTCCATGTACACAGTGGACCCAATCACATTACTAATGCTCCATTTAAGGCTCAGCCTGCCCAGCCTGAGTACACTACATTGTCATCAATTTCTGTTAATTTAGCTGAGTTTAGCTGAGCTCCTGCAGAACTGCAGTGTGCTGCATCACCTCATCCTTCTCCAGCAGCCAAGCCAGGCTGCTTCCCTGCTGCTCCTGACCTCAGCTGTGGGGGAAGGACAGGAGCATGGCAGAAACCATGCACAGGAGCCAGACACAAGTGAGAAGGGACATTACTTCAACTAAAGAATTACTGTCCTTTCTCCTAGAGCAAAAGAATTGGAATATCTCACACATGCTGCAACTTGTGCACCCCAACACTTCAAAAACCTGGAGCCATGGTTTCTCCCAGTCCTTACATTTAGGTTTCAAGACTGAAAGCAGAAAAGCAGTTTCAAAGACAAATGCTGCTGTGAAACACCTTTCTCTCAGCTGCCCCCCAGAACAGCACATTTAGGTTTTTAAGACCTGCTGAGGGGTGCAGTTTCTCAGGTGAGTGCCTGTCTCCAAGAGAACAGGCTTTTTCCCCTCTGTGGGGATGCTTTGTTATGTTGCAGAATATATTTAATGGCCTCTTATTGCATTTTTAAGTCACATTTCTAGCCATAGGATCACTCGTCATAAACCCAGCACAGAAGACTACAAAAGGAGAGCAAAGCCACAAAGTAATTTGAATTAAATTTTAAAAGAGGATTTCCAAATTTTATTTGGCTCTGCCTCTGTTGCAAACAAAGCAAAGCAAAATAGCCCACAGATAAAAATCACCTTAGCCCTGGATAGTCATTTTTGCTAAAGGCCAGCTTCCTTCTTTGATACAGCAAATTCATGAGCACACACACATATATATATGGCAGAGGCTAGAGCAGTATCACAGGTCACAACTAAGAACATTTTCCTCCCTCTCAGACACAAAGGAAATAGTTTGCAACTGTTTATGGGCCATATCAAGGATTCTGCAATCTCTTACAGAAGGATTTTTCAAGGCTTTTTCCTCTAGTATTAGAAAAACTTCACTGAGCACGTGGTTTATGTATACATGTGCAAATTATAAACATTGATCTCTGATCAGATGTGGCAATTTGTAATGCTTCACTACTACAGTGAAGTTTATTTCCAAGACTAACTCCCCACAATATCTTGGAATGCAGGTACATATAGATGTATATCACTATGAAAATGTGCAGGTAAATGTGAACAGAAGAGAGGTGAATGATCACAAACATTTGGGTTTGCATAGGTACCCAGAAAAACATTTGGAACTGACTTTGCCTGTGAAAGCAGTTGGATCAGGACTTCTCTGAGGATGTGTAGTACCAACAGACTTCTGTCTATCTGCTCAGTTTGTGTTCAGCAATCTCATTAATTAGAAAAGCTGACTTTTATTCACTTTGTCTTTTGTGCTAAAAATAAGTTTCACAAAGCAAGCTAAAAACAGAGTGAGCCCAACACAAACCAAAGCTAAAACCACACTCCATGCAAAACTTTTTTGTCCTGTTGATGGGGAAGGCTGCCTTCCCCCTGCTGCAAAAGAGATTCTAGGGAAGGATTGGTGGACAAGAGGGCAGAAAGAACAGTGACAGGGAGGGCAGGCTGGGCTTTCTGAAAAGCAGCAGTGCAGGGGGAGCACTCCCAGCTGGGTGGCTCAGAAAACAAGGGCTTGTCAGAGAGGGCATGGCTGAAAGAGGGTGGCAAGAGGGACAAACAAAGGAGTCAGTCAGTGAAAGAGTCTTTAACTAAAAGAGAGACTTTAACTAAAAAAACAACAGAGGATATTCTGTCTTGGTACTTCAGGCTGGGTTTTGTTAGTGGCATAAAGGTAACTCACACTTCAAGAGATTGAATATAGTTAATAATTTTATATTTTGGCAGTTAGCTATTTTTAATAGATTTCCAACCACTTTCTCCAGAAGGACAAAACCTGTTTTAGTGGCTCTTTTGTGCAGATGGACAAACTGACAATTTCCAGCTAGCCTGAGCACCACCTGCCTCACAGTACTGAATCAGAGCAGACATGAGCTTCCAAACAGCCACTCTGCAGGTCCAAGCAGAGCAGTAAGCAGGGAACAAGTAGAACAAATAATAGATTTAGGAACTTTTATGGAATTCAGGCAATCTGACCATGGTCCAAAGAGCTTAAGGGTCTTTTCCTAGATCACACAATACTGGCAAACTGCAGCCATGCTGGCTTCCAGCCAGCTGCACTGTCCTCTGTCCAGCTGCCTAACTGAACAGAAGAGGGAGTTCTCAACTGAAGGAATTTTTTTGCCTCAAGTTTCCAAGCTAAGCTTGATAGCTAAAACAATCAAAAACATTCACAATAAAATGAAAACAATACGTAATTGCATTGTTTTCCAGCTGTTCTGGTGCCAAGAAACAGCTTTGGTCAGGAAACCAGTTGTAAATTTGACAAGGAAGAAACAGAGATAAGTGGGACTGCTTACTTGCCAAGAGAGACTCCCTAAATTTAACTGTCTTGAACTTTGTGAAGGAAGAGGAGGCCTCCAGCCCTGTTCAGTCCTGCTCTAAATTAAAACCCAGTAAAGTCCAGGTGACACCCACAATATGGGGTATCACCACTTGAATCAAGAATTCATAACACAATGTAAGAGGCAGCTACAGTTGATAATCCAGCAATTCTGACTCTAGGTGTAAAAGTGTACTGGATTACATTGCTTCCAGTGGTGACAACAATGCAAATGTCTTTATTTAATGACATTTAGACAAATAAGACTACTCTGAGCAAATTGTGAATGCTCATGGTTTAACTCACCCCCACCAGCAGGTATAGGAGTAAACTCTCACCCACCCCAAGGCAGCTCAGCTCCTGTCACAGCAATGGTTGCAGCAGAAAAGAAACAGAAAACCCCACCAAAACACCAAAAAAAGGCCTCATGCTCTGCTGCATAAACTGAGGTTTGATCAAAAAAGCAGTCAGGTGAGGGGACTGCAGGAAGGTGAAGGGCACATTGACAAGGGATGGGACAAAGGATGGATGAAGCAGGAACAGGAATTAGAGATTATGAAGCAACTATTTGAAGGCTGTAAACACCAGGGAGGGAAAAGAATTGTTTAGGGTGGTTCAGTGATATTTCTAGGAGTGATGGGATGCAGATAAGCAAGTGGAAAATGTAAGCTATTAAACAGGAAACATTTCCTGACAGTGAAGGCAAATAGACTGTGGAAAAGTCTCCTAAGGGAAGTGGCAGGAGCCGCTCAGACAATTAAAAGCAGACTACACAGCATACCTTAGGGTGCAATCATGCCCAAGACCACAGACAACTGACTGGATGTGACAAGTATCTTTCCTTCTTGCTTCAGAAATAAAACCATAAAGCCCAAGGGGAAAAAAGGACCATTGTAATTGCAAGGTCTCCATACATAAGGAGGAATCACATCGGACTCAAATAAAATGCAAATTTTCCTTGTCACACAGGGTATGGCAGTTTGGTTCCTCCTGAGCAATATCTACACAAAAGATCCTTTTATCTAATGTTATGTTACCACAAATAAAAAATAACATCTAGTTGACATCAAACATTAATTCATTATTTGCTCAGGCCTTCTGCAATGTTTAATTAAGCTCACGGTTTAAGCATTAACTGTTTTCAGGTCCTTCTTCTTAGGAATTGCTAAATTAGATCCTGTACTTCACTGGTGCCACCCAACCTTCTAAACCACACCTGTGACAAGCACTTGATAGAAAAACACCAATTCTTTGTTAGCTTGTAGGCATCAGGAATTCCTCAGAAAGCCTCCAAAAATTAGACACTAATTATTTGGAGTACATTGCATTCAACAGAATGGAGGAGGGAAGAATACTCCTGGGTGCTGGATGTAAGCTGGCACTTGAGGGCTGGATTTTTTAAAATTGAATTTAAAAACATTTTTCCTTCCCATCATCTTGACCAGCAGGCTGAAAGATCTTTCCTGTGCTCCTGCACCAGTCTACTAAGGCATGATTGATACCCACAAGCTTAGTTGAGAGAACCAGCCCAACACCTCTCAGCTGGTAAAAAAATCAGTGGTTGCTTTGTTTGAGCAGGGTTGGACTCAGACTCAGCAGTGAAAGGCTCCATAACTGACTTCCACTTCACCCCTCTGATACAGAGCCACTGTATCAGGACTACTGACAACAAGATTTGGTGATATTTACCTTCCCTCAGTGCTTCCTGTGGTTGTCCCTGATTATCCTGGTTCTGTGGTCATGGTCTGAAAGGTTCACAGCCTTGCACCCAGTGAACAATGAACTTGTTGCACTCACTCCTAATTGTGAATCATACTGACCATAAAATTTGATTTGCATTACAGTAACACTTTGATGTCTAAGGCATGATCACAATCCCATTGTGCAAGGCACTGCACAAACCCAGAACAGTCGACCTTGTTCCAGGAATTGACAGTAAACACAATGTAATACCAACTGACCTTGATTTCTCACCTGCCAGATTTCCTCTCTCCTTTAACTCACATCCCATACCTTTGCAGGTAACTATCCTTTCATGCTGCACAGATATTTCCACCTTTTAAATCTTTTTTTTGTCCATGTTATTCCCACAATGCAGCATTTTTTTCTTCTGAAGGTTCTTGCACATACAACTTGTCACAGGGTGCAGCAGTTGTTAAATCAAACCCTGACCACTGGGCTACAGCAGTTGCCAAAATTCTGTCTGCAGTCATTCACCCATGCAAACACTACCACAGATGAGACATAACCAAGCACTGTGAAGATTGGCTTACCTGGTATTTGCTCTGCATTTATTGATTAAAATATTGATTAAGGCCCTTGGTGTCATCCTGTGCTTGGAACTTCTGGTTCTGTTTCCCCGTGGAGATGAGAAATTGCTCAGCTCTGCTGGAGGTCTGGTGTCTTGTGTACACAGCTGAAAAAATGCAACAATCAACTTTTAGAAATGGCAGGCCCTGAAGCTAGGCTTTGATGTTTGTTTAGAATTGTGGGAATAAATAAAATCTTCTTGAAATATTTTTTTTATATAATAACAAATCAAATGTAGATGTCACTGCAGTTCTTACAATACGAATGTAGCAACGTTGCTTGTATTTTATCTCAATATTGCTAAACTAGAAAGTCAACATTATTTATAATTTTTAGAAAAAATCTAATTTTTTTGTGAGAGGAGCTAGAAAAGTACCATTTTTAAGATCAAATGAATTGCCAAAAGCTCACCCAAGTTTCCCTCTGCTGTTGCAGCTAGTCACATTTCATACCAAGGTTCTGTATATAACCTCTAAATACTGGTTGGATGGTATTGCTGTGTTACTGATATGAATATAAAGGTGTTAAAAGCAATAAGCCTTCCAGCAGACACATTATAAAAGGGCACAAATTATGGTAATTAGCAATCTAATGCCAGGACTTCTCCATAATAATCCCTAAAAACTGATTAGCCACTTAGGAAGATGTCTATAACTTACTAAGCACAGACAAACAGGAACTATGGTATTAATCATAAGAGGCTTTGAGTTGTTACTGATTCAATAATTAATCCCTTTTAGTTATAAAGTGCCACTGCAGCAAGCTGGATAAACAGACTAGTCCTTACTTCTCTGACTAGATCAACATTTAAGTTAAATCAGCTCCCTCTGAATTTTGTATTTCTTCTGGCAACGAAAATGTAAGATTTAGATGTTCTACTGAAAAATTTTGCAGCCATCTGCGTGGGATCACAGCTGAGTTAGAAGCAAGATTCTTCATTTCTTTCAGAAATGAGATCCTTTATTTCTTCTTCCTTATTGTACCAAGTAATTTTAAAATAGTTCCTGGAAAGCAGCAAGATGCTATCTTGCATAAGTGAATTTACAGGTACATGAAAAGATGGCAAGTACAGAAGTGATAAAAGCAAATTTATTTTAGCACTACATATATTCAGATGTGGAACTTTTGGCTCAAGAAGTTGCTGAAGCCAAGGTTTCCAAACCAAATTATTTAAAACTGGAGCCCATTCAGAGTTCTAGCTGTGCTAGCACAGTTTTCTGGGGAACATTAACAGGTGTGTTTTGATTCATTAAAGACTGGAGGAGACCTAGAGAGTGGACTGAGATGCCAACTGCAGGATTTTTATGTTCTCCATAAACTCCATACTGCTAAGAAATCTTTAGCAACTGAAAATTTCTTTACAGCTGAAGCACTCACCTCTTACCAGCCACTCTTGTTTATATATGGAAGAAATTAAACATCTTTAATAAACTGGTCAGACAAAACCAAGGTGAAGTCAAAACTGGGTACCCAGCTATCACTCTCTGATCCACAAGCTGCAAATCCATTTCCCATCTGCTTACTGGGGGGCCAATTTGCACAGCTTTTTAGTATCTGATTTTTTAATGATTTTTTTTTTTTTTTTTTTTTTAGTTGGAAGCCACTGGTGCTATTATTCACAGACACGTGAACATCCAGACTGTGAAGGTACTGCTAAACCATTTTTAAATGGTTTTAAACCATTGTGTTTTTTAAACCATTATGTTTTTATGCTTAGCAGAACATTCTTGACATATATTAAGACTTTTAAAGGTATTAAAAATTATATGCTAAGAAAGTTCTTGTGTTAAATTCCAGCATCCAAAGAGCTTTTCTCCAAAGGTGTCTTGCATGGTTCTCCATGCAAGAATATGTTGACTGTTGGGTGGTTTGGTTTTATTAAGAATTTGCAGTCTACAGAGAAAAATTATTTTATTCATCCTTAAATAGATCCTCGACATTGGTATCTAAGAGAAGTCACCTGCAATGGAAACAAGCAGTCACCTATCAATATTGTCACCAGAAATGCCATTTATGACAACAGCCTTAAGCCACTGAATTTTGAAGGATATGATGTGAAGGGGTCTTCAAAATGGAACCTAGAAAATAATGGACACACAGGCAAGTACTGTCAAGTTGTTACTGGTTTAGGGGATTTACTTGTGCCTGCACTTGGAACTATTTCTTCCATGTCTTAAGCAAGCTGTTAGGTATCACTACTGCTACTTAAAACCTCTTTTTCTCCACAAACAGAAGTAATCTGATGTTGGCTTGTTGATCAGCTTCTTACAGAGGCAGTAAACAGGGAACCAGTGAATAACAGGTCAGTAAGCAAGGAGGGAAACAGTGAATAGGAACTCAGTGTTTGACTTCCTCCACTTTTCTCCAGTAAAATCAGTACCAGTGATGATGCTTCAACAGTATTATGCTAAATGAACTTTAAAAATAAAACTGTTGTTCTTTTTAAAAAAATAAATATCTAGAATTCTTAAAATCATTGAGCTGCCAAATCCCTGAAATGGAAAGGTGCAAGTGGCAAGTATTTTCCTAACTTTAAGTAGCAAGGTAGGAAGGCAGACAGCTGGGCAGATTTCAAGGCCAGAGATTCTAGTGAAAAACACTGGCATTTGGACAGACAATGAGAAAAAGGCAAGTTTTGACTTTTCACTAGCATTTGGGTTAATGGTTTTCCCATTACAGGATGATATTCAAGAATCTCCACATTACAGCAACTGTGCATAGAAATATCTTTTACATAAAAATTAATATTCGTAAGGATTGATCAGAACTCTCATCTTTCCCAGCCCTGCAAAAGGATTAAGTTGTTTTTTTTAAACTGGGCTTTTAAAATGTCTTCCTTCTGAGAGCAACCAAGTCCTGTGCTACAATGAGTACAACACTGAAATTGTTAATGCTTAAATTACATCTGCAATTAGAAGCTCTACATGAGATTAGGCTGCCATTATGTTCAATGATGTGCAGAGAGCAAAGGTCAGTGTCTCAAAGGTCTTACAATCCAGATAAATGAAGCCAAAGATAGGTTGCTCATCCATTTAGAGAGAAAAAAGCAAAGTAACCAAGTGACTCACACAAGCTTCCAGTTCATTTGGAATTCAGAATAGAAATTAAATCTCTGGAGCTTCAATCTAGGTCAAACCAATTTCTCATATGGAAAGAAAAATACTGTGCTTAATGTAGAGGTCTTAATAAGTAAATTTTATAAATATATCCCAAATGTCTCAAGCACAGGAAGCGATGGTGATTTATAGCTAGAAAAATACCAAAGAAAATTCTGTTTTGCTGTTAAGAATAGATCAAGCATCACATTAAACAGATAAAATTACTTAGATGCTTAGGCTTAAGTTGCAATGCTACTCTAAATCAAACCAGAACATCTTTAAGCCCTGCCTAAAAGACATCCATATCTTCAAATGTATTTTAGTTATTATTATATATTCAGCTGAAATAATGGGTAGCCCAGCTCTCCAGCACATGAGGCCACTCAAGTTCAAGGTGGAACTGGGAAAAGAATCTCCAAGGGCTGCACCACAGAGGGATGACTAAAGACTGCACAGCTCTGCAGAGTGGACTAAGACACTTCTCCTGTTCCTCTTGAACTCACCCCAGCCAACAATTTGCCAAAGTTCAGCCTCTGTAGCCTTGAATTTCTGGAAGACCTGGTATGAAAAAACAAGAAAAGCAGGATAAATGTCAATCTTGAGAAAATGCATCTCTCTACTCTCACATAATACTAATATGGATCTGTTTGTTTTTTTTTAAATAGAAAACCAAACGACCTCTATTTGTTTTTTACAGTTAAAGTAATATTAAACACATCCCCTAAAATTGGAGGTGGTGGTCTGGGAAGAAAATACAAGGCAATAGAATTTCACCTGCACTGGGGAACTGAAGGGGTGTCACAGTACCAGCCTGGCTCAGAGCACAGCATAGATGGAGAAAAACAAGCCATGGAGGTAGGTCAGACTGTTGGCTTTTACTCCAGAACTCTGGCTTTTTAAGATACTGTTGCAAAAAACCCATTGGATACTTCTCATATGAAATCCCAACAGTGGAAAAAAAAGAAGCTTAAAACTGTACAGGGAAAATGAGCAATAATTGGCCTTGGCTATTGTGTTACAGCTCCATATTGTCCACATCAGAGATGATGTTTCAGATATAACAGAAGCAAAGAAAAATGCAGATGGGGTGGCTGTGTTAGCATTCTTTATAAAGGTAGGTAGCCAAGTAAAAACTTTCCTCTCAAGACTGTTCATCTCAAATCTACCAGCAATTTGGCTGGGTGATCAATTTTGTTAAAGTTATAGTAGTCCAAGACCTAAGCCTCCCTATCTTCTGCAGTTCTTTTATCCTTCTCCATATTCTGCTTGCTGTTATGTTTTAAACCTTGTGGTTCTTTTCTGATTTATTCACAATTAATTTAAGTTGACCAGTTGTTGAGAAGTGCGTGATTCAGAATACAAATATTTCCATTTCAGGTTCAAGGAGAAAACAAAAACTTTGCATCTCTCATAAATGAATTAAAGAACATTAAATACAAAGGTAAGATATTTGTGTTGGTCAGACTGCAACATGTATCCTGGGCACACAGATGATCAAGTGGTTCAATCCTGTCCTAATTGTAATAGAGATTGTTACTTGGATTTCAAAGCCAAATGATAAAGATGAGGTTTTCAAGCACTCAGAGCCCCTCTTGTTACAAGCAATAACAAACATGGTTTGTCTAGGGCAAACAGCACAGATGGAAGCTTTGGCACTGAGTTCTCTGCTCCCACCCAAGGAGGAGCTTGGGAGGTACTATCGGTATGAGGGCTCCCTCACCACTCCTGACTGCCATGAGGGTGTCATCTGGACAATATTTGAGAAGCCAATTGAACTCAGCATTTCCCAGGTGAGTCACAGAGGGCAGAGAGCCTGGAAGGTCTGTTGATGGTTATTTTGTTCCTCTGCCTGCTCATTCCCATAATTTAACAGGGATTTCTCAGCTGCTCTGCTGCTGTGTTCCCGTGACACTCTTGGCATTAACCTAAACATAGTCCCTGGTGCCAGTTTCTCAGCTCTACTAAATCATCTCTCAAAAAATGGCAGGAAAGGGGAAGGAAAGGGAAATGACAGTGAGAAGAAAGCCAAAAGATCCCACAGGTAAACTCCTAGCTCAGCACTTCGTCAGCACCACTTCCACTGCTGTTATCTGCTCACCCCCAAAGATCACTGCTTTTCTCCTCCTGTTTCAAGTGCCAGGATACCAGAAGAGAATACTTGAAAATGGAAACTTTATGTTTACCAGCATCACCTTTAAGCAACCCCTTTTTGGCCTATAGGGAGGAACAGTACACTGAATCACTGAGTGCCTCAAAAACAGATTGTTCAGCTGAGAGAGTACATGATTAAAAAATTCAGATGTCCTGAAGTGATCTCTAAGCAATACTACCAGCCAGCACAGCCTGGGCCAGAGCCAGCATCTGCATTTTAGTTCCTTACCTGCAGTGTACTCATAATCACTCCAATCACTTAAGTCACACAGCATGGCACAGTACACAAGGGGGAGCATCTGCATGCTCTGGGCCAGCTTTGCCCAGTTTGAAGCAGTTTGAAATTTGAAGCAAAGAAATAAACCCCAGCCATCTCACTTTGGTGTGATGGACAAGGACAGGACTGTGTGCGTCAGGAGGACTGGTGTAACCTGGTCCTTGAGCTGGACAAAGCAATTTGGCTCATGCAGAAAGGAAGTCCTCATGATTTGCAAGGCTGGAAGAAATCATCTGTTGGTGACCTCTGGCAGTGGCCTCCATCACATTATTTCCTGCAAAGTTTAATGCATCCACACACTCCAAAACAATGCCACAGATTAAGGCGCTGCACATATATAATATTATGGCTTCCAATGTACCGTGGAAAAAGGACTTAATTTTTTTTTTCTTTTTTTTGGTGTCTGCAGATTTCTCGTTTTTCAACAGTCCACTTTGAAGGGAAGAACTCAACCTTCATGGCGGAAAATTTCCGGCCTGCTCAGTCCCTGAACAAACGCAAGGTGTACTGGTCCAGTGCCAGCATGCTCCTGCCTCCTGCTAAGGTTTTAATGTTGGCCCTGATGCTCACCTACATCCTGAGTTCTCTGTTCCACTGAATACTTCTCACCTCATTCAAGGCTCTGGGCTTTTGGAGGGTTTTTTTTTTTTGTTGTTGGCTCTTTGTATCAAGTAGTGCCTCTTAACTACTGCCTTCTGAATCCTATCTCAATAGAGACTTTAACCTTGTCCTCCTCCAGATACTAACAAAGGACTTCTGTTGCTGCTTTTATATAAAATGAAACCCGTTGCACTAAATCACAAGAATTCAAAGGCAATGTAAGAGAAAGCTATGAAGATTCAGATTTAGAAAAAACAGACAGACAAACAAAAAAACCCAACACTTAGAAGAAACATTAGGATGGATTAACTGCAAGCCTGTAGTTTTAACACTGGAGGACATTCTAGAAATTATACAGTGGACCTTCAAGAGGAATCTGTTTTTAAGTGCCTAGAAAGGGTTTTGTTTGGAGTATGTTTACATTCAACACTGCAAATCAGGAAGACGGTCACACGTGGAGTAATTCTTATCATCTCTACATTGTCCTTCATGAAGGTACAGTACAGAGCAAAGAAAAATTGCTGACACACAGCTCAGCAACATCTGGGTCATCCTGTCTAGTGAAGAATACATGACAGATTTCATCTGTGCTAACACAGTTTTCCCTTCTTCCTTCAGAATATTTAAATTATAGCTGAGGATACAGGATTCTTTTCATCTGATCTACTGATTCTGGATTTCAGGCTTCTCTGCTAAACTATTTATTTCTCCTAGTATGGAATCCTACTCTGGGATGCCCATGGCCAATAAGATGTGCTAGAAAGATAAAGGGAATCTCAGCCATCCGTACCAGTGGCACATCTGGAAAATCCCTCTCTTTGGAGGGCTACATCTGAAGCATCAGACTTTGATGATCCTTAACAGTTTTCAGACTTTCTTTCCCAGACGATTGTCATTTGAACTGTTTTCTTCAGATCTTACCCAATTATCTCCTGAATATACTGGGAAATGGGATTTCCTTATATTATTCCAGTTCTCCAGTTCTCTCTCTGAAGACAGACAAAACAGTCTTCTATTGCCATATAATGTTACAGCTTCTTTAAGAATCTTAGATTTTGGCCACACCAAAATAGGATTTCACATTAGCAGGCTTGTATATTTATTTTTTTTTTTTCTTTCGGGCTTGGTTTGCAGAGCTGACTTTATGCTACACCTCTATGGCCATTTTGAGACAAATAATAGCAGTGAGATTAACCACAGCTCACCAAAGGAGAAAAAGCAGGGTGAAAAATTATTTTCATACTTAATCAATAATATAAGCGTAAAAAAAAAAACAGTACCACACGGGAAGACAAATTCACCTTTTCATGTTTAGAGGAATGGTTAAGACTTTAACTGTATTTTCAGCTGACAAACTTTTGAGAAGGGAACATAAATGAAGGATTAAAGTTGAACAGAGACCTATGATTTCTTTGCTTTGAGTTTTTATTCTTTTCGTCCTTGCTGCAGGGGAATCTAGAGAACACTCCATCAGAAAAGTAATGCAACTTTTTTTCCCTATTTTCTTCACAACATTTAGGGTTGGGTTTACTTTTTCTTTTTGTTTTGGAGGGGGGGGGTGGAGAAGGGAGGGATTTGCAGTACATTTTACTTCACATGGGTCATTATGGTATTATCTGTACACAGCAAAATTGCTTGGTGTGGGGCACCTTGCTCAGCAGACCCAGGACACACACCCAGCCTCTCAAGGTAGAAGGTAAAGGACAGGCAAATTTCCCACAAGAAAGGAAAGGGCACCATGGATTTACCCATTTAACTCCTCTGTACAAGCTTGAAGTGGGACATTGTTTCCTTTTTTGGAAAGGAAGGTGTCAGAGGTACCTTCAGGCATTAATTTTCAAGAATTTTGTCTGTACTACGTTTGGCATGAAACTTCTTAGATTGCAAAGACACTAGGAAATGACAGTGACTCCTGAAGAACAAATAGCCAAGCTCTGGTAATACAGGAAAGGGTGGGGGAAGGAACATAGGTATCTAAAAGACCAGCATTGTCCCATGTACAGAAAAGTTAACACAGAACTTTCCTAATACATTTCACATATGTTGGAGCCAGAGTTGAAGACAGCTTAGCTCCTCTGACTGCAAACTGGAGTACAAGAGAAAATTAAATGAGCCTGGAAAAGAAAATTCAGTAGAAATGTATGTTTTAGGTTTAAAACAAAAAAGACCAGCAGGAGTAGACTAATATTTGGACTGTAGAAAATCAGCCATACTAACTGATCCCAAAACATTCTGGGAGATTATCCAAGTCTGGATGTAGCTTTGCTTGTGAGAGCCCAGGAAGCAGCTTGCATTTGGTGTAGGGCTCACCTCTATTGGATGTCATGGCAGAGTCCATTCACCAAAAAGCTCAACTACCACTAAGGACTCAACAGCCTTCAGTAGGTTCTCCCTATTCCTAAAATGATACCAAGCTGAGATTACATGGTGGTGCAAAAGCATCCAAGTCCTTTTCCAGGTTTGGACCAGACCTTGATTCAAGGTCTTCAGAGGTCTGAGAGGTGTAGGAACAGATCTACCACAGGAGCACAGGTCCAGCTTCACTCCTATCACAATCATCTGACAGTAGCAGGGGAGGGTGACAGGAGGGGCAGACACACAAAAAAATCCCAAATACAATATGTTTGCAGCAAAACATTTTCTCAGGAAGCAGAAAGAGACAAGGAAACCTAGCTATTACTCACAAGAAATATATTTACACCATCCACAAAGAATTTCAACAAACTTGCCAGCTTCATTGTGTGGTCAGCTCCTCCTTCTGACCAACATGAGCTCAAAATGCACTTCTCTCCTGTAAAAAATTATTTTTCCATGACTGCTTGTAGAAAAGGGTAGAGCTTTTTGCTTCTTCCTTTCCTCCCTTACCCATCCAGAAGTGGATTTCACAGGGAAGACAGCATTTGCAGACAAAGCCAGTAGCCTTCCTTGTAAACGGGTATCAGATAGCAAATCCACATAACCCATATCCACATCCCTCTCTATGTTAAATAGCAAATCCACATAAAACATCCCTCCATCCACCTGGAGTCAAAAAAAAAAAAAAAAAAAGGATACAGAGAATCCTACCTAGCTTCTCAGGCTGGTTTTGAAGTTTAATGTCTTACTACCTGGTGTAACATCATTCACCTCTGATCCAGAGACAGGGGGGTCCATTTCCTACAGCTGCACACATTGCACAGATGGTAACACTCCACAACAAAAATGGTGATTTTCTTCCAATAAGCATTACAAATGATTGAGAGAGATTTCAATGACAGAGAAAAAAACCATCATGCTAGCTCTGTGCGGGCAGGGGTGGCCATGGAAAACATTTCCCATAGGAAAAAATAATTTATAAATTAAAAAAAAAAAAAAAAGTTCAGGGTTTACTAGTAAATTAACATGTACTTGTGGAAAAGCCAACAAAACTCTAGCTGAGGTGCACCGAAGAAATACATGAGGAGACTGAGACTGGCAGCTTCGTGCCATGGCACCCAGCCTGACAGGCTGACCACAGCTCTGTGGGATTCTTCCACAAGAAGCATCTAAAACCCACCTCACACATCCAATGTCTCCGTTCCTTGCTGTGTACAGCACCTTATGAAATCATCTGTTTCAACCCGAGGAGAAGCACCCACAAACAAGCAACCGAGGCACCCGGGATGGCTGCTGGGGCCTCTCTGAGGTGAGAATGGCGGCAGGGCAGGCACCCTCTGTCATCAAACCTGGGTTGAAGTGCCAGGCAAGGGCAAGCCTGCCACTTAAAAAATTAATTGAAAAGGAAAAAAAAAAAAAAAGAGGGAAAAATAAGAAAAAATGAGGAGAAAAGACAAAAAAGGCCCTCTCAGCATGGCAGGGATGGCAGGTGAGGGGTTGGGAACCCACAGCCTGTGTGCTGCTGCTGGCTGCCATCTTCTGAGGGGCTGGGTTGAAGTGCCAGGCTAGGGCAGGCTTGGCAGTTCAGAAATTAACTGAAAAGGAAAAAAATGAGGAAAAATAAGAAAAAATGAGGGAAAAATAAGAAAAAATGTGGAGAAAAGACAAAAAGACCCTCTCGGTATGACAGGGATGGCAGGCAAGAGGTTGGGAACCCACAGCCTGTGTCTGCTGCTGGCCGCCATTTTGTGAGGGGCCGTTTCAGTCAGAGCAACGGAGCCCAAGGAGCCCTGAGCCCCGTTTCTTGGGGCCATCTCAGAATAAAAACCAGCCCCGTGCTGCCTTTTCCAGCGTGTGTTGAGATATTGTAGCCCTGGGGCTTCTGGCGGCAGAGTTGCACCTCAAGAAGCAGCATCATGGAAGCAGCAATGCTGATTCCAGTGCCAATGGCAGGGGAAAAAGCAACCAAAGAATTTGGAGCATGAGGTAGGGAGCAGGATGGGCAGGGACCTCCTCAGCCAGGCTGAGCAGTTTTTTGTCTTGATGTCCCCCAAACTCTTTCTGAACACAGACACAACTCTGAGAATGGGAATGTGCCATTTTCATTATGAAGTGTAAATGTTTTTTCCTAAAAATAACCCGCTCCTTGGTGCTTCTAGTATCAGAAAAAATCCATATACACGCATAAAACATGATTATAATTAGTCACACAAGTAAAATTATGAGTGTAATTAACTATAGCAATTAATTGAAATGCCTTTGAGATATCATTTCGCTTCTTGCAGTTACGTGAAATTTGCATTCAAAGTTATCACACAAAAGCTATAAGACTGGAATCAGTTTAGGTTATTTTCTTCTTTTTTACCTACCAGTATCTTCAGAAATTATTTAGACATGTAGTACTCAAACATGGTTCTGATTTAAAACAAAACAAAACAGCTGACACTATTTTAATAACTGTGGGGTTTGTTTTCTCATAATCGATCTCCTCCTGGCTGAATTGCCCCATGCCCATTTTTTTTATGATGTGAAGAGAACCTTGTAAAAATGTACTAGTTTCCACTGACTGAAATTACCATCATAATGCCAACACCCATCCCCTTCCCACATTACTTAGGCTATTCGTTGTTCCCAGCACGTAGCAAAAGATCTTGATTGATTAGTTTCCAGATGTGTGGTTATGAAGAATTTATGAGAGAGAAAGGAAGGCAGAAGCTTTACATTTTGCTGATTGTACTGATGTTAAGATAAAGCCCTAAATAAATCATAGTCATTTTCTATCAAGAATGCTGTATCTTTGAAAACTGAGGATAATTTGAGTGTGTTGTACATGAAGCTCTCAGCATTACAAAAAGTACTTTTCTCCATGTGGTAAAACACCTCTTTGTGTCCTAACAGGCACTGCTGAACCTGGGAGAAATACAAATCCTAAGGCAAAGGAATCACAGAATCACAGAATGTTTTAGGTTGGAAGAAACCTCCATAATGATCCAATCCAACCTTTGACCAACACCATAAGCTAACTACTGAACTATTTCCTTAAGGACCAGGTCTAAATGCCTTTTAAATACCTCCAGGGATGGAAAAGAAAAGCAGGATAAAGACACAAAGTAAACCACTGAGGTGTTGAAGTCTTCCTCCAGCCCCTTCAGCTGCAATTCACTGCAACTGATGGCTGCTCAGCTTTCTGAGTTTCTGGTTTCCAACCATGTTCAAGTAAAAGAGAGGATTCACTGTGAACTTCCAGGCCCTGAGAGAATTTAAGGGTTTCAAATCAATGATACAGCTCAAACATTTTGAGGAATGGACATTGGGACAGTCCCTGTCCAAAAAGCGTCCCGGTACATAGATCTCAGATGGAACCTATGAAGCAGGTTATAAGCAGAAAATGTGCCATAACTCCATTTACTTCAATGTTCTTACAACAGCTTCATTGGCAGAGAACACTGTGTCTTCTCAAGGACTACAAAAAGCACCCCAGTGTCACTCATGTAAAAAAAAACCTGAAAGGGGTTTCTATTGTCCTGATTGTTCATACTGCAGGGCCAGAGTATAAACGGGAAGCTTGGGTTTATGATTCCACAGATATGAATGAACATGTTTTGGAACAAGATTGATTTACTTTAAAAACTAGCTATTAAAGCTCATAAAATACAAATATTGAGTATATATAGAAATACATTCTAAAAGTCAGTGCATTTTCTGATACAACCATAGGAATGTTTTGAGACTGTGACAAAGCCGACTTGGTAGGACAACAGGCAATCCATACCTTATGATTTACAGAAGCCTCACATAAAGCTTATTAAAAAAAGAAAAAACACACATGACCATTTCTCAGCAACTACCAACTGACCTCAGTAACAGATTCAGTCTGAAGAAAGACGGGACAGTCTGGTGAGACCTGGTGCCTTGTTCTGCTAACACAAGGCAACCAACACAGAGAGCTTGTAAAAGAAGCATCCCTGACAGTTAAATTTCATTTACAAAAGAAAGAGTATGCACAGAACATATTAATTAACTCTTCCAGTAGCTCATTTTTCCCCCCTTTTGACTAAGACATCTATGGCTAAGCCTCAACTTCTCCAGAAGATAAAGCTGCTTAGAGTTTTCAACTTTCTGGCTAAACAGACTAAATAGAGGCTTTGAAAAAAACCTGAGATAAGGGTGAAAAAAAACCCTACACGTGAGAAAGCAAAAAGCTTACTTCACAAAAGTTATTTTGCAACAGTTGCCCCCAGCAGAGCCTACAGAAGTGACAGCATAACTTGGTTCTGCACTCAGAAAATCAGGAAGACCAGCACAATAATTACATCTGCCGGTCGCATGGGCAGCGGTAATAAAAACTTCAGTATCAGTGCCTGCTTAGCTGTAACTTACTGCCAAGTTCCTGTCAAGAAAGCTGAAATGGAATGATTAACACATCCTGAGCCCTCATTATAGAGCATTCAATTATCCCAGGATACTCCGTGGCAAACAGATCATTTTCAGTACAACACTGTACCACATGCTCTGCACGGCACATCCTGTAAAAGCTTGGCCTTGGGTTTTCTGCACCTAATCCTGGGGTGTTGTTTGATTTTCTTGTCTTCAAACTCACCTGAAAGGGAATTTTAGTAAAGGCAGTGCTATAATACACATTTTTTTATTTTCTAAACTGATCTAGAACAATTATTTTAAGGGGATATTTAGGTTTCAGCCTTCATCGGGGCAGAAAGCAGGCAAGCCAAACACTCCCCAGTCAGGAAGGATGAGAATCGTGATGGGAGTTTGACTTCTTCACCATTGGCATTTAACATGAGCTGGGCTCCCAAAGCTGGGTTCCCAACACCTCTAGCAGAAGAAAAGAACCAAAGAAAAACCAAAGAATTAAAAGACAGCTTTGTAAATCACACCTAACAGCCAGGCTACCTCTTTTCTAGAAAGCTGCTCCCTGCTGTTCATGTTGCCAGAGTCAGGCATTTGGCCTCCAGGCATCAAAATCTGCTTAACCCAAATCAATCTGTAACCCTATTTCTAAAGCTGGATTTTTAAAATAAATTAAATCAAAGTGATTTATGGTGTGAATTTCTAACCTAGGCAAAACCATCTATGAACAGACCAAAGGTCCAAAACTGATAGACCGAAGCACATAGCCAGGGAATAACCTGCCACATGAGGGTCTCTGGAGCAGAGAAGTGCAAAGACTAGACTAAAATACTAATATTGTGAAATAAAAATTCAATTAGGGCCTTAACAAGAGAAATCAAGTCCCACAAAGGGTACAGCACAGCACTCAGAAGTTAACCCTTCATGTGCTACATGGCTGTGTTTCAACTCCTGCAAAGCAGAGAGCAGAGCTTCAGTCACCAGTTAAACTGAACAGATAGCAACCATTTATAGAACTCCAGGAGCAAAAAAAGGTTGTGGAGACACTTGAGAACTGGATCACTCTCAATCTATTCACCCTGAGCCAAGGCGAACAACCGTGGGCATGGAAAAACTACAAATATTACAAGTAACCTGCCCCTAACCCACTCAATTTTTGGTATTCCAATCATTTTGGGGATCTAAGTAGTAGAGTAACTTGAAAATCCTTGGTACAGCTTGCAAGGGATTGTCAACATAAGTCAGTTCAGCTAGAGCAGCTTTTCCACTTGAAAATTAATTGTGGTAAAGGCAACTGCAAGCAGGTTGATGGGCTCTGTAAATTGTGCAGGCTGGTCTCTAGTTGACAGCCCACAGCAGACAGCCAAAATAAATCTGGCCTCTCTCTGCAAGTGTTCTTCCTCAAATACCTTCCTGTGGAGTAATCTTTTATTTTAAGCAAAATACATAAACAAAAGAAAATACTGTATTTTACTATTGTACACATGAATCCAAAATACCTGCTATAATCACTACCAAAATAAGTTATTGTACCTGTTTGAAATGCTGGGAAACTTCAGTTTTCCTTTTGTTTAAATGGAAGTTTATAGTAAGACATTCCTCTGGAACACTACATATTCTCATGGATTCAGATAAAAGTTATCATATATCTTTTCATTTCAAGGGCATGTACATTAAATTTAACACTGTGGGAAACAAAAAGAAGCTGATGAGAATCTTAAATGATCGATTTTATGCAAGAGAAATGAACAATGCCATTTCAAAGGGCTCTTCCAAGAGCCCCTTTAAAACAACAGATTTCCAAAAACTTCTGAAAACAAAATAGCAGGTACTCATGCAAAGAATCTGTTTCCATATTTGAATGACCACAGGCCGAGTAACTCTGTGCAGCATTTTTTTCAGTAAGCAGTTTACAGCTGAACTCTAAGAAGACAAGAGAGCCCAGCTAATAAAACACTCTGCTGTCCCCCTTTTTCCTCCTTTTCTTTTCTTTAAAACCACAGAGCAAAGAAAAAGAAGTTTTGTTTAACAGACTGGAGTGATCTGAAAAATCAGAGCTCAGGTTGCGGACATGTCAGCTTTTCCATCGCTGACACTGTTTCTTTCAGCTATTCTGTATTTATTTTTAAAAGGTCATTAAGCAAGATACAAAAGGTGAAGTGCAATGTTACAGATTTATAACCTGCCTGAGCACTCCTTAGACAAAGGGTCAATGCTGCCTTGAACACAAAAGCCTACCTAAAGGCATCTGCTTTCCACCCTGCAACATCAAAACCCAGCAAAGGAAGCAAGACCAAACCCAGCTAGAGAGTGAAATAAATTAGGAGGGGTTATTCACATCTGTGCTCTATCCCCTACCTTCCTCTAATTAATTCTTATTTATTTAAACTCTAACCTTCTTCACACTCAACTTGTAGTAAGCTGCCTGCCACTCACATCAATGTGAAGGTAACAGCCAGCATTTTTGAACCAGGTAAATCAAAGGGGTTGAACTGTCCAAGCTTCTTAGCTCTACAGATTTTGTACTAAAAGCTAATTATTCTTCAGATCACTCTTAAATCTTACTACTTTGAACTGCTGCTAGTTTGCCTTGTGTCTCATTAAGCAATCAAATCCCTGAGTTATGCTAAAAGCAAAATTTAATGACTTCTTTAATTGAGTCAGTATTTGAAAATATCATCTACACTGAAGGCAGTCATATTCTTGCTTGTATTTCATTCATAACCATTTAAATAACTATCATTAGAGGGAAGGGTAAGAAGTTTAAACACCCAGTGTGACATTTTTGTTCACATCTCCTGGCCAAATTGGTCCTCTGATATGCTGCCAGCTTTTTATCAAAAAGTCCCCACTAAAATTCTCTTTGTTACAAGTTAAGTACTGGGGCTGCCTGTGCTCAAAGAGACCGTGGGCCCAACGATTTATTCCCTTGTGTATGTCTTTTAAACAGGAACATTTTTATAATCAAAACTGAAGATAAAAAGGCAAGACCACATGGCCAGCAATTATTTACAATTCACTTGCTTGTGAGCAAGGTCATAAACAGGAGCGTGCGCTGATGGCCAACCCGCATGGTTTGGGTCTTCCTGTGTGGAATCCTTTCCTGCCCCTTGAAGAAGGAGGCTGAATGGTTTTGATTGAAAACTATCCAAAGGGGGCTTATTCCATATCAAAAAAAAACCACAGCTAAGCTAACTTTATGTTCTGATTGCTGGTAAATCACAGAAGAAAGCACCTGGCATCTAGATCAGCACTGAGCCACGATTTGAATTGCTGTGTGAACATCTGAGCTTAAAAATTCAGCCAGTTCTACCCTTGTAAGTTGGAATCCTAGTTGAGATCCCAAGAGGATGCAGCCTGGAACAGCCCTCAGAGGTCTCTAGCCTGGTGTCCTGCTCAGAGGAGGGGTCAGTGTGAAGTCTGATCAGGCTGATGAAGGTTTTATCCAGAGACAGAAATTCACAGCTGCCCTGCTGCTGCTCTGCCCTACATAGGGAGCAAACTCTCCTTGTATCAGGCCAGAACCACTCTCAAATTTATGTCTGTGGTCCCCATCCTCCTGCCTTGTGCTGGCAGCATCTATGTAACCACCTCCTTGTCCTTCTTGCCCTGGAGGGGGCTGGGGGAAGCTGTACTCTAGCTGTGGAGTGCTGAGCAGGAGGGATAATCACTTCCCTCCATCTCCTGCTAACAAGGCTCTGGGTGCCCTTCACCTTCCTGGCTGGCAGAACATGCTGCTGACTCCCACCAACCTTGCTGTCCTCACCAGGAGTTTACTCTGAGGCTGAAGGTTCATCCCATCCCCAGTGCTGAGCTCTTCCTCCCCAGCTGGGGGGAAAGCCTCCACACACAAATCCTCGAGGCTTTGTTCTCCCCATGGGATGCTCCCGAGTGGCACATGGGGACAATCATCAAAATGTCAATGGAGTGGCCTGGAGGAGGGTTGTGCCTAACAATGGAAGGGCCAGGGCTCTGTAATCACATTGTTCCTTGCATTGTCTTGGTACTCCAAACATCGAAATACAAACATCATTTGTAAGGCTTTCTTAATTTGTCACTGGTGGTGTTGGATCCTGTTTCTGGCTCTGAGGCAGCAGCTGTCCTTTGTTGTTATCCAGTTCCTAACTAATGGGCACTCACCAGTTTTCCTGCAGCTTCTCATTGGGAGGCCAAGGTTTATTTAAAAGAAATATAAATATTTTCTCCATCAAAATGCTAAGTGAAGGGACAATTCACAAACCATCTCAGCCATGGCATGCTAAATATAAAGAAAGTTTAGATGAATATTGTGCTTTCTGTACCATATTTCAGCAATTTTAAATAAAATTATCCATGTACCCAGAGCTACTGAAATCCCTGGCCAAACTTTCTGCAGATTGAATTAAGCCTCTTGCCTCAAACTATTTCTTAGCCTCCAAACATAACCAGCACATAATCCACCACCTTTCCAATTTATTTGTTAGGCTTAGTTTCTTTTCTTCTACCTCAGTTTGACCAAAGAATCCTCAAATGGATGGTGAAAAGACAACACAGGTTGTCTGATAATTTGAGGAAATAAAAAGCTACAGAAGAGTAAGAAGAAAAATAAATATTTGACGGAAAGGTCTAAAAGTCTAAATAAGATGACTTGTTACAGAATACTGACAAAACAAAGTAAAAAGAATGCATTTCAGGAAAGAAAGTATCTTAATTTAACTTTTACATTTTTTTAAGTGTTATTTTGCTAAAATTAACTGCACCTGCAAGCATTGGGGCATACCCAAGTCCATGACAACAGTGATTCGTGCAGGAGGCTGAACTGGATCAGCTCTTGAAGTCCCTTCCAACCAGAATTACTTTGGGGTTCAATAGTTCTATGCAAAATGAAACACCATGCTACTATTTAATTTATATTAATTCTGTGTTAACACTCTTGAAAAGGCAGATGGTATAAAACAAGCCTTCTGTCTGAGTAAAAGGAAAATGCATCTGGTTCTTTCTTGAGAGAACAAGGAATCCACCTTGGTAAGGCCCCTAAGAGCTCCCCATGCTTCACACTTTCTGGAAAAGGGAGAAGCACATTATTTTACACAGAAACAAGAGCAGTTTGAATATACTATTTCCAAAATCCAGAAAGCACAGTCACACACAAGAGCAGTCTGAGCTAATTTGTACTTTACACCCAATAAAAAACCTAATGCTGGAAAAAAAATGTCAGTGGTACTTAAGATAAATAATATTCCTTCACCGAGTACAAGGAGTCCTGTATTTTCAGAGCTCAGACAAACACTTGAACAAAGGCTGTGAAGCATCTGCTGCTGTATTTATTTTTTTGCAGGGGATGGAACTACATGAACTCTGATAAACAAAAGCAGCATGCGACCCACCTAGGGACATCTGCTTGCTCTGTAGTCATGATTTTTAAATAGTGTTCAAAGTTAGAAGGCAAGGATGAGCAAGTCTGGTAATGTGGGGCAGATTCAGCTGCCTTTGCTCTGGTTTTTACAGCTTTATATTGACAGTGATGCTGGAACCAACCCTGGGGTGATGATTTACAGCTAACAACTAAGGAGAACATCAGACTCTGAGAGTTTTAAGAGATGCTGATTGGTATCAGCTACTAACCAGAAAAAAAAACCCACACACCTCTCCTTGAAACCTTGTGATCCCTTCGTCTGGCCCCAAATGCTGACAGGAAAGTCAGTAATGACTTCATCTGGAGCCCACGTGGTGGTGACCAGGCTGGAAACAGTGCAGAAGGTTGCAGCTCCACCATCAGCCAAAGGAAGCATTGAGAGATCTGTCTGGAATGATCCTAAATAAAAATGAAAGTGGGATTTCACCATTATTTTTCCTCGTTCATTTTCTATGCAGAGAGCACCTGCTAGATGTACATCTGTACAAATGGATGTTACTTTCATACTTAGCTTTTTTTAATCTTGAGTACCCATTCATGCTCTTGTTGTTCTGCCACTTCTCACAGGCTTGAATCAGCACAAGAAAGCACCTTGGGTTGTGTTCAGCCCTGATGCCTGTTTTGGGGGTACCACAAGATACAAATGCTGCCAGCAATTTTGTAAGAGACTTGATTTTCCAGTATCTTCCAACTATGCCTTTAGATAAGCAATTACTTGAGCACACAAGATGTTCTGGGGACTTCCTGAGGTCCTGCTCAGTTATGTTCAACCAGACAAAAGGACTAAATTGCAACAACTAGGAAAAGTGATATAGTCTGTCTCAATCATAAGTGTTATTTAATCCTCAGACTATAAGGAACTTGAGTTTGTCTGGCTATATGACAAAATAACCAGGGCACCACCCCTCTGAGTTTTTGTGAACTACCAAGACTCATGAGCAACCCACCAGTGAGGGCAGCATTTCTAGATTCTACAGATTCTGTAGGTTCTTAGAAAATTTTGGTTTATATTAAATCCAGGAGCATCCTTAGCATAACAGTTGTAATTTCTAGTTTGTGCCTGATTTTGCTAAAGAAACCTTATCAAACATTGCTTTTAATTTTCACAAACAGGAAATCTTCTACACATGAACAAGGAAGCTGGAGGCTTGTCCCAAACAAAAGGCACAATCTTCCAAGCTTCTGTCACCTTTTTATTTTCCTGAAACGATAAATCAGCAAGCATGGGTGACTGCATTTTACAAACTTCTTGCTTCAATTTACTGGAGCTAAGGGAAAAAAGTGTAACAAAAGCTGAAATTAATACACATGCTGATCCTCTGGGCCCTCAGCCAGCCAGGGCAGCTCTGCCTGCAGTCCCTGTGCTTTCTCAGGATACTTAATGGCCCTGATCTGTAGATAATGGATAAATCCATGATACAGAGAAAAGCAGGGACATCAGCTTCTCTGGCACCAGCCTTAGTGATAGGGATGCATGCTACTCCTTGGTTAAATAGCCATTTAGTACCTTTAAAGGCCATAAAATAGGAACAATAGTTGATTTCCAGCTAACCATCACCACACTGGTTCTGGAAACATTCAAAAAAACAAACAGCCCCAAGTGATACGTGGCTCCTGATAGATCAGCTTACTGGGGACTTTGGTCCAGTTGCCAACTTAACCAGATTTATTTCCTTTTTGGAGAAAAGCATGATTCTAATTGCAGTAAGTCATGGTCAGTGTCTGATCTGAGGAAATGTCTCACCACCTTATACAATGGGAAGAAAATACGTGAGCACTCAGAGATGTCCAGGTGGCAGCAGGAACAAACCATTACACTGAGACTGCACATCAAGTACCTCCAGGTCCTTGTTTCAAAGGCACTCCTTCCAAGAGCAAAATCTTCGTGTACATAAGGGACCATTTCACTCACTGTTGAACTTGATTGCTACCCAAGAATACTTGTCATTATTATTATCAACAGCAGAACTGAACTGAACAAGGGATTCAACTGAGAAAATATGAAACTTACCTTTTGTGAACAATAGAAGAGTTTCAGATGAAAACACAGTTCAGGTACAGTCCTCTTATCAGTTACTGAAGTCAGAAAATCCATGAACTGGATTCACCTTCTGAAGTTTTATTTTACTTCTTGCCTGCAATCCATTTGCAAGTGCACACATGAAAGCAACAGCACCATCAGTTTTGATCTCTTACTCCTGAATGTTTCTCTCAGAGCTGTTACTCCTCCAGAGATTCTTGCTTTTGACTTTCCACCTCATCAGCATTATGTCTTGCACCAACTAAAACCTAGCAGGAGGATACATCTAAAATACACTGGCATACATTAGTATCAACATCTTGAATGGGAAACACACTAGAAGAAATCTCACATTAAAGTCTGAGCAAAAAGCCCAAATATATTCTCAAATAGCATATTTCCTTTTCAAACCCCAATGTTAGGATGTGATACATGCAGGGAATGCTTCCTCTGGCAGCAACATACCCAATGTGCCAGATCTCCAGCAGAATTCACCTTGTCTACCACACTCAGTTTGTGTCCTGTGCCTAATTCTCCCAAGGCCTCTTTGCCATTACCATTAACCTCACACTTCATCATGAATCCAAATAACTGGATCTTCCCAAAAAGCCATTCTTTGTCTCCCTTCACATAAAACCCCATTTCATTTCTGCATTTCATTTTAGCTAGTACCTAAAAGTGGGATTTATGATGGCTTCAAGTTTTTCTTCCTGCTTAAATAAATGGCTTGGAAAAGAAAGGAATCTAGAGGGGGTTTTCTTTAGCAAAATAATGTTTAACTGAACACATCACCCTCTGTATTAAGCAGCCACAATGCAGGGAACTGTTACAATATGTGAACACAGGCGTCCTTTCTACAGTTAGATGGAGCTGATGACCTCCTTTTTTCCAGCCCATTTGGTGATTTTACAGACTTAACAGGTTGCAAAACAACATCAGAGGAAATGATGACCGCCTGTGCTCCAGCGCGTGACTCTTCCTTTAGCTACAGGCCAGAATTTCCTCTGCTGGCCCATGGAGCAGTTTCATTCTCCCCCTATGCACGCTGCTCTCTGGAGACAACCAGCCAGCAACCCTGAAGCCATGCAGACACCTTCTGTCTTGGCCTCTTCTTAGGACTTACAGTTATTTTTTTAATTTACATTTTCCCCCTTGCTTCTGTCTCTCGCATGAATCGTCTACGTTGAGTTTAAGAGGTTTTCTCTCATGAGAACACATATTCTGCTTGACTTAAAATGCCTGTTGAATTACACAAGCACAATTAAATGCTCACATGCAGAACTACTCAATGCCATTCCCTCCATATTCTACCAGAACATGAAAAATCCGGACTTCAGAAATGGTTCCCCTGTGAAGCCAACCCCTGTGCTAATAATCAATCATCAGAAGATGCCCACTGCAGTTCAGCCTTGTTGTATTTTCTCATTCTAACAGGTTTAAAGGAAGTTTTTTCCATGAGTGCATTATGAAAAGGGAACTGGGGCTCCTGCTGGCAGAGTGGAGGAGGGCAGCAGCGCTGCCGTGTGGCTGCTGAGAGCAAGAATCCAACACATGCCGGTAAAAGATTTGCCTCCTGGCTTCCCAGCAAGCCCCTCAGTGTCAGAAATCACTGCACGTTCTTTATAATCCCATTCTTTCCAGAAAATTTTGAAGCAAAACCTTCCTTTACCTACTTTTCTGTTAAACTCAACCTTAAACCAAACTAAGCTAAACCTTATTTACCACACAAATGGAATAAAACTAAAATTCGAATTTTAATTGTGCAAGTAGACATGAAAAAAATTAAGCAATTAAGCATTTCAAAAGACATTTTTTTTCTTACTTTAATAACCTGCAGAAGGACTCTCAAGGGTGGGTAAGCAGGGATCTCATGTGCAGCCACACTCTGCTTCTAAGTCATCACTGATCTCGCTTCAGATCTATCAAAATTACACCACAGAAAAATGTGAGAAAGGCTGAATTAATGCTGCTCAGTGCACTTCAGACTTACTTGTAAGAAAGTCTCACTCTCACTCATGTATACAGGCACACATTTTAAAGAGGGAAAAATGAACTAATTGTAGAAAATGGAATACTATGTTCTAAAAAGGAGAACTAAAATAACTTAAAAATAAAACTTGGACAAGCTGAAATATTTTGGTATTTAGAACTAAGTGCTGTGCTGGACAAACTGCAAGGAACTGCTCTATGCTCACTCACACATTCCAATAGTACAGACTGACAAACAGATTTAAGCTCAGTGAACACAGTGCAGAAACTTGAAACAGGAAAATCCCTGCTAAAAATCATCTGACAAGAAGTGACACTTTATCTGCATCCACAGTATTTAATTTGTTTGAATAATATAGTTACAGATAAACAGGTTCACTCCATATACAATTACTGATACCTTTTTTTAATACAGCTCATATTCCAGTACATCAACACTATTTTATTTACAAGGTATTTATGTACATTAACATCTTTCTAAAGTCAGTGCATTGTCAATAAGTTTTATACAATAATTTACAAAGTGAATGTAGTTAATAGTTAACTTAATAAATTTACTACTAGGTCATGAATTAATTTAATTTAAAAAAAATTAATTACAACCAACGTAACAAACACAGAAGATCAAATAACATTAGTAGATTGTGCTACCTGCTTAAATAAAACATTTTAAAGTAAATCAGTCGAAAATCGTTCACTTTTCATGGAGTTTGTGTAGGGAGGAGTAGACAAATAGGTATTGAAAAAAGCCTCTAATCTAGAAATTCACAAGCCATGTTTGCTTTTCTTCAGTCTCAATGTTTAGACCACTTTAAAGATAGAAGACCATATAGGATAGGGAGCAACACTTCACAAGTAAGACAATACTTATTTTGGAACCAATTTACTGTCCTCAAGGGGCATGAACTCCAACAAAGGCAGGGAGGTTTTTGCCTGAGTCAAGACAGCAAGATCAGCTGATGTCATTTCTTAAATGGATACAACTCAGATTTTCCTGGAAATTATCAGGTTATGGTAGGTTTGGCATTTTTGTAAAAGACATTAAAATGAATCCAAACATTTCTTTTGGAGATCAACTGTGTAAGTATTGATTTTGTCAGTGAAGATACAAAATCTAAAGAATCTGGAAGATGACACATGACAAAAATCAGTAAGCTCCTTAGACTCAGCTGAAGAACAAAAGGCCAAGAGTGAAACTTTCATCCTCATTCAGATATGCAAACAATTTAACACTGAAAATGTTTAAAGAAATGCCTGCTCAAAAATAACCATCTGTTTTCCAGTCTCTCCTAAGACTCAGTCATGCTTTCCTTCATTCAATAAGCCCGTTGACTTCAAGAGAGAATGTTGCAAGGGCATGGAAAGCAGTTCTGGTTTAATTGCAAGTATATGGATAATCTCTTGCAAAAAAGGAAAATTCTAAAGGCAACCAAATTTTGAAAAACAAACTCCAATAAATTATGAAACCAGTAAAAAAAAAACAACCCAAACCATCCATGAATGCTACGACAGTTACCCAACAGCACAGCTTCCTATTTGTTTGAAATACACAGTGGATAATTCACAACCACTCACTCCAGAGCCCTTACAACAACAAAAACAAACTATGTTTTTGAACTGAATTATACGAATTTTTCAAAGTGCAAATTTAAAAGCAACACCAGTCATGAAACATAAGCTCAAGCATCTTTCCTTCCAAAAGCTGGGAACAATTTGTGCAATGTGCACATTTTAAGACACCGTGCGTGTAATCACATCTACTCTCTTCAACCTGAAGCTTCTTCTGGAGGCATCTCATAAGTTTGAGACAGCACTCTTCAGGCAGAAAAGCCATTCCTGAAACACATTGATGAGCACAGCCAACACGTGGAGAAAACACAATTATAATAAACCATTCAAGTGTAGAAATTAATCTCTTCTCAGATTATGGTTTGGTTGTGCTCCCAACATACAGAAAGAAAGCAACTGACACACACTAGTGGTGGCAAAACTGGAAACATCTCTTACTCTTGATGTTCATCCTTTCAATTTGTGCACTTTTCATTCTCTTGCTTTCCCTGTTTTGCCAATAAAATGCAATAAAACTGCAGGAAAAAGGAGGTAGCAATATCATGTTGTCCAGAGACAACACTACATTTTTTTTTTCCCCGTTATCTTAAACTTAAAGAGAGCCTTAGGGGTTTGTCAGAACAGTTGGTAAACTCTCCACTACTTTGTTTAGCTCTTATTTGGACTGTTTAATTTAGCTCTTATTTGGTCCTAGTTGGCTTTTCTCAAACCATTTTATTTAAAGGCCAATGGCAGTCTCAGCCTGATGTCTTAACATCAGAAATGTTTAGAGCATGTAGTGAGATAACAGAACAAAACAATACTATCTTTATATTAACTGCTATTTAATTAGGGTTTTCCTTTTGTGCTTTCAGATCACAGGGTACCACAACTACACTTAGGTTATCTGTTTCAATACCATTTTTGCCCAATTTAAATTCCAGGATGTTATCCCTCACATGCACTCAGAACAGCCCACAGCAGACCACCCGCTTACTGTAAAACACAGTATTTCTTATAATCTGACTCAAAATCTTCATCCATGCTGCTCGTGTCTGCCATCTTTTTGCCATCTATCTTTGGCAGAAATTGTGCATAGTCTACCCCCTGCTGCTCATAGAAAAGAATGTAGGCAGAGTCGGTGTCGATCTCATCGGGATGAAGCTCCTGCAAAACAAGAAACAAAGTCTGAAATGTGCCACGGGACAATGGTTACTGTTGCTGAACTTAAAATACACACCATCACCCTAGAAACAGTATTTTTAACTGGCTATTTACAACAAGAAGAATCCCATTTTCTGCCTCCCTCATAGCTATCAGGCTCCATTATTTATTTGAAAAGTATGACAAATTTATAGTGGTAGATGCAAATGCTTGGAAATGTTGGAACCTAATTATTCAGTAATTGAAATCTGAAGTGCTACCATCATGAAAAAATATTTTTGGACTTCCATTTTTAGTAAGTTTTCCATCCTTGTACAAAATAAGCATCTTTCCTTAACTGTGGCAGCAGCTGACAAACAGATGTGAGCTTGAAAAAACCTCAAGTACAATCTCAATTGATTTTAATATTTATCTGATGCAATTTTGGGATGCTCATGATTTCAAGTAACAGTTCTCACCAAACGTTTTTTCTCTGGCTCTAGGTAAGCAAGGTGAAAATTAATAGCTACAGAAATAAATTATTTACCTTACAGCTACTGTCATTGTAGCAGTACCACTTGTTGTTCGGGTTTTTGGCATAAGTGACATAATGACCCCCTCCCATAATTCCTGAATGGCACTGAAGAAAATGAAGAAGAAAATAAAGTCTGGATCAAAGATCAAAACTCACAATTCACAGATTGAATGGTTCACAAATTCATATTTGGTTTGTGACAATGTATGCATCTGGAGCTGGCTAAGACCACACACTCGGGCAGAAACAACATCATGCAGAGATATATTTTTCAGTTTTACTCAGTTTATGGGCAAATATATTTTCCTGACAGTGTCTCTACTTTGTCTTCTTAATGGATCCTTCTTTTCATAATGAAAACAATAGTGTAAATGCACTTAGTCAATACAATGCCACATAAAGACAGTTTACTTGCATAAAAAAGTCAACTTACCGAGATTGCATATAGATTGTAAATAGGGTTAACACATACTTCTTCTCTTTGGTCATCTGTAATATCATCCTCACTGTGGTTATCAATTTGACCATTGATACTGCCATTACTATATGCACTCTGCTCACAGATGTATCCATTGGCCAGGGTCATCTCATTGTCCTGAGCAGCATAGAGTTCATTCTGGCTACCACCCAAAATCTGCCCTCTAGTGAGAGCATCACCTTGATCAGAAGTAAATCTCTGTTCCTGGTCAGTACCGTTCTCTTTACTTGCATCCAAATTTTCTTTGCTACTTGAGAGTTTGTTTTTACCCAGCTGTGGGAGTCGCAGGCGCCCTTTACCTCTTCCTAAAGTCCTTGGGCTACTATTTGGGCTACTGTTTTTGCTTGAAGGGCAGCTGGTTCCACTTTTCCTTCCCATAGACGGAGATGCTGAAACAGAAATTATGTGAACTACTAAGACAAGTAAAGGCACACTCAAGGTACATGTACAAACTGAAATTTAGCTCTCTAATGCAGGAGCATATTCCTCACTCTCAGTACAGCCTGCTTAGACAAGCTGACAGTGTCAGTATCTGAGCAATAGTTTTTCTTTTTTCATTTTTTTATGGTAAAAACTCACTAACCGTGCCAGGGCAAACAACAACAGAAATGAGTTTCAAAATAAGTGCAGTGCTTTGGCCAAAGAAACATTAAAATTTTGTTCCTAATATAAATTATTGCCCCCCTCCTCCAAATATCAGTATTAAATGTGATTTTGCCTAATTATTACCTACCTTTAATATTATTCAGGACAGTAGTGTTGAGGGAGGATGGACTTCTGTTCAGTGTATCTCCTTCCCCAGGTGTGCAACTCATCTGCTGATCTGTTTTTCTGGACTCCCCTTGGAAAGTTCGTGGTTCAGGAAGGTTGTCAAGTGTCAGCTGCTTTCTTTGAAAATGACATGGATCCCTTTGTACCAAGAAGGCACTTGGGTCAAAATTTTCTCTAGGAAATTTAACTATTTTCTGAGATTTTATCCATCGGCCATTTACAAATTGAAATCTTTTGAGGTGGATGATCTAAGGAGAAATGTGTTAGAGGAAAATTAAAAGAGGAGAATTACATTACAGTGAGTAATTGCTTAAAAATAACTTTGCCTGAAACGTTTTATCATATGCCAATATAATAGAGTAACAATGCTGTAATGCAACAGTTTGGATTTTGGGACAGAGATGGTAAAATATGGAACCAGTATTTTCATGGGGAAGTGATTGAAAAGGTTGCTTCAGGTCACTGATCAGCCCTGTGTGTTCTGAATAATGAACCAAATTTGAAAAGTGACAAATGCAGCTGTTGCACAAGTAGACAAAAGATCAAGTTACCAGAAAGACTGCCCAAGAGTGAATTCTGTGTCAGAACAGATGACACTGAATGCAAAACACCATCACTTCCTACAATGCATAATGAAAAAGATTCAAAAGGATTTGAGGTTTCTTTTATTTGCCTGCACTCCAGAAATGCATCAAGCAAACAAAGTCAATGCCCCTCGTGAGACTGTGAGCAAAAGCAAATCTTGTTATTCAGGACATACCTAGCAATCCCAATTTGTGATAAATCTACTTTGGTTTTGTTGCTGTAGAGGAAAACTACACAAGATCATACCAATATAGGGGGAAGTCTCCAAAGATCCAGTTTTTTGGTGGCCAAACAATGGGTCTTGCATTTGGAGCAGTAGTACATCTCATCCTCCCCTAGCTCTTCCTCACTGGTGAAGGCTCTAAGACAGCTGTCCAGGTTGATGGGCTCTGCTTGAGCTCGTCGACTTTGCTCAACACTTTCATGTTCTTCTACAATCTAAAGTGAAATAAAACTGTATCTGACTTGGAAACACATACAAACTGCTCAGAGGAAGGCTCTAGTCACAGCATCATATAAATAACATCATATAGTTATTTAGGATGAAAGATAAAACTAGATGCATCAAGTATTGGCAGAAATACAATTTCTGTTATGAAAAGGTGGGAATGCAAATAACACACTCTCCCTGTTCTTGAGTTACCCTTACAAAATTATCCATAAAGCACAAATATACAGATTCAACTCAAGGCTGAATACCTATTCTAGATTAACTCAGTTATAGCCTTACCTGTAGATATGCTTTGTTGACTCAATGAGGAAGTATGTTTACTCACATGCATAGCACTGGAATGCTTAGAAAATGTATTAGATTGAAATATTTTGCAATGTTTTTGAGTAATGCAATGCAATATTTTGAGGCTGGATCAAAAGAAGCCCTCAAGAGACAGCAAATTCACTGCTGTGGCTTCTTAAAAGCATCCCTTCCACATTATGGTCATAACATTAAGACAAATGTACCCAGAATCTACTGCACAATTATTACTGACTTTAGTTTAACAGAAAATGGAGAAAAGCAGCATCAATTGCCAAAAGACAATGAAAACTGGTGGAAGGGGTTGTGCTTCAGCAGGACTAAGAAGCAGGAGAGGATTTGCAGAGGAGTTTTACCCGTTCCTGTGAGGTCTGGTAGCGCAGATGCAGGGCTGTTGGGTCCCAGTCCACAGCAATGTAAGCATTCCCAACACAAGCTCTGTCCTCACTGCACTCAATTTTACAGCCACGACAAAACCTACACCAAGAAGTCAGATGTGGTTAAGTACATTGTCCAAAATTTTGCATGACTTCACACTCCCCAAAGTATCCCCAAAGATGATGCACTCCCGAAGTTTCAGGCCCTGCCATCAAGAGAGACTTTTTTTATAAAATAATGAGCAGTTTGCTATTTTACTATGAAATTTTAACATCTAACAGCTCAAACATCTACCCTGCATAGAACTCTGACCATCTACCTATGACCCCAAAAAACAATGCCATAAATCATCTAAATATGTACACATGTGCCTGCATATGTGTGTGTATATATATAAAAATACTCATGCACAAAGAATACTGTCAGGGGTTAAATGGTTTTTGATACTGTCATGTCTCTTTCCTAATTTAAAGTTTCTGTGTCAGCAGAGCTTTCAGCTCTCCAAGGCATAAAAGCTATTCCACAGTGAAAGTCTGTCATCTGAGGGTTTTGGTTAAATTAGATTCCAGATTCTTATTGTTTGATATTACCTCTGAAGCCTGAAACGTATCAAAAAAGCATTACCATAAATTACATTTCTGCTGGAGAGATTCCCTTCCTTAAATCTAAAAAGGCCAATTTACCTGTACCATGGGCACCAAGCACAAGAATTTCCATCCTTCTGAACAACCCTTAGGGTGAATGGATACTGGTATCCCATGCTATCATCACTGAAACAGAAGAGAATACAACATAAAACATGAGCACTCATTCAGACTGCCAACTGCCTTCCTTCCTTCACTATGCTTTCTATGTTTACTTAAAAAAAAAAAGAAACCAAAGCACCATAAAAAAAATCCCCCTCAAAAACTGTAATTTTGATTAATTTAACGAAGCTATTAGACAAGATCTGTCTTTACCTCATCTACATTTGTCAGATATAATGAGTAATCAACCACTGGATGAGAACAAATTAACCAATTTATGTAAAGCCAACCCTGAAACACAGCTAGAAGGTATACCCACATTTAGCTGCATTAAAATGGATTAAAAGTTATTTTTAATTATTGCCATTATTAAAATGTAGGACCCTAAAATGATTTCTTACAAAAATAAACCACTAACTGGAAGCTGGAGGCAGAAAGCACTTGGGGTAAAAGCACAGATGACTGTTCCTAACATTGCTGACATTAAAGCTTAATTATACACATGTTCATTCAACAGAGGCATTACAAGAAATCAAAGCAGATAAAGATGAAGGATGTATAATAATGATGAAGGATGTATATATTTTTAAATCTTGTCAGCATGTCTATGCCACTGTCTTAGGTAATTCCAGCCAAAGACTGAGATGCCAAACTCACCAGTCTTGTGCATGATTACTGGCTTCCTGAGGGGGGAGAGGGCTAGCAAGCCTGGAAACCTGGATCCACACTGCATCATAAAGGTCTTTTTTCCGTGTGTGAACTGTACAAGGAACAATCAGGGGCATTCCAAAGAGACTGGGACGATTCTTCTGAGATGAAAGAAAATATAATTCTGTCCGCATCTGCACATGGGAAATGAAAGAAAGGCTCAGATGTCAGCATGCAGGAACTCAGGTTATCATCACTACTAGGATGCTGACCCTCTTTCAGGCTTTACCAATTAAAATAAACATTAATTCTATTAAAAGGACTCAATTTCAGCCATTTTTCCCAACACTAAACACTGTAAATGTTGATCGTGGATGTGAAACTGCTTGAAAACAGTTTTGTATTTTATGATACTATGGAATGTTAGTTGTCCCTGTGTTTTCTGTTTTAGCATCTAGTTCAGTGGCAGCTACTTGAGAGAATAAGCAAAAACATTCAGTGGCTCCCTGGCCCACATCCACCAGGCTTGAAACATCAGCTCTGAAGTCTGGACCCAGCACACACAGAACACGAGGTTATTTGAGGTGTTTAGTCACCCAGCTTTGACATTTAGAGCCCAACTTAACTACAGATGCTTTTACAAAGAGGAGTTCATGCTAAGAGAACAACCCAGGAATGTACTGTCTATCTTCACTATGTTTCTCTATATGAAATAAGGCTTTTCCACCTAACAGCAAAGAAAAGCATTTCTAGTAGCTCCTCTGCTTAGAATTTGTTCTGTTCAAAGATCTGGAATGTTTAATCAGGGTGTTAGCAAATGCCCAACTATGCATCTCAGCATTAAAGAACTGGGAAGCATGCCAGCACTCAGGAAAGAAAAATACACCAGCATTAGACATCACCATCCAAATCTACAAGAGGTGTGTTTCTGTAGAACTTAGCACTCCTGTAAGAGGGAAATGCATTCATGCTCCCTGTTCTTTAGCAATACAGATTAATTCATCACAAGACATTAAAAAAAAAATCCTCCTTGACTTCCTCTCCAAGTGTCTTATGTGAACACTTGATATGCACTAACCATTTTCCTGTGGACTGCAATGATATAGCCCGTGCAGGGGCTCTCAGCAAGCAGGGGCACGTGGCCATTGAGGGTGCAGTTGGCAAGGCCACGCTCTGTTCCACATGGCACCACAGTATTTGGCATTCCATTTGGAATGAGGGTTGGTTTAGGAAGGTCCCCATTCATCATGATTTTGGGTGCTCCATTTGCTGATGGCCCAGTTGAGACATCTGTAGAGAGATGGTTACATTCTCAGTTATCTACAGTAACCCAAACTAAGATTTTTATCCTTTCCATTCTGTGAAATCTATTTCATTAAGTACCTCCTATTCACTAAAAGACCAACATCCAACCTTTTATTTCCCTCAGCTTTGCAGAATCAGAGCCTGCAAGAGCAAACAACAACAGAGGTGTTTACAACCCATACATGAAACCACGAAGAGCTGATCCACGAGTAATAAAACACTGGTGTCTTGTATTTTTAACTAAAATAAGTATTTAGGAATCTTCAGACTGCTGTCCTGCACATGATCCTAGAATGGACCATGGCCCATCCCAGTAGATACTGAGACTGCCCACAGCTCCTTTGTGGATCAGTATTTTTCGTTTCTTTAATCCTCACTGTTTACTTATTAGCAAGAAGTAACATTTTCTCCTGAATTTCCCCAGTACCTGAGAAGTGTGCACTTTAAATGAACTGGAAAATAAGTATGTGTCCTTTTACCTGTCTGCACAGGGCTTGATGCTGATGTAGGGGATCCTGGGATTGGTATTTCAAACGCACACAAAAACCCACTGACCGATAACCGGACTTTCTGGTTGTCTTGAGGGAAGTTCTGAAGTAAAAAAGAGGAAATTAGTAAGACACATCCAATACTTCTGGGACTCAAAAACATTTAATTCTTTTGAAAACAGTCTATCAGCTCAGCTCTTCTCTCCCTTCTGCTTTTTTACACTTTTCTAGATGGTAAAAATGGAGCCAACAAGCACAGTGCTTTGCAGATCCCTGTGACAAGACCTTTGCTATGAATGGCTCTCTAAACAAACTGAGAGCACCCAGTCTCAAGCAATTTTAATCCTATTCAGTAACAGAAAATAAATTATCTATAAATAATAAATTATCTACACACACTACACACTATCCATATTTATAGATAATAAATTATCTATACACACTACAGAGAATTAAGCTAAGCATTAATTCTGTTGCAGCAATGATTAATTTTTTTTTTCTTCTTACCTTTATATTGGAGCTATGCACTTCTGCAAGTAGAATCTGTTCTGGTTTTAGCCCACAGAGTTCACTTAACTGTTTTTTCAAACCTGTGTACTTCTCATCCATGTTCAGCCTCAGGCCGTATCGAACAGGAGTAGTCCCATCCAATTTAATTACTTTAAAAGGGAAAAGAAGCACACTGGTCAGCAAACCAGGGAAGTTTTGATGAGAATAATACCTTACAGCTACTTACTTCTTCTGAAGCATTTTTTTCCCACTTTAAGATATTATTTTTTCCTTATCAGCCCATTTTCCAGGTCTGGAGACAAATGTCAGAAACCCCCTTGGTGCAGACGCAGTAGAAAATGGTTTCAAAATTTGATTCATTTTTTTATCATCTTTCCTTTTGCCACTTTTCCAACAATGCATGGGTTCTTCATAGTTTAGTTCATAACCTATCATGTTTGTTTTGTTTGTACACCCCCCAGCCATTCTTTTTTTGTTCTAGGCAGATCTAGGACAACTCCACAACACAAGTTTTCAGTGAAGAGAAGGAAATATCTCAAAATCTTGAGTTCACGTGTTTCTGCAGTAAGTCCTTTAGTCAAGGCAGAAAATCCATGCTCTGTTTTTAAAGTTTTTATCTTAGTTTCTTTGTATTCCAATTAAAATTCTTGTACTCACACTAAAATGTTAAACACTACTACTCACCTGTAATTTCTAGGTGCATGTAGCTATCCATTGGCAAAGGCAAGGATAAAAAATTAAAAGGATCAAATCTAACACTTATATGTCCACAAGTTTTACATTTTACTTGTGACTTCAGCTGCCCATGAAATAAATCTACAACAATGGATCTGTTTCTTCTCAGATGGTTTTCCCAGGCCTAAAATGAAGTACAAAAATACAATACCAAGTTAGAAACTGAAGACTATCTTGCTTGAACTACAGGATAGGAAGGAGGATATGCTGGAAGACCTCCAAAGTTTCACTGGCCTATGAAAGCCAAATTACTTCCACATTTATTGTTGACTGATTTCTAATAAATAGAAAGTATTTAGAATCATTTGAAGCACTTCTGAAAGGATCAAGTATCTTGAAAAATTCTGATACTCCATAATTCTGAGTTGTTCAAAATTGCTGTGAAGTACCATCTTTATACCTTTACTCTAATACTTAGAACTCATTTTCACTTCCAAGGTGAAGCTGACTCCTTAAATCACAGATTTAAAATTGGAAAAGACAGCAGAGTCCTGAAAGAATATTGCCACAGAGAGATTCATGAACAACTGAGCAGCTTAGTACTATAAGAAAAAAACCCAAATACAACCCAACAATAAAGCAAACCCCAAGCCCAAACAATTTAACCCATACCTCTGCTGCTACTTCCCAGTCTGGACGACCATCACTGTCCTTCAATTCAACATATGGCTTATCATGAACTCTGTTCAAATCCTCATGAAGCCCATCCAAAAGAAAAGCCAGAAGCTCCTGTGAGTCTTGCTGTTGAAAGCCATTAAATCTTGGAGCATACTTTGCTATTGTCCACTGTTAAAAAACAAAAACATGCATTTATTTAAGATCATGCACCAGGCCTGATGTACCCTGGCCTCCTCCAGATGTGCATCCTGCCCCTGCACAGCCCCTTCCTGAACACCTCCCCTTACAGCCCTTAGAGCAAGAAAACAAATTCTGTCAGCAGTTCAGAGCAATATAATGTCTGACTGCCCAGGATACAGTCATTGGCTTCACAGCCAGCTCCTAACATATAAAATATTTGCTCAGGTTTCCTTCCCTTTCTCTGGAGGAGATATTGATTCCAGTCCCATTATGATAGAGGTAACATAAGAAAGAAGTGCATTCCAAGATTTCTGCTATCCAAAGAAATGACTGCTTTCTACCTTTAAGTAACACCTACCACAGACTTACCCTAAGTTTTAATGGTGCTATGTTCTTCTGAGTTCCACTCCACAACTCCTGAACCAAATCCCCATAGCACTTGGCCATGTGTCCTTTCATTCCTATTGGATTTGTCCTAGAAATCATTAAGTAATTAAAATCACACTGAAATTTAAAGAAAGTTCAAGCATAAAGATAAGCAATGAAATGCAAAGCTTTCTTGCTGAACTCTTAACTCTCTAAGAAACAGAAGAGTTTATTATTTCAAGCATTTAATCTAGTCTCTGCTGTGTAGCTGATATATGCTGATAACACTTAACTTAGAAGGACTTATTCATACTATTCATTTCTGAAAGCTGAAACTTGATTTTCAAGAAGTGTTACAGCATCTGAAATGCCAGTGGTCTCAAAGAAGAAAATTACCTGTTAAGTTCATAAAGATGTCTTCCTGAGATGAAATACCGTGTCAGAGGCTGTGTGTTACTGACACACTGGATGCTGGAGTTCATGAAGCATGTGTTACCCAGATTGCTTAATCCAGTAGCACCCTTTTCTGTAGGAACTGAGAAAAAGAAATCATAATTATACCAGCTGTGCAGATGTAAAAAAATTCAGAACACTGTATCAATAGTTACCAACACGACCTTTTCACAGTAACCAATTTTATTTAAGCTGCTCCCAATTACAAGATTGCAGCTTGCACAGAGGACCTGCCTGTTCAAAATATCTGCTCTAATTAACTCTCCTTAAGTCAACAGAAAACTGTGGTATTTTGTTGAATCTGACACACCAAAGACACCAGTAAAATCCATCCAAACTATGTTCAGGTGAATAATCACAGTACTTATATTTCTGGATTAATTTATGAAAATATTTGCTATTCCTCATCTTAAAAAAAAAAATCCAAAAAAATAAACATAGAATTAAAATATTTGCTACTGCTGCAACTGAACATCTACAAATTATTTATCTATAAATCCAAGCCCTTCACATTTCCAGCATCTATGTTAATAGAAAGAACAAGCAAAGCAGCACAGGCACGAAAGATCTCTTTGATGTTAAGAGTACTTCTATCGTTTCAACATAATACAGATTCTTGGATTTTTCTTCTCCTCATAATTTGATTACTGTGCTGGAACACTTACCTTTATGTCTGTCTATTTTACTGCTGTTTGCTATAAAAGACATCTCTTCTGGCCAGCTCATGTCTTTGTTTCGAACTAGAAAGAGAAATGGGATAAGGATTTTTTAAATGTTTTTGTTACTTACTCCAGAAAGTTTATACGTCTAAAAAGGTTTAATTGAACTATTCCAATATTTTATATCAGAAATTTGTGGGTTTTTTGTCGTTATTTTTGCTAATTTTCATTTCAATGTTTCCAATCATTACTGGAAATTATTCTAATACTGGCATCATTCCAACCACACCAGCAACATCTTTAGAAAGCAGCCTTGAGATTTCTTTCCTGGCGGATGACAAATTTTTCAGTCCTTGTTTTAATACTTAATAAGGATCCCCCAGATTCGAACACTTCATGAGTGTTAACTACTTTTTTTTTGTTGTTATTGTTATGAACCAACAAAAGGTTCAAGTGTATTTCAAAATGGGGATAAATTACATCTGTTTCAAGACAAACTGGGTTCTATTTCACCTGACACAGCAAGGTGCAGTCCCTCTCTCCACAGAAATTCCCATTTCTTCTCTTGTGTCTAGTGATAAATGCAGATGCACAATGAACTGCATCAGCCACTCTGCCAATTTTAAATTGATTCAATATGAGCTGAGCCAAGAAGAAAAAGGATGAGCCCATCTAGCACACCAACCTGAGGTGTAATATCAAACTAAGATGAGTGAAACTTGGACGCAAACAACGCAGTCCCCAGATTTCTATCCAGGCTCTGTGATGTAAGGACAACAGTAGAGTGGATTAAATATGTGCACTTTTGTTTCTATTATCAAAAAAGAAGCCAAAAAGGGTCAAACTAGTTGAAAACTCAGTGGAGTTGTGCACTCTGATGCCTCTAACAAGGGATTAATGTACTTGTGACTGATAGGGCTGCCTGGTGCAGTAGTGAGTGCATTGCAGAAGGATGAGACACAAGGGACACAAAATGGAAACAAGAAAGGTTCAAATTGTTTCTGCTGTCTTTCCACTACAAGGAGAGCCACTCACACCCAAACATGTCAGGTTCTCTCCAGACATGAAAATGAAAGCAGCTTGTAATGAAAAAACTTAGAAATTAACCTGCCCTGGACTGAAGCACGCAGCTTTCTTCACCTTTTGCTCTGTAAGAATGTGTTCCAGCAAAAATCATGACCTCAACTCTTGTAAAATTAGTGAAAGCAAATCAGGTAATGAGAAGGCCTCATATGCCTCACACTGCTTTTGTTAAAGCTGGTATTTTAGTTAGTTATAGCTGTAGGGGAAGGTATATTCTTCCTGTATCTCTTTCAATACATACATATATACAGATTTCTATTTACACACACTCTGCATTCTGAAAACATTTCTAAAAAAGAAAATCTTTGGGCAGCAGCCCTGTATTTGTGTAGTTTGGGCAATTCCAAAAGTGGGTACTACGTAGAATCTATTAATCAAATATATAAAGATACACACTGATATAAACTGTTTGGTTTTAGTGTGTAAACCAATTGTAGACCCTTTTTATACCTTCTATTACTAAGTGCTGCTCATCTTGGATTTTAAGATACTCCAGCCTGTGATCTTCATCATCCAGCAAAGTAAGATAGTTCTGCAGGAGAAAAAAACACTTCATGGTTATTACTTCTAGATTTTAAAACCTCTGAAGATATTTTATTCTTGAAGCAATGAAATTAAAGCAGGACTAACAATTTCTTCACAAAAATGCATACACTGGTTTCCTATCTATGTTAATTAAAGACTTCTCTCCAGAATCATTTATTCAATGCTTTAATGTGATGTGGTGCTTCTTTAGACTGAGAGAATTACATGCACTTAGTGATTTGGGGGAACACATTCTGCATGTTCATTGTCATTTGCTTACAGACACATTGGAAAAAGATCCTTCTGTACCAACAGAAGCCTCCAGCCTCAAGTGCATCAAGGAAAAAACATTTTTGTTTCCATTTAAAACCATTTCTGTCAAACAAAACAGTTTCTGTGAAACTTCGTATCAAGCCTTTTAATAGGCCTACTGACACTTCTAAAACACATCCCAGGATAATTACATGTTTATCAGTGAGACTACTGATATAAATAAAAGATAAAATAAAAAAGATAAAATAAAATAAAAAAGATAAAATAAAATAAAAAAGATAAAATAAAATAAAAAAGATAAAATAAAATAAAAAAGATAAAATAAAATAAAAAAGATAAAATAAAATAAAAAAGATAAAATAAAATAAAAAAGATAAAATAAAATAAAAAAGATAAAATAAAATAAAAAAGATAAAATAAAATAAAAAAGATAAAATAAAATAAAAAAGATAAAATAAAATAAAAAAGATAAAATAAAATTTAAAAATAAAATAAAATTTAAAAATAAAATAAAATTTAAAAATAAAATAAAATAAAATAAAATAAAATAAAATAAAATAAAATAAAATAAAATAAAATAAAATAAAATAAAATAAAATAAAATAAAATAAAATACCTTCAGAGTCATTAACACCAAAAATTAAATTTCGCTGCTTGGAGTGAGCGCACAAGAAACTCCAGAGAACAAGAGGCAAGAGTTTTCCAGCCAGGCAGTTAATAGGCCAACTACTTTTTGCTGTTTTTCCTGTGCATGGGTATTCAATAGTTTCTAGAAAAGCTTAAGATTCAGAATATCTGCCAGATGAGGAAAGGAGCACAGGTCTGACATTACCTCACTGTTGTACAGCCAGAGGCGCATATCTTCTTCTTTTATCCGGAGCCTCTGGGAGAGATACTCATGGATCTCTTTAATTGTCTGCATCCGACTGAAGCAGCCAGTGTAAGCCAACACCCTCTTTAAAGGAGCATTTGGTGAAGGTACATTCCCTGAATTCACAAGAAAAGGTCAGGAGATCACGTATGTACCCACAGGCCAGTTGCAATCAGATCAATAACACCCTACACACAGCAGAGGCTCTAAGTACTTCTTGTGAAAAAGAAGTGTGCAGTTCTACTCGTTTTGTTTATGGATAAAATAATGAGTTGGATGGAAAAGCAGTTGTTATTAACCCTTTGGGACAGCACACTTGCATCACAAAGCAGATAAATTTACATCCCTTATCAAATACCTAGTATAAAACTGCTCCCTTAAGGTTTTCGTAAGAAATAATTTAAAAGGAGTTTTAAAGGACTGGATTACTCTGGTTTTTTAATCTTAAAGACTGAGTACCAGAGACAGTGCTAATTTTCAAAATAAGGGACTTTAAAATTCCATGGGAGTTTTCTTTTTAAGAGAATACTAAGAACAAAACAAGGGAAAAAAAATCAGCCTGATTATTTTTGGAAGTAGCATGACTTTGCTTTAGCTCCTCTATGGAGATGAATGCTGATCTGTGAAGATGAAATCAGCCTGGCAGTTTCACAATACCAGCATTCTTAAGAACTAAATTCCTCAAAACATATTCTCTGAAAACACACACAACTTTCACCAGAATGTCTCAAGAATCTCATGTATAAAACAAATTCATTCCATCAGTTGAGACTGTTGCTCCTTCCTATAGTTTGATCTCATCCTTAAATAAAACATTTGCTCAAGAGATCAGACAAACTTTGCATGCCTTATTTTTTTAAGGCTTCTTTTGTTTAAACTTCCAAAGTTCCCTGCTCCTCACAGAGACAGTTCTGTAAAATATCCATGGAAAGCTTTTATTATACAGCCAAGCCCAGCTGGGCAACTGCATTACCCAAGTAACCAGAGAAGTGACATTATTCTAATTTCAGTGTCAAAAGATCAAAACAAAATAAATAGGACCAAAATTAAAAGATGCAATATTACATGCAATTTGACAAGAGAGTAAAATTATATATTATGATCAACTCATAAGTCAGCAAAGCATCAGTTTTGCTTCAGTATACCAAGCCAAGTACTCTTTTTTTTTTTCTTTTTTTTTTTTAAAGATAACAATAAAGCATTTTCTGGGATTAGGAATCAGAGGATTAGTTGTAAGATTACAGCAAGAAAGCATATTCAAAAACTCATAAAGATTAATAACTGATTGGACAAATAAATTAGTGCAGAGCAAAAGAATTTCAAATCAAGATCAAATTTGGCACATCAGAAGATTTTATTTGAATTTGGGCGTTTCAGGACATCTGAACAAAGCAGTTCCAATTTTATTAGGTCAAGTAGGGAAAATGAATTTGGGCAGCAGGCAGTTTCTTTAGAGGAACTTGATCAAGCAGGCAGCCACTATCTGTGTGGTAAGTTTGAGATTCTACCAAAGCAGTGAAAAACTGAGCATCTGCATGAGATTTTTTAACACACACTAACACTAGTAAGGATTTTGGTTTCAGGAGTCAGGTGAACCCAGTTCTGACCATACTTGGCTGTGGGTGCAGGTGTGTATCTGTGTTTCCCTTGCCTGTGTGTGCATCCCAATGCAGGATCAGCATCAGGAATTCCTTCAACCTTTGTGCAAGGCAAGCATGGAGCTGTGGATGTAGCCTGGGCACTGCAACCAAACCCTGCAACACTTCTGAGCTGAAATGTGAAGCTGCAATCTAAAGGTTATTCTTACAGTCCATTACTTGTACAGTCTTTTGGTGAGCATTACCACCACAATGATGGCACTTACAGTTTAGTTGCATGTTTATATTTCCTATTCAATTGTCCTTAGGAACTGCAAATAAAAACTTTCATATTCCATTAATTCAATCACTTTCTGGAGAGCATTAAGTAATTTGGGGCATTAAAGCCGAGCTGCTCAAGTAACTCAGCAGCAGTTGGCTGAATGATGTTTTAATTTATTGTACCACTCTCCTACTGGGTACACACATACCCAAATGCACAGATGCATCATCCTATGGCTACAAAATTAACTACCAACAGGACTAATCAGACCCACCCTTCTTAGCAGTCTATGCAGTGCTCATTTCTCACTTCCATCTCACCCAGCTACTTGCAGTAATTACGCGACTTAACTGACTTCACTGAAAATGCCTCTTCCTTTCAAGAGAGGAGAGGAGGAAAGCCTTGAAATCTTTACCAAATGCTGATTTGTGCCTTGCAGTTGATTAGCTGGTGTGCAAGCACAGTGGCAGCAAGCTCCTACAGCTGGGGGCTGGCTCGCTCCGAAACTGCACGCTTGGGTTCTTGCTGCATTCTTAAGTTACCTCTAGGTAAATGCTGAGGAAACATTCTCAGGCTCATCATACCCATATTCACCCAGATGTTGGACTGCTGAGTTCTGGTGGCAGGCTGCTGTCTCAGGAAGAGAAGGTAACGAGGAAATAACTCCAGCTCAGGCACATTTGTTTTGCTGTTCTTGATCACCTAGGAAAGAGACGGAAAGGAAATTTCAGAGACCGCTGGTCCCAACCTGGAGGGAACCCCAAGAGGAAGTAATGATTAAAGGAGATGGTGAAAAACCACCTCAAACTGGTTATTAAGAGATGAGAAATCCTCCAGATTTATGAGGTCTTCAGCAAATATCCACAGGAATAATAATTTACTGATTTCTAAGCTTATTAGATTGTCAAAAGCAAACACCTGTTTTGGTGGAGCCCAGTTTTATGTACAACACCACGTAAAGCACATTTTTCCAACTCCTGGTAGTGATGTCATTTTCTTGAAAGAAACAGCACAACAGTCCCTGCTGTGGGGTGGGAGACTGGGACTGTAGTGCTGCAAGTAATACATGGCTGCAAGTAAACAAATGGCTATCAAGAATTTAAGTGTTCTGATAACTAGGTGTCAAAATATTCCTGAATTATGGACTGAAAAGCTACCATTTATATCCATCTTATTTATATTTCTTTGCAGACAGGATACCCAAACTGAAAGTCTCACATTCTGAATACATGTGTCTTTTCTAATGACCCTACTGCAAAAATCTCTAGCACATTAGTTGCTGTAGAAAGAGATGTGGCCTTTTCTGGATCATGGAAGGTGTTTGTTTCCATGGAGAAGGTGTGGGAGGAGGCTAACAGAAGCCAGTGATTTTGCACTGTAAAATAACTGCCAGTACTACAGCTAAGAGACCAAATCCTCAAAAATCATATACAGCTAATTCTCTCCCATTAGTGATACCAACCCCCTTACTGCTATCATCAAAAAAATCCCCTTACAACCTTTTTTGAAGTGCAGCTCCTGCAAGAGACTACCTGACAGAAAAAAACAACCACTATGTGGAATAAATATACTCAACAGAAACTGAAGAAAGTTTCCAATGAACAGATCAAAGTACTTCAATTTTTCTTACCTCTAACAACAGTCTACTTTTTTGTAAATTCAGCATTAACAATTCAGGGCATGCCAGCTTTAGTTCCAAATTGTTATGACCTGTTAATCATCTTGCAATATTATACAGAAGAGCAGAGAGATAGCTCAATAAATTGTGGGTAAATTGTATGATTCAACAATGTCTATTGCTATATAATTAACTGCATCTCTTTCTTTAACTGTAACAAAGAAAAAAAAAAAAATCTAATTGTGATAACACACCTTCCACCCACTCGATGAAATCATAAGAGAGAAGAAATGCATTTTCCAAGCTGCTGCCTTGGTGATTATGGCAAATAAAGTCTGTATTCACAACTTACCGGCCTGGGCAAGGACAGATTTGCTCCATACCAGTGGTAAAGTGCTCTCCAAACTGGTTCTGGTACCATGACATAGTCCTTTCCTTCAATCAATTGTGGAGATCGTTTTAATCTCCCCCCCTCCATGGTTAATGATGCAGCCTTTAAACAAAAAGGGACTTTGTTGAAAAACTAGCATAGAGTTACAATGATTTCAGTTCAAGAACACAGAACACTTTTTAATTATTAAAAAACTTCTAAGTAGCAATTAGCAACTGCTCTTCAGTGGTATTTAAATACCAGGGAAAGATGGTATTCAAATGTAACAGTAATTAGAGCTCAAGTTTCACTACACAGATTCCCTACAAGGGTGCCTAGGGTAAAATTCACAGTGTGTTTCTCTCTTGTGTCACCTACTCCAACGACTCAGAAACTGCACAGAGAAATCCAGTCCATGCCCATCTCTGATGGTGCTGCTCTGCATTTTATATCTGGATTCCATGAGTACTGGAAAAACTGAGTTTTGTTTTACTGTCTAGTTAAACAAAGCAGTTCTGGTTTTATGCAACGGCAATAAACCCTTAGGTTTAGATTGAAAACACCGGCTTAATTATTAAAATATTTTATATTTAATGCTTAAAGTTGTGTTTTCATAAATGCCTTTTTCATTTTTAAGAGCAGTTTGAATGTTTGCCTTCTCACAGAACACTCAGTATCCTCAGAAGTATCAGTATCCTCATAACTTTTTCCTCTGAAAATAAGAAGCGTAAAAAACAGAAATTTTGTTACACAACAAAGCAGTGTTAATTAAGAATTAAGAAGAATTAAGGAGAATTAAGCCACAAGCTGAAACAAAAACACACACAAAGCTGTGATAAAAGAAGCTATAAGAAACTTTTCCTATGTTCACATGACTCAGATGCATTTACCTTCACTGGTTCTTGTGTTACTAGAGGTTGGTTATCAATAGCTCCTGGTTTCTGAGGATTAAGCTGGAGCAAGATATTCCCATTTGTTCCAAGGAAACACTGGTTATTATTGTCTGAAGAATTATGCTGCCTAGCAAAACATACATCAGTCCCTGGTGTGCCAGGGTAAAGAGTATCTGTAACAGGATACAGGAAAAAAAAATATCTGTTTCAGTTCATGAGTCCATAAGGTAAGTCAGTTAACTGTTGTATCTTTTTCTGTTTTGTTTTTAAAAAGGGCTGCTGGAGAATTTCCTGTCCTCTATGTATATTCAGATGCAACATTCAGCTCTCTTGTAAAGAAACAAGCACAATCCCAAATTCTCACAAGAACTGACTGAAAATCACCATTAAAATCTCTTCTTCTTTCACAAGGATGGCTCCTAGAATCTGCACAACCTCACCTAAATCATGCACCCTGTAAAACTAAGTTCATTTTTCCTAATTTTTTTTCTGCTTCTTTCCTCTTTGTAGTACCTGAGGTCAACCCACTGCAAGACATAGTACAACTACATATGAGCTAGAAACAACTTCATATGAAGAAAGAGAATTAACAGTGCATTCAGTGAATAAATAATGGACAATAAAATCTTCTTGCAAACAATTCTGAAGCCTCATCATAGCATAAAAAATTGTGCTATTTTAAAAAGACTGCCTCCTGCCTAGCCTCCACAGACTAGAAAAAAATCCTAGCAATTCACTGCCATTCACACATAGGCCACTTCTGCAATCTAAACTGTGGTATCTTTTTGCCTGGAGGAAGCCATGCAGTATCAAGTTTCCTCACAACCTGTTCTACATTAAACCTCCAAGGAAATAAGATGTTATGCTTACTGCTGCTAGTGGTCTCTGAGGCTTCTGATGCAGTAGAAATATTATCTGAAAACTTTTCTTCTGTTGCACTCAAGTGATTAAGACCTCCCATTTTGTCTTCTCCCTGTTCTGAAGTATTGGCTGCAGCAGCTACCAGTGAATTCTTACCTCCACTCAAGACAGATGAAGGCTCTATCACAACAGGGTTTGCATCCTAAAATTAGTAGGCAAGTAGAAAAGTTAATTATAAAGAGAATATCAAAAACACTATCAGTCAAATCAGTCACCAACATGCACAGCTGTGTGACCAACTTCTGCACACCACAACGAGCTTAACAGCTTAAATACAAAAATTGTGAAATAACAGAATTATTTCCCCTATCTAAATATTGGCCTCTGTGTTTTATGTTGTTCCCTACTTATCAGATGCCTAAAGATCTTGTCCAATAACAAAACTGTGAAGTAAAGTTAGGAAGTTTAAAAAAGTTAAAATAATATTATACTTACATATTTGACATATTCTTTCCACTGGTGCCACCATGGCATTGCAATAAGGAACCAGTTGTGTCCTGGCTGAAGGCCATACCTGCTTTCCCTTTCTAACCAGCCTCTGCACATAAAGGATGAACAACATGAAGGAGCAGTTGAAAGAAGGAAATTCCAGTCCTTCTTTTGAAAATACTAAAAGGTGATTCTGACACCCAATTAAGATTCTGAGAAAAACACACACCTAATAATCTGTCCTTCCTCTTCTGGAGTGGCAGGTCGTAGCCCTAAAACTATATGACACACCTGTAAAAAAACAAAAAAGTAAATCTTAATAAGAAGTGCACCACTATGAAACAAGCATTAGGTAAAAGAAAGAAAACAGCTCTAACCAGACTTAAATAAATTGTTCTTAACTGTGGGGCAAGATTACCATAAATTGAACAATCCACTAAAAAAATAAGTATGTGATTCAGAACCTGTTCCAACTATTAAGAAAAAATGCCAAGAATGTCAGATGCCTCAAGACTAATTAAGGTGAAGAGAAAATGAATTTTCATTCTTTTCATACCTGAAGCACAAGCTATTGGTTGCTCCTCATACCATGATTTATACCCTTTTCCTTATGTCTCTTTGGAGACTATCAATTTGCATCTCAGCTGGACATTTCTAATGACTGGTGACATATCTTATTTAAATGTATATTACAGTGTGAGAGGCCATTTCACATTCTGACTAAAACAAAGGCCCTCAGCTGCTGGGGAACAACAGATTTTTCCAGCACACAGCTCAGCTGGTTCTGCTGTTTCTTTTTAAACTCATGTAGCACTCTGCTAGTATGTGATCCCTCATATAACCTAACCCATCTGCAAACAAACCAATTTGTTAACAAGTTTTCCAAGGTTCTCCATTTAAGACTACTTAGCTCTTCTGTCTGCAGATGAGACACACAAGCTCATGACAGTTCAAATATGAGCTCAGAGAAAATCAATGGCAGATTGCCCTGTGTGAGCACAATGTTGAGCCTGCAGCATGAGATGAGGGTGCCTCATTTGGGAAAGTCATCAAAGGAAACAAAAATAAAAATCTAAAATGAAAGTGTGGCAACTCTGCCAGGAGAAAAAAAAAAAAAGCAAACTGTAAATGAGACCTCCAATGAGCAATGTGTGACAACTGTGATATGTAATCATTATTAAGACAAATTTATTCAATGTTTATTCAAAGACTGCATAAAAGAATAACTGCTGAAGAACCTGGCCTTATGGAAAATGGAACTGCTGATACACTTGAAATTTCTTTTCATTTTATAAACCATGTTGACTATAAGATACTATGCTTTAGGTATCTTCATACACTGAAGAGAATAAATTAAACAGAGAATCATTTTGTCAGAGTAATGCACAACTGCAAAAACACAACTCACTGCAAAAGACAAAGCTGAAACCATGATGGCACAAACACTGATGCTGCACTTCATGGCCACACAAAAAGCTCGAGTTAATTACCACAATTTTCAAGTTTAAATTTCCTCTAAACACACCTGAAAGAGCAGATTTAAAAATTCATTGGCAAGTGCACTCTTCACACTCCATATCTGATAGTCTTCCAGAGTGAGGTGTCCAAGCTTAGTTCAAGGGAAGAGAAAAGGGAAGGAAAAATCATCAAACCATTAACTTTAGTTCTATTTAACCACTCCTTTAAACTTTCTGTTGAAAGACAACTGCTAAATCCTTGCTTATAAACTACCCTTTAAAAAAAAAGCCCAAAACCTCACAGGATGAAAAGAAATACTCACTGAAGCCATATTTTCTACTGCTTTGGCAATGAAAGAACTATAATAAAATATTTGCCCAGCACTTTGTCAGAGTAAAAGCAGGCAAGATAACCATTCAAACAAGTAATTAAGCATTTCTAGACATTCTTTATAGTTTTTCATAATTATTTATAGCTTTAACCCTTCCTCATTAGTGAAGTATAGGCTAGTATGATTTTTTACTGTGTGTCATGACAGAGGCCTCCATAGTTTTACAGATACTTAGCTCTAAAAAATTATCAATCCACATAGCCACTGGTTGTACATAATATTATTGCAAAGTAGTTTGGTAATGATAATGCCTAAGTTGCTATTGAATTAATACAGTTCTGTTCCAGTATAGGAGGATAATGTGTCTTTAAAAAACATAAAATACAACATAGAACTAATGCACTACCCCTTTTTTCATAGGATGACTTTTAACACGAAACAGCAGTTTCTCCAGGAAAAATAAAGCATCAAATTTAAAATTGGTATTAATTATGCACAGCAAAACCTTGTCAAGCAGTACATGCTTAAAATTATTTTAATCTGATTATGTATTTTTGGTTTATATTCATACATAAAAATGGCTGATACAATTCAAACATGCTTTGGCTCTCACAGAGCAATGTGGAAAATTTTAGTGCTAAACTGACATCTCTTGGAAAAGATAATTTTATTGACAAATCTCTGCTTTAAAGAAAGCACAAGATTTTACTTTCTTCCTTACGAATAAACTAAAGATACTGAGGTATAAAAATGACAAGGAAAGAACCAACAAATTCCTACCTTTGTGTTATCATGCATATGCAAAATGTTTTCTACAATTTCAGATAAATCCATGTCCAATTCCTAAGCAAACAAAAGGATTAGAAACCAGTTAATTCTCACAGCACCCTCCAGAGCTGCAGGTGTTCAGAAGAGAAATATAACAAAGAAATATTGATGATTCACAACTGAGTGCTTCCAGACAGTTGAACTTTTGTACCCAAGGGTTTTTTTTCTTATGAAACAGCAGCTATTAGACTCAAATCATTCAGCTTGGGTTAATGACAGGTCCAAGTTTTGCAAGGTAAGTTACATCCAGGTGTCAGTACTCACCGAAGGGAGTTCAAGGACTACATTTCACTGAAACAACAATCACATTCCTGCTTTTGAAGGATGATTTTTAATAAACAGAAGCAAATGAATAAAAAAACAAGCCAGCTATGAAACTTACAGGTAATTTATCAGTACGGTTATCTTTCCAGACCTCTAAAAGTGCAACCACCATCTCTTTGAGTTCAGTGCGAGACAAAACACCATCCCGGTCAATGTCAAAAACCTTGAAGCAAACTGAGAAAAAAGGAAATTACTTCTTTATGTGAGAACTACTCAACAACTTTCTTTTTTCTTTTTTTTTTTTCTCCCTTGCAGAATCACAAGAACATGATTTAGTGCTGACAGTTTTGATGAGGCAGGATGCATGTGTGGTAGTGAGGAAATGGAGCAGCTGTGTTTAATAAACTGAAATCAAGATTCCTGCAATTCTGTGCTGTGTTTTCTGATGTGACATAGCAGGGAACATATGTGCATCCAAAAATTTCCAGTGAATGATAGCTTTTAAGTTGCAGCAATCTGGTTTTGGAAAAAAATATGGAACAAAGGTATTTCAAAAAAGTATGGAACAAAGGTATTTCAAAACACAAGTACTTTACAGGGAACCAGCTGAAACTGGACAGTAAACAAGCCAGAACATGCTTTTAACAAAAATCAGTCAAATAGGAAATTCAGTTTATATTACATAATGAATAGATAAGTGTTTGCACTTTCTATATTGAGACCCACACTCAGCATCAGAATGCAGAACACTGCAAACTACTTCTGAAAAGTCTTTTGTTCCCCGAACAATTGATAATTTATATGAAGCTCAAGATAAGTCAAAAATACACAGAATTAGGTTTAATTATCCTTTATCAAAGAGAACCTTGGTATTTAAAATATTCAAAATACCTTTATTTTTAAGTTCTAAAGTTTCTCATCTTTCATAGACACACACTTGTTCAGTGGAAGAAAATTTTTGAAAGGTGGAAACAACAAAACTTCATTGCTCAACCTGAAAAACTTCTCTAGGATCAATAGTTAACTTTTTGCATACTTACACTTCTGTCTTTCTGCCAAGGGTCCCCTGCAACATGCTGAGAGCCCACAGGAAATTTCTTTAAAATCTATGTGATTGTCTCTGTTTTCATCAAAAGCATTAAACAAACCTGCAAACCACAAGAGCATCTGGCTGAAACAGCTGGCCATCACATTGAGCATTTACATGAAGGGTTCTTGGTTAACAATTGCAGGGAGAATTACAAACACTTATGGTTATAACTGATTTTTACTAAGTGTAATAAAGATAATTAAGCACTATTAAGACCATTTTAAAGGTGAATTCATTAATTAAGAATCAAGAATTTTCAAGAGTAGCCCTGTTCTCATGCCTTCCTTGTATTGACTGATTTATGAAAAACATGTATGAAAAAAACAGCTTGGTTATTAATAGGTCTGCATTGCAACATCCAAATCTCCTGACCAAGCCTCCTGAACAGAACCTTCCTTCACTTTCTCATTGACTGCATGATCCAGCTTCTGACCTAGGTGCTGAATTGCCATTTAGCAGACAAAACTCACAGTTGTCAGTTTAAAAATGGTTTTCTGTTTCATCTCATTCAGGGCCAGCTGTGTATTTTGTAATCACAGAAGCTTAAGGACCTCAATGAAAAATTCTAAACTGCAGTGCAAATTAGACAAAGAGAAATACTGACATATTTCCTGACAACCAATATGCAAGCAGCACACAGAAGCATCACTCCCTTCATCATGCCAGATTTCCCAACTGAGAGATTTCTCAGGCATCTTTTCTAATTTTCAAACACTTAGAACTCAGTGGAATTAATTTGTTATTTACACTTAAAATACATTGTAAAAAAGGCCCACTTTTAAAACCATAACGTGTGTATGTCAGCAAAGCATCAGGTACTGATTAAAGTTTGATTAAAGTTCCATACCTTCACTCAGAGATGGATGAATAGGAGGTGAAACTAAGGGGGCAAATGTTTCTAAATCAAAACGTCCAGTTCTTGATTGAGCTTTGAGCAGCCAGTAGCGTTTCTCCAGATCAATGATGTCAGATTCTTCCACTGTATAATCAAAAAAAAAATTTTTTTGGTAATATCTAGACCATGCTAGAACGTCAGCAGCTAATAAAAATGCAGCATTATTTTGTCACAGAGATAAACTGTTTGTTTTCCATCTGCAGAATCATCTTACCCATTCACCACTGAGTTCAGCTTCAGTAACACATGGCCACAAGTGTGAGAAATACAGAAATAAACTTTCCCACTGCTAAAGGCTTCTCCAGGCTCTTCAGTTTCACATATTTCTTCACAGTGAACTGAGCAGATAGATTATAAATGCAATATATTCTTTTTCTCAAACTACCCAGTATTTAAATCCTCTAAAAGGACATGAAGAGGTATTTTTAAAAAATCCCAGAATATTTATGGGGAAAAAAATAATTTAGTACATGTTCTTGGAAACTTCCTATGTGAAATTTTTAGCTTCCTTCTACAGTAAAATAATGCTAAATTTTAGTGTGACATTTCAGCACTGTACCTCAGCATTAATTTTTTCCAAGAATAGTTTCACTTTATTATATATATTACAGTTGCACTTAGACACCCAGTCAACATAGGGAAATGATTATACAAACCTAGAAGACATTTTATATGGAGGAATTTACAATCTCATTCAAGGAAGGGGGGAAAAAACCCCAAAACCAATGCATGAAACAAGATATTAGGCAAAAGTGAATAAAAATAACCAGAGGAAGAACTTGTGTTTTCTTTCAAAACATCATATAAAATGCCACTCTCATTATGTTTTATCCTTGAAATTAAATATATGTGTATAAACATATTAAGTTTCTGCTCAACAATAGTTTTAGCCTTTTTACATATGCAAGTGTGTCACAGCACTGCTTTAGGTCAGTGCAAATTAATTGGTTCTCAAATAGATATTTAATGACAAAGCTGTCTATATTAAGAACCACTATGTGTGATCTCATTCCCAGATGGTTCTGAGTCTTTAAATCCATGCCAGCTTTCTAATAGGTTTAACTTGAGCTATTTGGCCTGGTTTAGTCTACAGAAACAATAATAATCCTGTAAGGCTTAAGAACAGAAGAGACACAAAAAAAAAGTTACATGTCAAATTGAAATTTTATTGATTTCCTACTTCTGTCATTAGGAGCAGTAATTTAATCAGAATAGTAATTTAGGTAACCTACAATAAGCATAAACTAATTGTAACTCCCCAGCAGGCACATCATAAAATGCATTGACACCTACACAATACCTCAACTCTCATCAGCAGAAATTTTAACAAAACATTAATATCTCAAGTAGAGTTGGAGGAGTGGAGGGGGGGTTTCCATCTTCCTGTAAAATATTTTTAGACAAAGTAACTATGAAAGTCACATCAGTGAAAATATTTCCTCCTTCTCCTCTGGCAGTACAATCCCCAGACAGACAATAGACTGCAAGCAGAGCAGCCAGAGCAGAGCTGCAGCTCTGGGGTCACCCTAAGCAGGCAGAGGAAGTTTCACCTTCCCCTGGGCACTGCTGCAGCATCCTCACATCCATCATTATCAACTCTTGGGCATTTATGTCGTGGGTGAGATAAGAGAAGTGATCCAGAAGAAAAACTAAACTGATTTCCTTTCTCCTTTCCCCTCTTTCTTAGGTAGAGAGATCTCCTGAGCTGGTTTACCAGCTCCTGGCTCTTGGTTGTGTCATCTTCACCTCCTCAGAGTCCTGTCCAACCTGACCTGGAGTATTTCCAGGGATGAGGCATCTACCACTCTTCTGGGCAGCCTGGACCAGTGTTTCACCACCCTCATAACAAAAAATTTCTTCTTTACATCTAGTCTGAATCTACTCTCCCTTGGTTTAAAACCATCACCCCTTGTCCTCTCACTAAAAAGCCTGTCCACAATACACAAGGAAGCAATCATCTAAACAGAAGAAGGAAAGTTATTCTACTACAAAACAAAAATGAGAAATAAGAGCTGTTATTTATTGGAACATTGACATCTAGAAAAGCCACAGGTGCTTAGGATGGCCTCAGATGTCAAGAGTTCCATGAGGGATGTTTAGATGGTTTAACAACAGCCTATCAGTGGCTGGGAGGAAATCTACCCAAGAAAATGCACTTTCCATCTTGTTACTTCTATAGATATCAAGGTGCTACAGTACCAGTAAGAAAGAGCTCACAGGACATAACATTAGGACTAGAGTACCAATATCCTGTAGGAAATACAGAATAAAGCATATTTGTGGAGTTTCAAGAACAGAAATAAACCAAAAGTGTATCAGCAAGTGAAAGATAAAAGCCACTTTATGAGACAGAACCTTAAGTAGATGAAGGCAATCCTGGTATTATTGTACCACCTAAACAAGTGCACATAAAGGGCACGTTTGTACTGTCACTTAGCAGAAGTGCTCAGACACATTATTGTTCTCATTAGCAAACACAAAAGCATTATGCTATCTCTGCTGAGCATGAGCATGTAAATCACTGTTTCCTTCTAATTTGCCTTTGTGCCTGAAGATCACACCCATGCCAGCTGCACACTTCATTCCTGGAATGATGCAACACTAAGAATGTCTGAAACACAAAAAGAAGCTCACATTGTCTTTCCTGAAGAGCAAACCTGCAGAAACCTGCTTGTTCAGACAGCTGTACTTTAGTTTTTAAATTATATTTCATGGATCGTTGCTGCAGTGGTAACTTTATTGCTTTATTATTTGAAACTCAGGAAATAAAAGTTATCAGAAAGCATTTGGCCTGCATTTCAGGGCACTGGTGGTTGAAACTGCACGGTCCTTTAAAAGGGAATTTTTAAATAAACATCTTCAAAAGAAGAGCTGACAAGCATTAGCATGAGGACTCCATTGATACTACAGCCAAGGAAGAGCCAGTGTATCAACTTTCCACAGAAGAGCCAAATATTTTAGTAAATAAACCTGACAAAATAGTAAATAACATTCTCTCTACTAATTAGTCTGGGACACCTCAGGCTGCATAACACCTAAAAATGTGACAAAATATTTTTCATTCATAGTAACAATGAATTGTAACCCACTGCAATAGTTTCACTTACTAAAAATACAGAAAGATTTATGGGATTACATCACACGTGAAAGTTTAACCCTGAGTTGAGAAGCCAGCTGTTACATAATTTGATTTCTGCAGAATGGTTTTTTGCATAAAATCCTACTATTTAGTCTCAGGATAAGTAACACACCATCTATTCCTCCATAAATGTAAATTGAAAGAAGACTCTTGCAATTTTTGATCTATACATATAATCATTTTTGTTATTGAAGTTTAAATTAAGCATGAAAAAAGTTGATGGCACATATTATCCAAGCATGCTAACGTGTATGAAAAAAATGCCACATTCTAAAGAGAGTTTATACAGGGGAAGAATTTTACCTTTTTAGAATACAAAATATTTGTCCTAGTGCCTGTTCAAATCACAACAGGAATTGTTAAATGGCCTTTCATTGTGTAGCTCAAGTTTATATAACTTACAGTTATTTTATATATACACAACATAGTCCAAAACAGTGGCTTTCTTGGCCAATATTAATTTTTGTCAATTAAATGCATGATAAAATTATTTAGTGTCATGTGGAGATATCATGCACCTGTGAAATTTAACCATATACTACCAGTTTACTACCACATGGTATTTTATGTCTTGCTTGTCCATTAAAAGTATTAAAACTTTGATCTCTGATAATTATTTATGGTGTTTCTTAACTCAGTTCTAGAAGAATTAAGCTAAGGATGATCAGAAGAATGATAATGTCAAGTAGATCTTAAGGTGTAGTATTCATATTGTAAAGGAAGAACAGGTAAATATTTTCAGCAAAAATACGTATCTGAGAAACTGTAAATCTATTAAAAATGAGTTAATTTAAAATCAGCTGCTAACTGGCAGTCAGGTTGCACAGCAGTGATAAACACTAAAAAGAAGCACCCTTCAGCTTAATGCCACTTCCATGAAATGCTCCTTATTACACAGGTAGCAAGCCAAGAACAATTTTCCATCTTATGAAATTAATTTTTAAGCACAATTTTCATTTCGAGCACTATTTATTGCAATTTTTATACGACCAGAATTAACTAAGTATTTCAATATATTTTAAAGCTTTCATTTTTTACCCACCTACTGGTACAATCCTCTCTGGTTCACAACAGCAGAAGCATACCATATTCCCAACATTTTAACTGCAACTTGGTTGGTTTCAGTGTTTACCATGATATCCTCCAGGCAAAACCCAGTGGCAGAGAGAACTCTTCATCATGCACCAGCTGAGCCAGAACCAGAGACCAAATGCCTCAAGCCCAGGCACTGGTTCTGACTGGTTCTGACTAAAACAGCCTTGTTTGATGCTTTCAAACCACCCCACAGAAGATTCTGGGAGCTGGGCAGAGAGAGCTGCTTTGCAAGACATAAAATAGCCTGGGAACTAAGAGGATAACAAAGTGGGAAGATGCAGATTAAGTGACACTGAGGCTTTTCCTCACTGGCCTCCTCTCCTGCAATACTGCCAGCTTCTCTCTCTCTCTCTCTTTTTTTTTTTTTTTTTTTTTTTAATTTCCCTAATTGAAAGCCAGACACTCAGAGAAGTGAATATTAAAACTTGAGCTGAGATCCTTGTGTGTCAGGCACAACTATCCAGGCACTGGTCCAGCAGAATACAGATTCTCAGAGCCTGAGGATGGGAACACATCCCCAAGAGATACTGAACACTACAAGGCCCTCCCCACACACTCAGAAAATAACACAGATTGAAATTTGCTTTTAAAGGCACCTTTAATAAAACAAATAGCTTCAGAACTTTTTTCTAGTGGCTTTCCATACATCATTAAGAGGTGTTTCAAACCCAAACCCAAGTGGGCAAGACACAGAGCAGGTATTTCACACACAGACAGCCTCTTCATGTGGGCAGATCTCAATTCACTTCCCTTTCACAGACTCCCAACCTCATCTGACCATCAAGCCCTACAGGTTTATAAACCCAGCTCTGCCAGAAGCTGTTACTTCCACAACACTTGGTTTTCATTTTATGCTGTTTCAAAAACTTACTCTTCCATTTCAGCCCTGCTGTCTGGATATCCAGAGCTTCTCTCATCTATTATGTTAAATTAGAGATAACTGTATGTTCTGAAATGTAATTATTATACTGATTACACACTGTCTTACTGCATCTCAGTATCTAAGAGCTGTCAGAAAAAGCAGGAGCATTTGGATGATTTTTCCTGATGACAGAAGAAAGCCTCTTCAATTCAAGGGAAAATCAGGATGCTACTTAATAAGGATTTAGTGGAACAAGAACTGGATAGAAGTACAAATTACATGGCCTATCAGTTTGGAACCAGTAAACCCTCTGAGAGATGGAAGATTCTCCTCATGGAAAAGGATTGAAAACCTGAGTATATAAGCCCATCACATGACACTGGGACACAACAAAATAACACTCATAAAAAAAGGCAATAACCACCTAGACTGCAGCAGGAAATATATTTCCAGCCAAAAGAAGCCAACCAGCCAGGCTAGGCAACCAAATTACATCCTCCAGTGGCCAAGCAGTGCTGTATTATTATACTACTGCACTTGGACCTTGAGCACCAGAGAAGATGAGCTGTTTAACTTGTAATTATTAAGGATGTAAAATGATTTAGGGGAACAATCCCCTACAGAAAATTTTAGTTTTACTAGTAGTCTCTGATAGGATTTAGTTCTGCTTCTCTATTGTGTGCTATTCAAGATGTGGTTTTTTTAAAAGAAAAAAAACATATTTAAAAGAAAAATAATTAAAACATCATACTACGAAACTGAGAAAATCCAAACTACTGCTAGTTGGTCTGTGCTTAGGTGCCCCTGACACTGGTTTTTTGGATCAAAGGTCTAAGAGAAACTTAAGTTATTGTGGTAGCTTTCTAATGAAATTATTCATATTTATGATTTAAGTGAAATGGAACAAAATTTTATTAAAAGCAGCAAGTGTGTGCAACTTCACGCAACTTATCAAATTTCTTTTCTAATTATGTATTGAGGAAAACAACTAAAGCCATCTGCATACCAAAATAAATGTTATTTACAAATGAAAAAATAGAATTCCTTTGTTTCCCTGATTGCTTGGCTCATTAAGCAAATTTAAATGGAGTCACTGAGGCTTTGCAATAAAACGTTGGCTGTCAGTTTCTAAATCAATGTTCATAACTTGCACTCTTTTTATCACTGCCATTTTTCATGTCTCTGGTGTCTTACACAAGATGTTTCATGGGAAGCACACTGTGAGGAGGTGAGTTTGGTAGCAGGGCCTGAAGCTTGAGCCAGGAGAGGGCGTGCTCAGAGGAAAGGAACTGTCAGAACAGCTCTTACTGTTCCAGACACTCAGCTGGGTTAAAACACTTGTGTAATAAATTGTTTCTTCTTTAGGTTGACCTGATAGGCTGCAATTACTAAACTGAAACAAAACAGCAAGGCCCCAAGTATTCATCGTTCACTGCAATTACTTTCAGGTGCTCAAGAAGAAAATCTGTCAGAGTACAAACCTCAACCAGATTGCTCAGATCACTGACACAAGCAAACACCCTTCTAGTGGTACCAAACTCCTTTAGTTGCCTTACTGTAATGCATGCTTGCATTACACTTCCCCTTTAAATATAATTTATTAGCCTTTTGCTTTCACATTTAATTTAAAAAACAGCTGCACCTTCTTATATATTCGTATAGACAAAAGGAAGCCTTTTTTCTTTGGATATTATTCCTAGATGCAAACCCTGAGGAGGCTTCTCTTCAGTTGGTTCCCTGACATATCACATGCCAGCAACACCACTTATTTTACTGCAGAAAGCAAATTAAAAGGCAATACCTGTTTTTGAAATGAGCATTCTTTTCAGAACTGTCTCGTTAGTTTTACAATCCACTAAGTATGACCAAATACAAAACCAGTGTTAATGTCAGGTCATCCCAAATAGATTTGTCAAAGAGAAGATATTTTCCTTTTTATTTTTTTTTTTTCAGCTTGCTTGGTAGCAAACCTCCCATAAGAAGTGTTGTACTCTCAGTATTTTTATCTCTTAAAAATAATGACCCATGGTGTCCTTGTACTTCACAATGTTCTACAGGTCACAGCAAGAAAAGCAGAGAACAAATCAGCATAGAGAAGAAACTTAATCTCACTGAACCAAACTGCATCTCATCAGAGTAGTGAGATGTAATGGGCAGCTATGGAAAGGCAACAGTTTTGTGTGTGAACTCTGAAACAGGTTTTTAAAATGTGCATAATAAAACACTGTTTACTTACAGTGTGTGACTCCAGCCAGGGTTTGATAGAAGGTGGGGGTGTCACTGTCATCAGTGAGTGTCACATACACACCTCCAGAGAGCAGCCAACGGGAGAAGGTGAAAGCATCTTTGTTGTGCAATAGCCAAACCCTGAACTTCTCATAGTTGACCTTTTCACCCTGCAGGAAAAAGAAGAAAAATTGAGCTGTTTTCCTCTGCTTTCTCAGTCCCAGTAAACAGGAACCCATCCAGCTGCATGAACACAAATTGCAACAATCACCTATGAAAATAAGTACTAAAGTAAATTTTTTTTTTCTGTGGAGCTTTGCCTGTTTTTCCATTTCATTCTGAAATACAGCACTGGGAGGGAAATTAGACTCCTCTGCTCTCTCTGCATTTCAACCACCCACTCAATGTGGCCCTTGGAAAGTCATTTACTCTGAACCTCAGGTTAAAAAGATTAGAAAAAAAAATTATTACTTAGAGCTCAAAGTAAGAGAGGTTATTTCTATGAATTTAAAGTTATTATGATAGATAAAAGCTCTTATGTGCCAAATAACAGGTGTCATAAAATCACAAACATCCTGTTATATCTGCACAAGTACGTAAACACCTAAAACAGAAAAATTAGATTTGTGAATAACTAAGGGTATGATTAATTGCTACCAATTTTTTGCCTCTGCTGACCAAAACCCACTCTGGACCATACATGTAAATGTGGCATTCACAGTATTTCCTAACTCAGCCTCTCCTGCTGGATGTTGCATGTATCTGCCTGTTCAGGAATACATAAAAACTACAGATTAAATGCTGGAGAGGCTGTTTAAACCATTTAGTTGAATGGTTTCCAAGATGTGGCCATGAAAGCATAGGAATCAGCAGACTGATTTCTACAGGACCTACAACACTAACTGAAATAAAACCAAACCCATTATCAGCAGACAAACTCATCATATGGAAAACCTCATCTCCATGGGAAATAAAGAGGGGCCTGCAAAGTGAAAGGGATTTCGAGTCATTGACTACTTAAATTCCCCTAATATCACAGATCATTAAACTTCACTGAATTACATCTCTGCAGATCCCAACAATTTGCATTTGGCCATGGACTACCTGCAACAGCCAACTGCAGAAAATTGAAAACCTACTGCTTCCTTTGCCAGCTTGCTCCAATGGTTCATCACCATCACTGCTGAAACATTTGCTCCTTACTCCAATCCTAACAGATTATTTCAGGTTCCAGATGCTCCTCCTGTTTATACTTTTTTTTTTTTTCCAAGACTAGAGTGTCACATTTTTCTCTAACAAATACATGCAGAAATACCCCAATACCCTGAGCAGCTATCACAGACAGCTGCATGGGTATAATTCAAGGAAGCCAAGATGCTACACTGCTATTTCATCATCAGTTTAATCTGCCCATACCCACACCACTGCCTGACAGCATGGTCCTAACCCTCCTCTCACCAGCCCTGCTGCTGATCCTTCATCCCTTCTCTTTTGTTACTGCAATCACATTAGTGCAGTCATGTGGCAAACAGATCTAGCTGAAAAATAACCTACAGGATTAGGAGCTGCAGAAAAAGGGTTTACTTCTCAGCTAGAGCAGTCTCCCAATCCAGTGCATCAAGGCATCATATAAATACCTGAGCCAGCACAAAGGCAGAGTGAATGACAGTCAGAGAGTAACTGAACAATGTGGACTTTGCAGGATTTAACCCATTATGGAACCACTTGCTTAACCAAAAAAAAACAAAAAACAACAACAACAAAAAAATCTCTCCTGTCATGTTGACAGAGAAGGAAAAAGCAACCCACAAGTATTATTTTTTTATTTCTCTAACAGTTTGGACCAGAGGCAACATCATTTTCTTGCCACCTGTTCCACTCCACTTTCCCTCTACTTTTTGCAGTGCCCTTTCTAAATGGAGCAAGAGTTGTGCCACGTTTCACTAAAGCTGCATTGTTACAAGAAAAGTTTGGACAGGGGGGAAAAAAAAGCATTTGAAGCAAGTAATGTTTACAGCTGAGCCATGATGGAACTTGAGAAACTAAAGCACTACAGGTATCACTGAATTTGTTTCCTGTATTTCACAAACAAGAGTGAAGGAAACCCAGGTATATATTTAAAGCTTGTATTTTTAGATGAGTACATGCAATAATTCTGAAGAACAGACCTATAAACATCATCCTTGAAAGCATAAACTCATCTGCCATAGGGCAGGAAGGAAGGCCCACAGCAGGAGCACTAAACTTTCTCCCTCTGCAGCAATGACCCAGTGTGACTTACAGGCCAGTAAATCCTGCTGAGTGGGTTATTACACTATTTTCATTTTAAAAGAAAAATCAATACACAGCATTTTCTTGAACAGGAAAATGGTCTGAAGCCAGATTGATACTTCTTTTCCTGCAAGTCTTCATAAAATATTTCTGGATTTCTTAGACAGTGTGCAATTAACTTTTAGGGTGTAATTCATCAGACCATATTGATGGGCAATTACAAAGAAGAAATACTGAAGTTTGTCAGCTCCAGAAACTGGACTGCAGTACACATATGATTTATGATTCCAGCCAAGAATGAAGAATGCAATCACTGCCTGCAAAGCCAACATGATAGCACTGCCAGATTAAATGAGTTTGCCTCAGCCAACACCCATAACCCAACTTACCTTCAGTACAATAAAATGTAAGGTAATTAAGTAATCTGATACCCACAAACAGAGCTTCTAGTCAACCAGTTTTTCAGTGGAATGTCTAATGCTTACAAGATTTTACTGATTATATCCACTGATAACAAATGAAGCAACCAAAACATTTATACACTAAGCTGCTATCCACATGCAATACAAACTACATATAATATTACAACATAAAACTATAAGATTTTACCCAACTTAAACAAGGTCAGCCTGTTCCCATACAGGCACGACCATGGATATGTCAGAGAAAAGCAAACTACCCAATGTAATTTTCACTTTTTTGTAAATGCAGCAGGATAAAAGCTGGATGAAATACCTCAGAGAAACATTTCTTGAGTGACTCTGGGATTTTCCCATCAACCACAAGCAGCATCTTCTCCATCTCTTCACGGACAACATAACTCCCAGATTCATTAGAAAAGAGACTGAAAATATCTGAGGAAGCAGAGATATATTTAAGTAACTATGGGAGATAGAGTTTTTCAACTATTAAGTTTACAGCTAGCTGAGAATGTCAAAGGCTATGCATCAACTGGGACTAAAAGGACTAAAAACTAAGCTAATTCCATATCAATATAGCTCATCAAGGTTTAAGTCAAGAAAGGGTTGGACTTGATGATCTCTGAGGTCCCTTCCAACCCAGCCAATTCTATGATTCTGTGATAAGAAAGTCTCTTTTACCATTGTCTGCTAATCAAAAGGAACACAAATACTATCAAGGCAGATTGAGAAAAAAGACAAAACAACAGAAGTCAGTAGGGAAATGCTTTAATTTGTTTTGAAAAATATCAGTGCCACCCTCCTTCCTCTGCCCACATACAGTGCTCAACAGTCTTTCTGTAGGATCCTAACATTTACATTCATGATGACTTAAATGTTTCATGTTGGTGAGGAGAGAAAACAAAAATGCACTGAATTTCAAAATACACAGCTAAAACTGTCTGAAAAATTACTGGTTTTATTGGCAAATGTATGCCCTGGTAACATACCAAAATAGCAGATTTTACACTCTCTCTCCACCACCCTGCTGTTACTGTTGTTAAGTTCCATACTTACATTTTGCTTTCTCTTCCTCTCTTCCTCTTGTAAGTAGAACTAATCCAACTATCAAGTTATTGAAGTGCAGCCCTTTGGATATTCCTCCAAATGAACAGTAGATAACCTGGAAGAATAAAACAGAGAAGTTAACAAGTTAAGAGGCACAACAGAGATACCAGAACTAAAAGAAACAACTTATACCAAGGATCCTCTGGAGCTTTTTAGTCTCATCACCTCACATTCAGCTAAACACACTTCTAATATTCTCTTACACTTTTGTAGCTCTTCCAGTACCTATAAAATGGCATCTCTGAGGTCTTTTATTTTGTGAAGCACAGGGATATTCCAAGAACAGCAATATTTTTTAAAAAGTTATAATCCAATGAAGACAGCTTCTTGCTTGCTCACTCATTTCTCCAGACAGCCCAATGTTACAATGCAGTGGAATAAGGAGGAAACCAATCCTCAGCAATCTGAAAGCCCTTCTGGAGTGAGGCTTTGAACCTGTAGTTTTTCCTATTAAAAAAAAAAAATAAATTCCCAAAGAATGCATTTTGTGCCTGCTGACTTGCACATCTGCAGTGGCTGCCATATGGCTCCTTTCAGTCTCTCAAGGATATGATGCAGAGCTCAAAACTGAGCTTCAGAACCATCTAATGACAAAACTCAGACCTGTTTCCTCAAGATCCTCAGCCTGAATGAGCTGGGATTCTACAAAAGGTGCAACAAGGTTAAGTGGAACAAGAAGGAAGTTACTGGAACCAAAAGCCCTCTGGCTGCCACTTCCTTCCCCAGTAATAACAGCAGTCACAAAGCTGCAGCCAGAATCCTCAAGCAAAGGAAGGGGTGGAAGAGGAGGGATGAACACCCTGCTTGTGACTGAGTCACTCCTGCACCTCAGGTGGGGTTTACACCTCAAGGAAAAACTCAGCCAGGACTGGGAGTGACCAAACAAAACCAGACATGGGCCTGTCAAGGGAACTGCATAGATCTGACTAAGTGACACAGGGCTGCAGTAACAGAATTTTTTAAAAAATCTAAGACAGACAAGCTACATCAGATTTACTACTCCAACTGCCCTTTAAGCTTTCTCTATAAAAATGTGGAAAAACTCCCACTTGTTGCCTTCCCAGCAACAGGACACACTAGAATTCATTTGCAGAATGTATTCTAAACAACTGCTAGACAAGTATTGGGCAACAAAGTTCTCAAATTCTTTCACCTGTGTATCACAGTTTCACCAGACACAACGCTGAAGCAGACACTCTTCTTGGTATGGTTCTGTGTTACCTCCAATAAATCCTCCCCTTGTCCACCCATCAAGCTATGAATTTTCATTGCTATCCACTAAGGATTATTAAAAAATGACTGAAGGCAAGAACATAAAAATGAGGCTGATAATACAGCAGGATCTAATTCTACAGAAAACATTATATAGGATCCACAGCTTCGTTCTGCTCTAAGACACAGCACTACCCAAATACTACCCACAGGGTGCTCACATCATCCTCTTCAATTACTGAAGTTCAATCCATTTGCAAATGCTAGAAGGGCTGAATTATTAAAAATAAATTTGTGCTTTATGTGGACACAATGATTGTATAAGCTTCACAGACAATGTCACAGCAAGAGATTTGAATTCCACACTTCTAATCATTCTGATTTCACAAGATGCCTTCAAGGCTACACTGCCCAGGTAGGCAAATCACCTTTATATTACATTCAAATAATGACATTCAAAATAGCTCTGCTTAACACTACAGTTTAAGTCTTAGTATAGCTATTTTTATTTTAAAAAATTAACAAAACACAAAGAGCACAAAACAGAATACTTACATTTCATGTTAACGGGACTTCCAAGACAAAAAAAAATATATATAAATAAATGAGAAAACACTGCTTTTCTTTCACAGATTTTAATAAATTAGATATAGATTACCTCAGCAACTTTTGGAGGGACTCCATCACCAAGAACTTCCCTGATGAAGCACTGTTGAGTCATATAATATGAGAGTCCACAAGTTCTCTTGAAAGCATCTTTCAGTCGCTTCAGCTCTATGTCTGTGACTGTTGAGTGAGACAGGAGGAAAAAGTTCTGGTCAATAAAGATGCCACAGAGATGCAATGCCTTAAATTCTCTCAAAAATCCTATACACCTTACATTTACATTTACAGTAAGAAGATAGGACAAAATTAAATGCATTATTGCACCTAAATAGTGGAAAGATCTAAATCTCATCTTCTCCAAAAAAGTGAAGCATCCCTACAGTCAACATCAATGATTACAACAGTTCACTGTCTAAGTTTTCTCTGACTATGACAGTGTATTATAATTTGCTCTAAATTAACCACAATTACTGCCACACAAAAGGAAAATAAGTTGGCTTTATGATCAATTTTACATTACATATAAGCCAGATAAATGATCTGTAACCAACAGTGGAGAATATTATTAAAAGCAGCTCCAACAGAATGCTTCAAGCATTTTCATCTAGCAACCAGTCTATTTTTCTTTATTAAAAAAAACCAAAACAAACAACAACAAACCAATCACAAGTTACATGCTTAAGCACAGTACAGTGAAGCATGAATTAAATGCTATAATTAAACTTTGGACGAAATGCAATCCTTCACCTAGGATTTCCTTGCACAGCCAGGATCTGATTGCCAGCTAAAATCTGTTTGAACTTGCTCCCAACTAAATGTTAAAAATTTTATGACATCCCATTGTACTTGTTTATGAGGTTCCTGAAAAGCAGTCCTTGCCTTCAGATTTTACAAGCATAAAGCAAATTTTTAACCAAGTGTTTGAGAAGTGCAGTATCTCACTGAAAATAAACAACTCCTTTGTCAAAAATCAAGTTGCAGAGAACAACACACTCTGACCTAGATCACACAGAAGTTACCCTTAGTACAGAAAGAGATATTTATCATCTAGGAGCCAAAAGAACTGATGCTGTAGGTGATAGCAATCTCACTGTATTTATAGTAAGGCATATAACAAAAGCCAGACAGAAACAACCCTGACGTGGCTAAAAGCTTGTCAAGCTTTTTGTCAGTCAAAAGAAAACAGAACACTTGAGGGCTTCATCCAAGCTTCTACACATTTCAATTAATTCAGTCATCAAACAAAAAATCACTCCTTAAATCACACTGAAACATTCCTCCCTAATTTTAATCCTAGTCAACACTGAAACAGATTAGTGACTTCATTTAACAGTTATGTGTAAAGCCAGAAACTGGGTCAGGTTTCTTCTAAAATTTTATTATGGGTACATTTGACCAGGAAAAAAAATAAAACCATCAGTGTAACTAAGAAATAAACCTAAAATGTGAACAAAAGATCCCTGGTGCTATCAATTTACATGGATTTGACAAAGACCTCCTCGAGTTCCCACCATCACATCTTGTTCTAGTGAAACAAGCATATTTTATATGGCAGAAGAATACTGGTGTAATATAACCTGGCTTCTATGGTGTTTCAATTTCACTATTTCATACTGACATCTGTCAATGGAATCACTTTCTCAGGGTCTTCACATGTGATGCTTTTTTTCTTAGGCAAACCAATTAAGTTTTCTTCCAAGATTTTCCCCAGCTAACTGGAAACAGACTTTTTGATCCAATATTTACAACCTGAAGCGATATTTTCCACACTCCCCAGCTCTTCTGAATTAGGGAAACAGGAAGCAAAATGAAGATGCTGCAAAGAAAGTGACCCTTGGGTCACAGCCTTCCCTCCAAACATGTGCAAGAAATTACCAGGAGTGCTGGAAATCAGAAGGATGCTTCACCTCCTCTCCCTCCACACTTCTCATGCACAGTGTAGTGACAGCAAATTTTCAGCCAACAGGAACAACTCCCTGCCATATGTTTAATGAGTAAAAGCTTGGGATTGCTATAGGACATAAAAAATGGAAGATATTGGCTTCAATATTTTGGCAAGGCAAAGCAAACAACCTAGACCCTAGACAAAATCTAGCAACCATTCTTCGAGGAAAAAAATTTATTGTCTTTTTTTTTATCTGCATAAGCACACACACACTTTATTAAACAGACTCCTTTCTGGTTTTTTCTCCCCCTCCATTAATTTCTTTGAACTCCTCACCTGTTAATCCAATCTGCTCTGTGGTCATTTGGCACAAATTTTATTTACAAACGAAGCATTAACTAACCAGATGCTTACAGCTTTACAGATACTACAATGGACTTTCAAATCAAACATTTTCAGGAGACAACTGCCAACAAACACCTAAGAAAAGGCCATTCCCAAGCTGCTGTCATTAGACAGGCACTACACTACCAGATGCCACTCTTGCTGTGTTCATAACCTGACAGTGAAAAATACAACATGTAAGACTTCCTAAAATGCATTTGTGGCCACCAGCACAGCAAAAATCATCTCTGTGTTGCTCCTACCAATAACTGGTAGCACAACCCCCATTTTATGGCAGAGAAAGCAGTTTCATTGGAACTGCACACCCAACCTTTACCTCTCAAGACTACAGCAGCTAACTTCTTACTGTGAGGTTCTTATTGAAAAATAATAAAGACATTTTCATTAGTCAGATACTGTATTCTAATTCTTAAAATTGTATTCACCTACTTCCAAAACCCACCACTGAAAAAAGTGGGGTTTTTCCACGAAAGGAAAATGACTGTCACTCTGTGTAGGCAACTTTCAAGAGCACAAAGCTCCTGTCTGCTACCTTGGCTGGATGGTTTCCAATAAAGTTAAAGACAGTTTAACAGAAGATTAGTGCTGCTTCCAGCTCTCCAGGGAATATTCAAGCTCCAATTTGTTTAATAAAGTTTAAATGAAACCATGCAACCTCAGCTAAAAATGTCACTGCAACTTACAGTAATTGTAACAAACCTTCAGCTCACTCAACTGCTGAGGATATTTTTAGTTTAACAGTGTTACTTAAACTTAAGGCTGTTTATATGGGTTTAGGATTCTGCTATTTTTTTAAGCTCACGTCTATCCAGGCAATGATTTGTGTGGGGCCTTTCAAAACAATCCCATGCTGGAAACCACTGCTTTCATTCCATGTATTTATTGCCAAGTCATGGTGGAGTTTTTAGAATAAAACTGTGTTTGAAGCTCAAACTATGCAAGGCTGAATGCCCAGACTTCAGGTTCATTTTGCCATCCTCATAACCAACTTCTCTCCCCACCTTCCAGCATGTGGCTGCTCTCCAATGTCCTTGCAGAGAAGTCTAAAGATTTACAGACTACACCAAAATTTATGGGCAAACACTGGTGCTGAAGACACAACAGCTCACACCTGAATGTTAAGCCTTACAAGAAACAATATTCATTGTAAAGGAGGTTTGTCTACAGGTTAAAAGAAGTGGTAAGTCAGGCTTAATGGATTCCTCACAGCTTACATAACATCATTACTATATACCTTCCCTATGGCATGTGCAATGGGAGTGAGTAAATGCATTTTAAATTCCTATTTATCAGGAAAGTCAGGCAAACCACAAAAAATACCTTCCTTTACAATGCTGCTTCCCCCACCCTTCAGAACCCAAGCAGGCATACATAAAAATGCAGTGGTCATACAGATGAGATAAAATGCAGCTTTCAAAAAGCATACAATAAGTACAAAAGCAGAGCATTTGAACCCTTAATACTGCCTGAAATATTCAGGCAAGAGCTACTTAACCTCTCCATGTCTTAGTCTCAACACTACTATACTACTACACTACTACACTCCAATGAATACAAATTCTAGTCTACACCAGGCAGATGCTGGATAAAGATTTAAGATACTACATGCTACTGCTAAGGAGCTGCTTTAACCAGAGGAAAGAAGAGAAGCCCAATATTTAACTGGGGGGAGGTGGAGTTGATCTGCAATGTCTGCTGTGAACTAACAGCCACAAGCACCATCGATAACAAACCAGACACAGAAGCAAGGCACAAATCTGTTTTCTTTCTCTGGAAAGAGGAGAGGAGAGCAGTGACTGCTGAAAACAAATCACTGATTTGGTACCTCCATCTATACCAGATTCACAGAAGTAACACACACATCATCACTTCCATTAGTATGGGCAGCAGAAAGAAGCATGAAAAACACGACAGAATCTTTGTTTCAAAAGCTTAAAATTCTTCATTCATGTGGCTACATGAAACAAAATTATCCCCCTCAAAAAAAGGCAAATATAGGTAAAAGACCATAATGTAAAGAATGCTGAAAATCACAGCAGGAGACAAATTATTGAACTAGCAGGAAGAAAAAACAAGAGAGGATAAAAAGTTCAGTTAAGGTGAAGGGTCAAGAAACTTTGAGCTCATCTGACTGAAGTATCTTTAAACGTATGGAGTCGTTGGTACTTTTCCCCATAACTGGAAGCATCAGAATGCCCACAGTACTCTACGAAAACACACACAAAATCTGAATTTCCAACATCACTATTGGATGCAAAACAGTTTGCTATGCCAGTGCTCCAAGAACAACAGCAAAAAAGCCCTGCAGATCTCAAGCATACAGAGCAAGCAATAATTTGCAACCATCAGCAAAACACCACATTTATTCTTTACTAAAAATAACCAAACCTGAATTTTAATAAAACAGACAACTTGATCATCCTTCAGAAAGCAAACAAAATTCACCTAACTCAAGCCCCTTCTGACTTCCAGCTCAGGTTTTAATAATTCTAATATTTTGATTTTAAAGTGACAATTTTACAGGTTCAATATCAAACTCACAGAGCATACAATTCTCTAACCAGACAATTATCTTCCCTGTAATCACTTGCTCAATATTTCCCACAGGAATCTTCATCCTAGTTATACATGGAAATTTTATTACTTTTTTCATTAGTCTTTATTTTGACTTAATGGCTGCGGTTATGAAGTTGTCAAGAACCAAAGCAATTACTAAAAAGCTTCAAAGAGGTAAAAATTGCAAGTGAAGAGAAAACATGTTTGGGAAGATCCCCAAATAGAAAGAACACACTGCAGAATACAATTGAGATAAATGAACCAGCTATGACTCAAAAGACAACCTCCACACCCACTCACCCCTGCCAGAAAGGAATCCACTTGAGAATATTTCAGGGGAAAACAGACAAAAAAATTAATCCACTCTTAGGGAATCTTTCCTAACTAGATTATCAAAAATGGCAGTACTCAAATCATAGAGTGCATCTCACTAATGGTTAAACTTCTGATGACATTTACCAATATTTACGGAATTTACGAGCAACACAGTTTCGATTATAAAAAAATAATAATCAGATTATTCAATCCAGTTGTATTTTTTTGCTCCTACTTATTCTTTGCTTTTTGGTAGCAGTAGCTGATCCTGGTTCATAAAGCTTTCCTTGGTTCTATTAGACCAAACCATAATGCATATCAAAGGTTTAACATCTTGTGTGCAGAGAGCGGAAGATTTTGTTATTACAATAGGATTTGCCAATTTTCTGTAACATGAATACTTAGCATTTATGTGACGCTTTTAATCTTCAAAGAGCTTACTATCTCCCCATTACCACCCTCAAAAAGAATGCCATTAAGTATTATTAGCCTGTTTTATCCATCTGTAAAGTATCTCCACCAGGGCACACACACGGTCACACTGCTGTTTGGATTAGGTTTGCTTCCAGCAAAGCTCATCAGGACAGGTTCTGTGACAACCCTCCCCAACGGAGCAGTGTGGGGAGGGATTGCTACATAATAGCCCCAGCAGTGAAATAATCCTTCCACCACCTGAGCACTCGAATCTTATTGGCTGTATTTTATATCCTCAGGAATTAAAGGAGCCTACTTTTATATGTTTACCAATCCAATCCTGCAAGCCGGGGAAGACACCTGAAAGAAGCTGAAAATTCAGAAATCTCTGCAGTTGGTTGAAGTAACTTCCACCATGCTTACAGCTGCAAACTGAAGTAAAATAGGCTGCAATAGGACAAAAGTAATTGGTGTTATCAATTAAAGAACTGATCACCTCGTCCTCACTGACTGAACCAGGCCACTTCTAGCCCTGATCAATCACAGGGCACACAGCCCCTTGCCAGAGCACTCATCCTTCCTTCCAAGATGAGGTGTTGCTACCCTTCTAGAGGCCCTGAGGAAATAAATAGTGAGGCTGGGGAAGGGAAAACACACTCAGCTAGCTGATCAGCACAGCTTGAGTATGGATGTTAGGGTTCCTTTACTTATATTTATGGCCCCTTCCTCCTTTAGCCTATCTACAGTGCCTACTCCTTGTGTAAAGAACAGGATTATTTACACAACACATTTGCACAACTATTCCTTCAGCAAGGTGATTAGAAGTCAACCCCGAAGTGCAGGTAACACACAAAAAATGGGGAATTTGTTAGTGACAGAAAGATTGATTATACTTCTTTAGGAAAAGAAAAGGGACGTTGTTAGCAGCCAGATTGGAAAACAGGGATCAGAAAGTTCTTAGATTGCTTTTCCACTGATAACCATCTTCATTAACATCCTCACAAAGTACACAGCAGACCATGATGCTGCTTCTTAAAGCAATGCTGCCTCACCTATGCCAAGTGCAAATCCACCTTTGTAATTTCTTCACTGAAATTCAGGCTTTAAGCATATGACATTGTCAGGGAAAACATGGCAAAAATCATCTTGACAACTCTAGGAAATTTCCAGTGCAGGATAAGATTTTGTTTCTGGATAACACCTAACAACTAGAAAGATGGATGGAAAGGAAGTGCTTCTTCAGCCCAAAATAGATTAATGATGCCATATTCAAGTTCATTTTTAGAACTAATTTAATCTGCAAAACTGAAGTTCTCATAATTACTGTCCCAATACTTTCAGTTCTTTTTCTCTGCATCTACAGAATTATTAAATCTGGCACTTCATGTTCTGCTTAGGTTTCTGAGTTTCTTCCACATTTTTTTCATTCAAGGTTTTAGAATTTTAAAAGAACAATTTTCCAAATGTTCTGCATGCAGTAAAATTGCTCACTTAAAACAGCTGTCAAAAAACCTCCAAATAAACAGCTAAATCAGTCTTATGATCATCTACATTGTTCCACTGAGACAGTAGAATAAACCTGTTCAAGTACTTCTGTTCAAGACTTGCTGCCAAAGCACTCTGCCACAGGACAAAACCTGAGCAATTCCATTATTGCCATAAATTGAGATAAGGAAGATCAACTCAAAACACAAAAGAAACAAAGGCATACATTCTCTATTAAATACTTAACATGAATTAAATTGTATGAGTGGATGACAAGTGGAAGACTAGCTTGAAAAAGGCAGATACAGTGTGAATAAAAAACACAGCCTGTGAGGAAGAATTCAAAAGGGCTTGTAGTAGGTTTTATTTTTAAAGGATGGAGAATACATTTCTATGCAGAATGCCAATTATCTCTTATTTTGGGCTGCTGACATCACCTCTCAGAACTTCCAGGTCCAATTGAGACTCTAAACTAGGCAAAGAAAGTTTCAAAGGATTTTGAACATCACAGGATGTCCCCTCCTCTGAAAAGGACTACAAAACCCTCACTTCTCAGAGGTGTTAAAAATCATTACATAAAAAAGAAATGCTAAGTATTGTTACACATCTAAGCTGAAAACACTGAAGCTATATAGGCACAGTCACCACTAACAAAATACCACAACCCTGAAGAAATCACAAAAGAGGACGTGCATTAGGATTTTGCTACATTTTAGGCAGAGTATTTTTATTCCAGTAAGTGCTAACAATAAGGTAGTATTCAAAGTTTTGTGAATTAGGCTCATTGAAACTCTTAGGAAGAATCTACCTTAATGGATTCTTCTTCCACATTCATCTTTGCCCAAAGGCTTCATTGTCTCATTATGTAAATGACCTTTTCATATGAAAATTAAATGTTACAAGATGTTTTCTGTAGTTCTTCAATACTTCAAATATCAAATGGATATTCACAGTAATTCAGATAAAGTATAATTTAAAGAAAAGGCAACTGCTTCAAGCAATATAACAAATGAAGAAATAACTTGTTTTAAAAATACTTCAAAATTTAAAAAGTCTTATTTAGAATTAGCCTCCAGATCTTTCTTTCCTATAGTGAAACTTACACTAGGAAATCACCTTACCCTGCAAGGCTCCACCAAAACATCTCTTGGTGCACTCCCAGTCCCTCCCAGTCAGCAGTACTGCAGCTCTCAACCCAAGCACCTAACCTGCCCCAGTCACACTCAGCTGGATGCACAGCTCCCTGCTGAGCAGATCTTGAAAATTAATAACTACTGTTAAATAACTCAACTAAGTATCTCTGATTTAAGCAGTCCTTGAAATAATGTCAGTGAATAGAAACAATTCTGGTGTTTGAAAACGTAACACTTGTTCTGCCCCTCCTGCATTTCTTTTTCTGTATGCTTACTGTATTTTTAATTTCTTTTCAGATGAAAAAAGAGCAGGATCGTTTTGAAAATAATTAGTAGCTAAGTCATACAGATGCCATGACAAGAGCTCAAGGACATACAACTCATTAGACATACCTGGAAGTCCCCATGTACCAAATTACTTAGAACGAATTAATGAATTCACAACCTAACCAAAAATATGCTCGATTTTCAGAAGATACTCTGACATTTTCTAAATGACAGATATTAGCAACGTGTTTTCTTCAAATACAGAAAAATCATAATCAGTCCTATCACAAAGAAGCAGCTGTACAATAATCTTTATTTCTAGAATTAAACAGACATATCATGCCTCACCTAATCACCTCACTTGCTAATGCTGTGTTTTTTGTCACTAAGCTTGTCATCCCTCCACAGGCTCATTTTTTTAATGTGATTTCATTTTTCTGAGTACTAAAGAACTGAATGCCTTATTTTATAAAATCAGATAGCAGGCTGGCTTCCCTTTAAGCAGAAGAAAGGGGATGAGGGCTGCTTTACTTATTTCTCCCACAGTGCCAGGAGCCAGAAAGCCTGATAGTGTTACAGGTCAAGTACAACAGGACTGAAGTAGCCCCCTCTTGAGTTTGGTTTTTTTTCTTTCCTTTCACATTTCATTAGAGATGCTTCACATAATTTTGAAAAGCTTCCCAGTTTCTATTTTTGTCTTGGTTTATTTTCTCTGTAGGACACTGACAAGCAGACTCAGGACCCTGACGTTGTATTTCACAAAAACAAAGCTTTACAAAATTCAAGATGAACAGCAATATTTCATAGACTCTATCAGGTTGGGAAGTATTTCAGGAGGTCACCTGGTTTAACCTTGCACTTGGAACTGGGTCAGCACTCAAGACAAGACTGCAGAGGGCTTTGTCCAGGCAGGTCTTGAACATCTCTAAGTTGGAAAGTTTAACAACTTTCTCTGGGTGTGTGTATTTAAAAATTAAAACAAAAAAAAAAAGCACCTGCTATTAGAGGCATAAAAATTACAAACTTGTTAGAGAGAGGTTACCACGAACATAGCTGATTTCATTGATTAAAATACATGGAATAAAGCAGAACAAGAAGAGAGTTACATGAGCTATGAGATGTATAGGCATATAATCTATAAAACAAGTAAGTATTTCAAGTATTCAGTTTTAGTCTACATCAATATAAGAAAATACATTCAGTACCTAATAGCCTCATTGCATACTGCTAGCTTATATCCAGATATTTAACCAAATGAGGATTTGTTCAGCTTATCCTTTAACTTCAAGCCACCATGGCTGGAATGATATTATCTATTTACTCTTATTTGGCAGCTTTCCTGACCACTTTCATTTCACTCTCTACTACCATGCTGACAGGACAAAAATACATCTAATATTGAGAGCCTACTTTTATTTAGAGACACAATTCACCTGTCAAAAGTGAAAAAGTCAGAGGACTCCCAACATTTACTGAATCTCAAGGTTTTAACGGCCTTTTGCTTCAAGATGTTCAACTGTTTCTTGTTTATGAAACATCTTTGTTCTTAAATCCTCTTCTATTAGATTTGCACTCTGTGCACATCCAAAATTTTTACACTTACTCACCAAGTTACTGCAATGCTTGGTACAGCTAGACCTAAGAATCACTAAAAAGCCACTAAAGAATACACGACCAGCTCCCTCAGAACCACAGCACTCACAGAAGCCTAAGCAGCAATGTCTTCCTCTAAACTCTAAGTTTTCAATTGGTATTTTATAAAGAACTTCTAAAGGCCACAAAAGGCACCTCAGGAAAGGAAACTTACTGTCAGTTGACTTTAGTTCACTACACAAATGTTCCTCATTTCCAGTAGGAAATAACTTGGGCAGTTATAAGGAAGAAGAGGTTGAAAACCACCGACTCCACTTCTCTAAACTTGGAAACTGAAGTAAAAGAAGAGAAAGTGGTCACTGCAGCTCAGCAGGTGAAGAATTAGAGAGGAAACCTCTCTTCTAACAGGAGCCTCTTCATCAATCAGTCTGTGGAAGCTTCAGTAGAATTCCCCAAGTCACTTGTGCAGTGTCGTACATGTTCAGCAGAGACTACTGAGGTATCCTCCCAAAACAAGCATCAGAACTGAATGCCAAAGTTGTGAAATAATTACTGCTCTGTGAATCTGAGCAGCTACTTGCAGCTCTACAGATTTATAAACAGGAAGTGTGAAGCTATGCATTCATACCTGCTTTAATCATATGACAGAGCCCTAGAGCCATCAAATACTGGCTGACATCACAAGTCGTGCTGTATAATCTAGACTGCCTCAACACTGGATGCTATTCATTCTGATAGCTAAAAAAAAAAAAGAAAAAAAAGGCATCTAAGCATTCTCATCACATGCATCTGAAAACTCCAAGCTCCTTAAGCAGAAGGAAAAGCCCTAGAAAACAAGATATCCTGAAGAACTTCCACCTATGGTGTCCTAGCACTGTCTGTCAAGTATGAGAGAAAGGGAAGTAGAACAATTGCCTTTGAGGCACATGGAAAGAACAGAATAAACCACTAAAATGGTTCCCTGATCATTTTTTCCTAAAAACACATCTGGGATTTAAAATGTTCATGGTCTAGAATACTAAAAAGGCAGTTTTTTATGGGCTCGAGGGCAAAGCCCATGGGTTTTTTCATGAGGCTGAGATGAAGACAACCTCAAACAGAACACCAGGTATTCACACAAGTTTTCCATCATCCCTTTGTCAGATTTATTACATCTGCACGCTCGAGGATGTTAATGATCAGACACCAGCTATATATGCCTTGATTTAAATAAAACAAATGTAGCTATTTTTCAAATTCAATAAAGACACAAAAGGTCATTAGCAAGATTTATCCTCTGCCCATCACATACCATCAGTCATTACTGCAAAGCATACTAACCAACCTTTTTGTGAATTAAAGCAGGTTTTCCTGGCTTTGACAGGCTTGTTATTCTCCAACGGGCAGCACCTTTGAGATGCACAAACAGGGAAGAAAACCATCTGCAAAAATTACTATTTCATGACCTCCCCAGAGGGAAATACTGTGAAATTGATACACCTGCAAGTTTTGCCTCAGTATTAGCTGGCGTTTTGATTTCATGCACAGTTTTGACTGGCAGCACTTTTTTTATTTCCTTTCTGCTCTTTTTCACTCAGAAATCTCTGTGTGCAAAACAAAGCAGAATGAAATGGGTCTATCAGCAGCACTCATTTCTCCACACAGCACACTCACTGACCACACTGACATTTGGCAGTTCCCTTTTCTTCCATCCCAGCATACGGGCAACAAAAATTTTACCTTGCTTTAAGCAGAAAGAAAACCCCACCTTCCCCTCTGGCACAAATTTGACAGATTTGATTATTCACTGACATTTCTTTTGTTTCAGTGGTTACCTGACTGAGTATTTAGCATACATAAACTGAAAATGGCCTGAGCATGACCTGCTCTAAGCAGCAAGCATGACCTGCTCTAAGCAGCATTCACAGAAACTTTGACTATAGATTGTATAATTTCAGATTTCAACTACCTGCATAAATTTATGCTCAGTCTGCAATTACATTTTAAAAGTTACATAAAACAAGGATGTTAACAGTCACTGGAAAACAGTCCTTCAGGATGGGAAATAAATTGGCCACCAATACCACGTAGCTCCCTCTTTCCTGGGGAATCCTAATTAAAATATTCTGTACAGAAAACAGCACAGTGCAGGAGCTGCTGTGCTGGGGTTAAGATAACAGTAATAGAAAGTTCTTTATTAAAATTTTTATTGGCCCAAAACCAGCCCTTTTAGGAACTGGGTGTCAAGGCTGCCAGCAGAACAAGTAAAAGATAAGGCAGGCTTTAGAGTGCTGGCTCCTTGGCATGAGGCAAGGCCTAAGAGTGGGCAATCCTCAGGAAGAACAAGCATCCTGACTGCCTGATGAAGAGGAGGGTGGCAGAGGAGTCAGGAATCCCAGGCACACATCAGGGAAGGCACCAAAGCATAGAGGGATACTGAGCTAAGGGAGCCTGCCTGACTTTTGGCACTGCCCTAGGGAGAAAATTACTGCTGTTAGAGTTTGGGAAAAAAAAAAAAAAAAAAAAAAAAAAAGCAAAAGAATTTAAGAGCAACATTACCAGTTTATGCCATAACAATCTCAGTTTGATAAAATAACCAATAAGCTCATGGAATGAAGCACATGTTTTACTTGACTTATAATGACCTTTCCTATAATGTCCATGAATTTCACCTCCTCACAGAGAAGTCATCCTCAGGAGGTCTGCGTGGTGAGGAAGAGCTCTCACCAGAACCCATCCCTTTTCCACAGCAAGAGGCAAAGTAGTGCCTCTGGCTACTATAAATAAGATAACCATAATGTGGCAATATTCATAACAACAGAAGAGAGGCCTGAAATAGCATCCCTTGCTTTTCACTCCCAAACTACACAACCAGACTGGATTTTACAGGGCCAGGAGGATAAAAGGGAGACCAACAAGGCACAGAGGTGGACACAAAACAACTTCATCGTGTCCATCCACATGGCCACATCATCCACGGTGCAGCCTGTGCCAGTGAGCATAAAAAAATTAAACTGCAGTACTATCTCATGTCCAAGGGTGAAAAAGGCCATTAACACTGGACTGCTCTCACATTTTCACCCCCTTGAACAGAAGTTACATTTTAGCTACAGCTATTTATATTGTGAGCCTTTAACCACAAAAACTCTCCTCACCCTCACAACCTTTGCTTACTCCCCAAATGAAATTGCAGTAAATAAAAGCACAGCCATTCACAGCTGAAAAGTCAGCCCTATTTTGCTGAAGCTTACAGAACCAGCAGCACTCATTGCATTTGTCCAGATATTCTGGGCTGACAATGAAATTAGTGCCTCAAAAATATGCTCACACCATTCTGAATGATTACTACTTCTACATTAATAGCTAACTACTTACTACTGACTGTAACCACTCCACAGAAAGAATTGACAGTTTAAGAATTTGTACAATATAAAATTTCCTTGTAATTTACTGACCAGGACACAGTGTCAGAGAAAGCAGATCTAACTGGGCATAAATATACTTTGCTTTCTCTTTTTAATGTTTATCCATTAGTGCTGTTTGCATCCACAGAAATGCCACAAGTAGCAGCATGGTTCTGTGCAAGTAAGAACGGCCTAACAAACAGTGTTTTGATAACTATCCTGTTTTATACATACAATGGTTCACTGGCTAAGTAAACAACATAGTTATTTAGCAAAACACCAATTTATAGTAGAGAGCTTAAAACAACCTTTCTGTTCTCCCACAGAAAAACAGTGTTAAATGCCTCATACGGATAGAATAACATCAAAGAAAAATATTATTTACCGCACAAGAAATAATTTTAAATAACTTCTAAAAAAATCAAACTTATTTCTCTGTCATGTAAGCTTCAAATTAGGAAACATCCAGATCAACTTCCTGGTTTTGAAGCAGTATATGAGTTTAAATCTAAATTTAAAATGCAAAACAGTTGGTTTTTCCTATTTATGAACTTCAGAATATACATCTTGACCAAGTAAATGTATTTTTCACCAAGAAGCTAATTTCAAAGGCTTCCTGTTATACTCAAATTCAAACTTCTACCAAGCTACATTTGACTCTAGCTCCTCTAAAAACATCTACACCACTGCTTTCACTAAAAGCAGAATTCTTCAAGGCTCTTAGGTTTAAAATTTGTAATGAAAGTGAGTTTGTTTGAAACGTATTTGTTCCTTCTGCTTGACAGTATGTTGCTCCATCTCCTATTTGACATGTCATCCTTCAATGACTCCACTGTAGAAAAAAAAACTCAGCAGAGATCCCCTTGCACATAAATTTGTTTCTCCTTCAATTAACACTCAGTGCCTCCTCACAGTTTCCCCTTACCAGTCATTACAAGCTTCTCAGGTGTAAGCAGAAATAAAAAAGGCAGCCACGTATTGGTTGGAGCTTATGAATCTCATCCATGCTTCAAGTGTCAAACAGGTGAACTGCTTGAACTATCTCTACCACATCACATGAATCCACAATTATGAAAAACTATCTTCCCTGCAAACCATTCACAGGCGAAAATTACTGTCCCTCTTTGTCCTTGGACTTGGATATCAGGTCCAGAGCAAGGTAGCTGACAGGGTGCAGCTTGCCTGTCGCCTTGGAGCCCTGCAGCTGCGAGCATTTTCGCTTGTTTATGTTTTGCCTTGGCTAGTTCCTCTTTAAATTCTCCACGAGAAATCTAGAAACCGGCTAAAGCAGCGACACAGACACATTAAACCAAGGAAGCTACGTTCATCTTTCATCCTAGCGATGGAGATGCTTGTTCCCTATCACAAGCAAACATGAGGAGCCGGCGGGGACGGGAGAGCCGGGAGCTGCCGGGCAGCGCGGGGCGAGGAGCGGGTCCTGTCACAGCAGCATCTTCCCAGCGCTGTTTTCCAGGAGAACCGGCAAAGGAGCGAGAAGCCAAAGGCGAGGCCGAAGGCCGGGAGGGTCTGGCGGTACCACCAGCCCTGCGGCTGCTGCCCCTGGCCCGGGCTGAGAGGCGGCGGGACGGCCCCGCCGAGAGCCACCGGCCCCGGGTGCCATGGGGGGGAGGCGGCGGGGAGAGGAGATGCACCCCGCAGGCCCCATTATTGAGGGAGGGGAGAGAAATAAATCAATAAACACGGGAAGGAGGGGAGAAGGGGGGAGGAAGAGAGGAAGGGGGCGGGGAAGGAGCCTGAGGTAGAGAAACGGCGCAAGTGCCTCCGCGCCGGGGTCTGTCATGGTGGTGCGCGGAGCCGCCAGACACCGCCCGTTGACAGGAGCAGCGCGGGGGCCTCCCCTCCCGCCTCACACCCCCACCCCGCCCCGCAGGCCCTCGGCGCTCCGCTCCCCACCCCCCCCCCCACCCCCTCCCTTCCTTCCCTTCCACCACCACCACCACCACCACCCCACACACACAACTCCACCCTTTTACCTCTTCGCAGGGCCTCGTCGTAGCTGAGGAAGCCGATGCGGGACTCCTTAGCGCCCATGATGCCGCTCAGTCCATGGCCTCCCCCGCCGGCCGGCTGGGCGCCGCGGAGCCCGGGCTGTGCCTCTGGCGACTGCGGGGGAGCAGCAGAGGGCGGGAGGGGGGGGTTGGGGGTGGGGGGGGGGCGGGGCGGGCAGCGCCGGACGGGGGGAGGAGGCGGCCGCGCGCCCTCCCCGCCGCCGCCTCCATGGCGGGGTCACGTGAAGCGGCCCGCCCAGCCCGCCGCGTCACGTGATACCGGGGAGGGGGAGGAAAGGGGCTGTTCCCCTGGTGTGCGCTCCCCCCCCGCCCCCCTCGGCTCCTCCCTCCTAACGGAGTCGGGGAAGGCCGGGGGGGGGTTAGGGGGGGGTGTGGGAAGGTTGGGGGAAGAGCGCCCCGCGTCACGTGACGCCACCCCACCCCTTCTCCTCCTTTCCCGCCCAGCTGCCCGCGCGCGGTTCGGTCGCTTCTCTCCTCAGGAGCTGCTCGGGATTAGGGGGGAGGGAAGCGGCTGACAGGATCCCCCCGGGATCCTGCCTCTCCCTGGGGAGAAGGGACAACGGCAATACCCGAGAGAGGCGTCTCGGGGTGCCCTCCTGGTCTTCCCCCGAGGTTAGAGCTCAGCCCTGAGGGCTTCGCAGCCTGGGACTTGAGAAACTGTCAGCGCTTTCCCCTCAGGTGGGCACGGGAGAGGTGAGAACGGGAGAAATGGCCTCTACCCCCCCTCCGGCAGCCCGCTGGGTCTGTAGGCTCTGCCTAAGCCTCTCAGCCCCCCTCATACCTCCCAGAGGATCGGGGCTTTCCTCAGAAAGTCCTCTAAGGAGAAGTACGGGGTGACAGGAGGAAGTTCCGGTGCCATTAAAATGTCCTTTCGGTGCCTGGAACAGAAACACGGGCTGAATGGTAAAAGGATCAGAAATACCTCTGGCCTTTGCTGTTTCTTTAGCATGTTTGCTTTTAGTATTCAGCCCAGTGCTTATAGACAAAGGGGAGGATTTCCCAAATGGCTTTGTTACAACATTATGCCTGGTAACATAGCCTGAGTCACTCCCGAGCAGAAAATAAGGAGTTTGAAAGAAAACATTGATTTCCAGCGGCAGCTCGTTCCAAGGATTGTTTCTGCACAGAAACAAGGCCCGTGAAAACAGCAAGTCCCAAGTCACTGCCCTCAGTTACGGGTGCTGTACAGAATAATCCTACCACATCAGAGCCAGAGAAAGGTCAAGCTGAAGTTACTCTCACGCTGATGTAAGTTCATGCTTAGGTATTTTTATAGCAAACATTCCAAACAAATTTCATATCTGATATGCAAAGCCAGGAATGCTGCTTACAGAGAAGCTGCTAGCTTGAAGGCCAAATTTCTCCTCATGTAACACCACTAAAGTGCAAAGATACTACAAATTAATTAAGCTTTTTAAATCCTCCTTGTATTTTTTGTTCTACCATCATCACAGAGGACCTCTTGCCTCTCTGGAATATAGACTATAGGGGTGAGGATGGAGCTTAAGTGCTTTTTAAAAACACAAATGAAATTGTTGGGCACATACTTGACCCACCAGCCACTTGTTAGACACATTTTAAAGAGGATATAAACTCCCTTATATAATCTTAATCCTATGCTACGCTTAGATAGCTCTCCTCTAATACAGCCCCTCACCCAAGCAGCTTTCAACTTAGGTATAGTATAAACTCTTTAAAATATTTGAGAGACAAATTCAACAAACATGGCAACGTGTCAATCAAAAGCCTAAGTTGCCAATATTGGAAACAGCTGGAGAAGTTGGTTTAACTTGTGACTAAATGAAGTATTCCAGCCCCTAAGGATGTCATTCCTCGTGTCACGCTCTGTTTGTGGCCGATTGCTTTTTTAAAGTATTAATTCATAGCTGAGGAAACATGGTTTAATTCCTGACTTTGCTGTGGTATTCCAGTGTGACCTTCTGTCTAGTAATAACCTTTTCATGTTTTGGTTGCTCCTCTGAATTACCAAGATAAAGATACAGAGAGTCCCGTTTCATTTGGAACAAGCTGCGCTGGCAGAAAGCCAGACCCAAACTGGCAGAGCCATTACAGACAGCAATTAGAGCAGGAAGCAACTACAATGGTGTTGTGAGACAGCTCCACACCATTTTCTTCTAGTTTTCACCTCAATTTCACCACGGCTATTTATCCTCACCTCACCTCCTGCATCTACTCAGTTCCACACAGCAACGTGGATGAATTACTACCCTCCCTTTCTGTGTATTTACAGAAACCCATCTATCTCTTTTTCAGCTTTCAAAACAACTTGACAAATTAAGCTCTTCTAGTTGCCCCTCTCTCAAGAACATAACTCCAGCAACTCTTAGCAGAGTCCATCCATGCCAGCTTCAGGTCACTTTTTCAAGTAAAGATAACCATTAAATTTTCAGCTGAGGCCTCAAAAGCATTTTGTAAACCCATCCCATTTTTATCTGTTACCTCTTGACAACCTAAATTGTTGCATGCACAAACTCTGCTCTCAGGCAGCAGAGCTTTTTAGTCTCTTGGATTATTAGTGACAATTGGCTTACCTGCACAGTCATAAAAAAATGTATAAAAATTATAATAATAGGTCAGATCTTGCCACCATCCGAGATTAAGGTATAGTCACAAACAGATAACTTGGTACTTGATGCAAATGAGGAAGCAGAAACCTCTAGAGAAGAGTCCCTTCCTCTGGAGAAAGGAAAATAAATTCAGAATGATGGTTAATAATGATAGTTAACAATTCATATTTTAAAAAATGCTCATCCCAAAAATGGTTTAAAATATGTATTACATTAAAGCTCACTGCTTGTCACAGCTAGCCAAGTTTTTAGGCTTCTGCTGCCTTTTTTGTGTGACATTTAAAAAAAATTCAAACTGAAGTACCATCTCTTTTACGTCCCAGAGATTCAAATGATGTCTAAAAAAAAGCAGTTGAGTTCTTCTGGAAGAGTATTTTAAAATAATTTGCTTGATCTATCATACATATCATGGTTTGCACCAAATTTAATAACAAAGACACAATAGATTGGAAAATCAGACTGGAGGCTTCTGATGGCAGTGTCTTTGTTCAGATTAAATTAAACATATTCTCCAAGGCATTGAAATAGGCACCTAGAGATAAGACATTGTATGCTAACCAGGGATCAGACCTGGCAGTAAGTTTTTAATGAAGCCTTATTGGGGAGCATAAGATTATAGATGTTGCTCCTATTTAAAATGTTATGTCAAAGGTAAATCAATTTAAGAAACAGTGAATTTAGACTTGTATTTGATGAACTGAGCTCCACTCTTCTGGTGGAAGTGTTCTGTAAGGTGTTCAGAGGTAACTGGCCACGTGTCCTGATCACTGTCATTTAATTATTTGCTAATCAGAAAGTAATTCACAAGCACTTAGCAAATATCTTTAAGTGTCTTTGCATCATTGTCAAGTGTCTGTGGAAAAAACAGACATTTACTGCTGCAGAGAAGCTGCAGGAGGTTTGCAGCAAGCTTGCCTTCTTGGCAGAGCAGGTATCAGCCAGCAGGAGGGTGGCTGGCAGTCCACATGGCCACCAGGGATGGGGGAAAAAAGTCACAAAGGGTATTTGCTAAGTAGAAGGTGGAAGGAGTTGCATAGAAAAGGCCTGAAGTCAGCAGAGATAAGCCCAGTAATTGTGAAACCATTGCAGTGAATCAGAAGCAATTCTGAGAAGAGCAGTGCAAATCCTTGGGATTTCCTGAGTGAAAAGTCACTAAAAACAGGAACCAACAATACAGTTTCTAGTCCCAGCGTATAGAAACTGATTCAGTGTATAGAAACTGATGGCCCAACAGACAGAAACACAGTATCAGGAGGGGATGAGAATTTGACAGGTTAATAGGAAAACTCATGTCAAAGGCCAAGATCAGACAGAGCAGAAGATCTCAAATCTCTGTAGGCAGGAAGGGGAAGTCCACTCCAGGCATTTAAACTTGAAAGAACATGGGAGTTTTTCTGGTTTTGTTTTGGTTTTTTTTTAAAGAAAAAGCCAAACCTAAACAAAATCACAGTCAGTGTAGAAATCTTTTCTCAGATGCCCACAGAGAAGGAGCACAAGGATTTGTGGTTAGTGGATGCTGGTCAGACAACTCCTACTCATTGTAGTTGGATTTACTCTTCCAAGACATTTATGTGCTTGTGAAGTGTAGATCCCAGATCTCCAGCACGGGCACAGCTAACAGAACTATCTTCACTCAGAGCTGGAAGGAAACTGGGTAAAGGACTGCAGGAGCTGATTAGCATCTGTAATTTACATTTATTGCCACCAGTGAGCCCTGAGACACACTGTACCAGGCACTCCACAAACATGAGACAACTTTCACCCCTTGCTGCTCCACAGCCAGTGCTGAGCAGAGAGCAGTGAAGCACATCTCAAATATTTGAAAAGAGCAGAAGGTGGGAGAGATATCAGAGCACAAGTTGGTTCACTGCAGGCCTGCAGTGTTCATAGCTAAATGGTTTCCTATCTTTCTGAGCATAATGAGCTGATGAATGAGAAAAACACCTCAAGTTGTTTTCTGCCAGTCTAATTCTGCTGTTATCAGAGGGAGAGGGGGAAATACAAAAGACTTCCTCAAAGAACAACAGAACTACATATGCAAATAGCAACTTTTATCACATCCCACATTTTCTAGGAAGCAAGTGGTTCAGAATAGTAGTCAGAGGATGACATTCACTAGAGTTATATGAACCAGGAGAAAAAAAAATCCAACATATTCTTACCAGGACCCTCCTATGTCACATTGTTACCATATAAACTGTACTCCCACGGTGTTGTCAGCATGAACTTTGTAGCAGAACATTGCAGGAGAAAAGGCAATGGCTTTTTTGGTCGAAGCTGAATTAAAAAAAAAAAAAAAGAAAAAAAAATTATAAAATAAATAGTGTTACATTTACAGAATTCTGTTTTAATAAATTCATTGTAGATAGAAGCAGCAGATAAAAAGGAACTCCTAACATTATCTTTCCTAGGAAGCCCCACCCTATCTTTAATAAATGTTGTGTTTCTTTTTTAACCACAAATATTCAACCAGGATTTCTGCAAACCCAGTAATCACCCCTCTTGTTGAAGAAACCTATTAATGAGCAAAGTGCTCACCAGGGCTGCAGTGTGGTATAAGGCAGGGGACTATCAGCCAATTTGGATTTTGAAGCAGTTGTCCTTCCCCACCCACCCTGACACCTCTGCTGTGACAGCCAGGCTTGCTGTGACACCCGTGGGCTGGCACTTGTCTCCTGCTACTTCCCAGCAGCAGACACTTCATACCTTCCTCTTTCCTGATGAGCCAGTCCCATGGTAAGCAGGGTGGGGAGACAGGAGAGAACAATGTGTCCCTCTGCCCCATCAGGGAGGTGACAGCTACTGCTACACAGGCAACAGTGACAGGAGAGCTACAGTGCACTCCCCCACACAGCAAGCAGTGTACCTGTAGATCAGGTTATAGCAGATCTTCTAGGAAGAGGTGTTAGGACACCAGTTCCCAGTCCTCTGCAGCAAAAGACAGCAATGGAAGTGGAAGCATCCCACAGGCTTTATTTGGGCTGTGGGTTACCTCTGTTTAATTATGTCACCCCTTTATAAGAGAATTAATTAACATTTTTGCTGAGCCACTTCCCTGTGGATTTTTTTTGTTCAGGGAGTTTGTGACAGCTTTAAAGCCACTCAGAGTTGCTGCTCATATTACTGCTCAATACATAATTTCAGCTCTGTTATTAATAGCATGATCTACACAACCAGAGAAAATGAGGTGCATCGCCCTCAGTCTCAGCTATTTTAAGATTTGTAAGTGATCCCCCAACTTTTACTGCAGTTGCCTTTGAAACACCCAGAAGAAAACACCATAAGGCACCCTCCCCTCTTGGTGTTCTCTTCAGCAATGCTTCCCTGTGTGTGGAAGGGTGACACAGTCACACTTGAGGCCCACAAAGAGCAGTAAAAATCCATTTTTTCCTGGCGTAGTTTGCTGACATTTTTCCAAGCCAGAAGTAACAAGGTGCAACAACCAATGAAAGTCACAAGGTAACTGTAATGCAGTAGGAATTTTTTAAAATATCACATCCTTCCTGATTTTCTATCAACCTGTTCGATAGAAAGTGTGATAGAATTAATCAGCCTGCTGGAGTGCATGCTAAAGGAACAGATGAGCTTTGGCAAGGCTGTTGCTAGCACTGAAAAAAAAAAAAAAGAACTGTGTAAAAAAAAAAACAGAGCTAAATCCAGAAGCATGTCATTCAATAAGCAAGACATGCTATGATTTATCAGCATAACAGTGATTGATGGGAATGCAGATCTTCCATCCCAAAGTGTTGGCACTGTGTAAATTAAGAGTAGTATCTGTCATCAAGAAACAATGGAAAAAGAAATGTGTTTGATAAAAGCAACTCTGTACTCTCTCATGTAGACAGAAACCACTGTGTCGTTGGAATGGAAGCAAAGGATTCCTCTGCAGTTCCATCCTCAGCAGCAAAGAAAAAAAAATGTTGTGACAAGAGGAAGTGCAAATAATTAATAACAGCAGATCAAAAGAAAGGAGTGTCTTTGCAAGAAGTGACTAATGATTACTCAGTTTCAGAGAAGTCCAAATTGCACTGTAGCAAGAGGACACTTGTATTGCCCCCAGAGTGCAACAGCAAACCCGAGGCACAGCAGGCAGCAGCTTACCACTGTGGCACAACAGGGCAGCTTTCCCTTTCAAAGAGAGAGCTGCTTTCTTCTCAGCTCAACAGCTGCTCCACACAGGGTCTCCAACATCTTTGCTGTTTGATTGTTGTATATAGAAAAAGCAAGAGCAAAGCATAAAACATGTAAGGACTCCATGGAACATTTTGCCAGCAGCTGACACAATGGAAAGCACATCTCAGAGCAGCAGGACAGCAGAGGAAAACAAAAACTATGAAGCCAGCACCATCGTGTCATTTGGCACATCCTTGCATTTCCCTTAATTCTGTCTCAGATCTTGGAAGGGAAAGCCAAAGCATCTTATTTGCTTAATTAAGGCTTCACATGTTTCAAACACTGAACAAAGGACATCCCCAAATAGAGGAACCTGCCAGCCTTCCTGGCACTGCCAAGAGACTGATGTCTGAGTTCAGCACTTTGACAACACAGATAGTGAAAGAACTCTGGACAATTGCACACACAGATGTGTATGCACAAACTGATGGTGATCCAGAAGTTACACCTCCCTGCTTAAGGACACTTAAGGACACTCCAGACTCCCTACAGAGATTAAAAAAAAAAGACATGAAAATAACAGACCTGTATTTTATGCTGTGAAACAGCTAATGATAGTAATTAAAGATTTCAAAGTTCTTTTCCAAGTAGCATTATCTAAGCATCATGCCTGTAATCTCTCCAGGGTCAATGAAGAACTGCTGATCAAGCCAACAGAACAACAAAAAAGGTCCAGTGGCTTGCCATCTGCTCCAACCACTACCTCACACCTCATTCCCCTGTATGCAGCAGTAAGCCACAACAGGATGCTGATGAGCAGATTGTCTACCTGTCATTTCAGCTCAACACTCAGTGGCTGTTGATGTCAGCTCTCCAAACCAAACATGACAGATCACTGCTGGACAAATGGCTCCTTCAACTTTAAGCCTTGCCATTTTTCTGGGTCAACTCTATCCATGCAGCCAGG